>NC_139835.1:16414150-16729150 GCF_963691815.1 Echiichthys vipera | reverse complement strand
TCCTGCATGACGCTTCCTGCTACTATTGTAATCTGTAACCTTAGCTGTGCTTGTTTCTACTATTCTGCTGTATTAACTGCCATAACATATAAGTCAATTACTATAGATATTATTATAGTTACTGGAAGTGTGTCTGTCTCTGTCTTTGTGTCTGTCTTTGTCTCTCTCTGTCCATCTTTCCGTCTTTTCTCTCTTTCTCTCTCCTTTCTTCCTCCCCAACTGTTAGATGAATAGATGGCCGTCCTCCACAGAGCTGGGTCTGTCTGACGTTCCTGCCTGTAATAGGGAAGGTTTTCGTTGCCACCGTACTCTACGGGGGAATTGTTGGGTCTATGTAAATCATAAATAAGTCATAGAGTGTGGTCTTTACCTAGTTTGTAAAGTGTCCTGAGATAACTTTTGCTATGATTTGGCACTTTAAATAAAATTGAATTGAATAGAGGTTATCAGTTAGCTTGATACAAATGTGGAGTGGAGTATGTTTATGGGAGAATGTATTGTATCTGTATACATGTGATGGGAGAGGAAAAATGGAGATGTAGAAAAGAAAAGAAAAATAAATACAGTATGGCCTAATCTATACTGGAGTTTTGAGGCAGATACCATGCCAGATATCTATGTTAGCAAGTTTAAACAATCTGCTAATGAGGTGCCCCAGGGGCTTAGGCGATAAGGGTTAAATCATATTTAGCAGATCCGGTATTGGCTAGATGTGACAGCTCCACACTGAAAACAGTTACTTCGACAGTCTCATCATAAAATCCACCCCCAGTTGCATTCATTAAGTCATGGCTTGTTGCCAACTCAGTTTGTAGAGCCACAGCAATCCCTGGCATCATGTAACCTCACATAAAAACTATCGCAGTAAGTTCCACTGCAAGAAGGTGAACAGCTTTTACATTTTGGGGAAAAGGAAAGAGCTGGAGTGTGGGAACTTGGGGTTCGATTGGTGCATCCTCGCTGTGACCAAGATATGTGCTAACTAAGTGGGACAGTTTACAGTTTGGAGTGTGTGCAATGGGGTCACTGTTTTAAAACTACCGTACACATAAATCTGCTAAGAGGGTGTTTGGCTGCAATCTGCCGTCCATCCAGGACTTGCACACTTCCAGGGCCCTGAGGCTGTGGAAAGGTTGTGGCCGACCCCTCCCAGCCTGGACACAAACTTTTTGAGCAAAAACAGGTTCTTTCCGACTGCACAACTCTTGATATTGCTTATATCTTCTATACCGATTAAAGTCATTTCATATCTCGATAATTATATACAATATATCAATATAGCATGTTTTCTGCAAATTGAAAAAATAAATATCCTTTATAAAATAACCGCATAGTAAAGCCTATTTCTGTATTCTAGGTGTGAATTAAGTACTTGACAAATGAAAGTATTTTTTCATTTTGAAGAATTTTAGTGCGAATATTACGCAGTAATATTTATTTTTCGACATAAATGATAGAGATAGAAACGATTTAGAAAAATAAATACGATACATGTTTTATATCGTTTTCATGATCTAGTCATATATCACTTAGCAATCAAAAATGTAATCATGTAATCATAAAATTCAACTTATAAGGGTATGGCACACTAAAATGTAATAGAAATCAACCATCATCAATATTCAATTCTTATATATTTCTGATAAAAGTCTGACCCATTTATCTCCCCACATGCAAATCCCCCATATTGATCCCCTGGTCAATATTTTGCACATTCCTGCACAAACTGAACAGCTTTTACACTGTAAAAACTGATATATGTTTTTGTATTTTCTATTGTAAATCTTATTATCATTTCTCTTGACTTCTGCACTTTGTTATGCACCACACCAATCGCAAAAGACACATTTCTTGTACATTCAAACCTCCTTGGCAATAAAACAGTTTCTGATCCTGATGTTTTGTATTTGTGTACTGCAATTTAATTATTGCCCCACATATAGCCTACGCCAATACCAACACATCCAAGATAATCTATTCATATTGGACAATATATTGCCCAGATAATTGATGCAAGCTCCAAAATACATCTTTACACTCGTTTATGAGGGAATGGTCCATTAGAGGTCACAGCAAACTTCCCCTATTGGACTAACCCCAAACTAACACTACTTCATCAGTAGTGCTGCTCGGACCATCCAGGAAGCTTTCACACGAGAGACACGATTTATGGAGGTAGATATCTCATTGGTATGGAATGTATGCCTCAAAATGTTCTGATAAAAAACAACATACTTGACTGAAATTATAGGTTTTTGTTGACAGAAAGGCTTATGAAAGTACAATCAGAATGGAAGTAGAATGGGGGGGGGTGCATTCAGCCGTAGGAAATCAAACCCTCAAATATCCAGTGACCTCTAGGCATTCATTACAGAAAGATAGGCTACAATACACCTAAGGTTTCCTAAGATGTGGTGGTACATTGCATACGTTTAAAGCCAACCGAGGCCTTGCACATGATCAGAATGTGACATGCATAGGTTTTTTTCTCACATTCAATAGTTTTGTGCATTTATTGCAAATGCATATATGTATAACATCCCCCACCCTTTACTTGTACAACTACTGGAAAATATCTCCATCTCCTGTGGGGAATCTGACAGATTTTCTTATCTTTCACATGCAGCATGGTAATGATTTGAACTCCATAAGGACATACATTGTCCTCTCCGCTCCCTGTCTAAATGTCCATCATAGGGTCTGACACCGCTGCCCTGGGCTAACTCTTATCTCATTCAAAAACCAGGCAGCCTACGTCCAGCTGCATCAAAAGCTTCAGACTCAGATCACAACGCAGTGGAGGTTTTCAGATAGACAGAATTCACACAACATTCACTGATTTATCATGGACTTGTTTAATCGAGAAAAAAAAGTCTCAGTAAAACTGCTGAAATCCAAGTCTGTGTGTAGCATATCACCTCCGCTCACATTCAATGATGAATCCGTCAGTTTGCATCCCTAACCATCTGCTTTGGTGAGTCAGTGGCAGAGACATGTTTGGGTTGGGTACCAACAGCCATGCTGCCGGCAGCTTGCTGGAGTCTCGTCCGAAGAAGTCTGAGTCAATTTGTCTAACTATCTGCACAGAGGAGTATTTCTTCTCTGATATATACAACAGGTCCTTCCAGTCTTATAAGCCACTTTTTCCAGTATGTCCAATGTAACCACTTATTACTTCATGAAGTGACGGTCAATTGTGCTATTAGCAATTCCCTTTGTTGTGAAATGTTCAGTGTAGTGCTATGAGCTACATTATGTATTCCTCATTCATTCAACAGTAATGCTACTCTATGCGAACGCCAGACTGTTAACTATTTGCTGTCTACAGCAGTACAACTGGACTTCACGCTGGATCTATGACAGCAAAGATGAAAGAAAAGTCATCAATTCCTGCTCCCTTAATCATGAATTCACTCATTATGTGGCCGAAAACGGGACAATGTGCTGCTGTGGACATTAAGGGATATACTGTGATTCAAGTGCCTTGCTCATGGGTACTTCAGAGAGAGCTCGGAGAGATATGCTCAGTGAGACCTATCAGGGTAGAGTTTGGAGCCAGCATCTCCCAGGAACATACGTCACTACGGCCAGAAGCAGAAAGTGAAGCTGTCGAACATCAATAGTTTTTTGAGTGCCAAAGAAATTGTGTCTGTGGCATCAAGTGCTGGAAACAGTAAAGACTTTAAAAGCTGGTCAATGTGTATTTTAGGCCTAAAAGAAAATAAATAGATGTGGCATATTTATATAAAAAGAGGGGGGGGGGGGTAGAAAGAAAGAAAAACTAAAAATACTGAGAGAAAAGTATTGTTTTGCAACCGGTACTAGACCTCAGGCATCATATGCGCACTGGCACTAGTATTGAAAAATACAGATCTATACCCAGCCAGCCTTACCAGGAACAGGAGGTGATTATAGACTGATCCCAATAAGCCCATTAGGCCAATGACTGCAGCTTCTTCATAACCAAAACAACACAAAAAGATTACATTTACCACCACGGTGGTTTTAAAAGGTTTGACGTAGCCTACACACGCACAGACTCTGGCCATAGTCCATTGACGTGCATGTACATTAGCCTATGTATTGATCGTTCTATTCATAATGGGAGACGTGACAGGAGTGAGGGGGGGGGGAAACACTGTAATCAAATCAGTTACGGACACTCATTCTCACTAATGCAGATACGGGACATGGTAACCTTGATTTAATGTACTGTCAGATAATAAACAGCATCACCGTTAAATCTACTGACATGTCGTGTAAAGCGGACCGCGACATCATTTGCCTTATGGAAGGAAGGTGTGCACGCGACGGAAAATGGGGACACGCTCTCCTTACCTAAATGATGGTTGGAGTGAACCAGTAACCTGCTCCAGCCTCGCGCTCAGGCAACGTGTTGAACGCAGACAGCATGACCCAAAATACTGCTCAGAACTGAATTAAACTGGCTGGATAGCTCCTGGAAAGGCACGTCTCGAGGCGACACCTAAGTAACAGTCCATCTCAAATACAGAGTAGTCCCCAGTGCAGCGTGATACTGTCCGTCCAGTAAAGCCTCTCGTGGTACCTGTTAGTACTCCTTGATATGGTTTGTCTCTAGTTAAGCTGCGGAAAACCGGCGAAAACGTCCAGCCTCCATTAATTTTCCCGATTCGTCTTTAACGCTGATGCGGTCAACGCAACGTAACGTCTCCTCCGCACGCACCTGTTCTCCGACGGAATATTCTGACGGTGAGGAGAGGACAGGCGAGATCGTATTCAGCACAATCTAACGTCGGTTCAGACCGACCTTCAAAAATGTCTCGTTTCTCTGCTGTGATTGGCTGAAAGCGACGTCACTCACGAAATCCTCTCCAAGTGGACTGTCATGGGCGTCTGGTAAAAGTAGGCGCGTGCACGGCCACCGCAGGCAGAATACATTGATTACTGGGCCTACTGCGATTTAAGTGTAAAACATGTAAAATATTGTGTGTGTGTGTGTGTGTGTGTGTGTGTGTGTGTGTGTGTGTGTGTGTGTGTGTGTGCGTGTGTGTGTGTGTGCGTGTGTGTGTGTGTGTGTGTGCGTGTGTGCGTGTGTGCGTGTGTGTGTGTGTGTGCGTGTCCTATTTTTGTCATTATTTCCAGTTAGATGTAATAATCTAATCATGCGCACCTCCTTTTTCAACAGTATGTGCCCCATATAAGTGGCAGGCTATACATCATCTGAAAGCTGGGAACCTTAAGATTAATTTGAGATGCGGCTCAGCACTGTCTGTCAAGGTTTTCTAGTCATTAATCAAAAAATAGAATTCAATTAATTAAATAAATACATTTTAAAAGGGCACATTAACATTTCAATATTAAAAACTAATGTCTTATAAGTTGTTGCAGCAGTTTTTGGGTTGATACCATTGATGTGTTACACAGATAAAAACGTATACATCTTTATTATTAAAGTTACTTTCAGATGTATTTTTGAATATTGATAATGTATGTTAATGTTGATTGTTTGGATTATCTGAATGAAAAAGACAAGGACTTCCTTGGCATGTGCCAGGAAAGTATCCATGAGTGTATGCATTTTATTTCAGTTTCTAGCTTTCAGAAATTATTTAGCTTTTAAGTTCCATTCACTCATCTTCAACTGCTTGTCCCTATCCGGGTCGCGGAGCTGGAGCTGATCCCAGCTGACATCGGGCGTGAGGCGGGGTACACCCTACACGCCAGTCTATCACAGGGCACATAGGGACAAACAGAGACAGAGATTGCATGGGTTTGGACTGTGTGAGGAAGCCGGAGAGCCCGGAGAAACCCACACAGACACGGAGAGAACATACAAATTCCACTCAGAAGGGCCACAGCCAATGAGATGTAGTGTGGAAATCCTGTACTCAATGATGATTCTTCCTGATGATGGATAAAGAAATAACTTGAAAAGCCTCAGTTGCCCTTACTTTAATAAATTGTTTAATACAAATATCTGAACGGAGAAATTATTGGTACAGCCTGTATGCATAGACACAGTCAGATACCAAAACCTTAAATAATAAAAAGAACATCACAGAATATAGAGAGCTATCTCAAAGGACCAAGGACCACTTTATCTGCTAATGCATCAGAGTAATAAAACAATCTATTGTACAGCCTTTTGGAGACATACATCATACAATCACACTTGTATGCCTATACATTCCATACTGATTACACAATTAAAGGCATCTTTATATTTGACTTTTTATTTTATTTTAGGTATATTTTGCTTGTCATTAAGCTTGGGTCAGCTACAGTATTGACATCATATTCTGACCCTTCTGTCATTTAAGAAAAGCCTACATGGTTATGTGCCTCACTGCTTCTGTGATAACGATCATAGAGGGTTTTTTTTATTAACACAATAGAATAATTAATGTTGAGATTTGTTCAAATACTCTACATCACTTCCTGGTTTGAGTTTCTAGTTTTACCATCATGGTGTACCACCACAGGGAGTCTTCACACTGTTGATGTTTGTGTTCAAATTATTATAAGAAGAGAAACAGGGAGACAGCAGGTCTAATAACCACTTAAATTACCACTTTAAATTACTTATACCTTGGTTTGCATGTCAGTGGGCCAATTCATTTATGGTATTTTGTCAGATTGACATTGTTGTCTACATTGCAGCTGCGTTGACACAGCCTTTAGAGAATCATGTTGAACAATGCTGCCATCTGCTGCTATTGATGAGAGGCCTTCTGGGCAATGTGGTAGATCAAAACTATGCCTGAAGCATTTAATTAACATTCAGCAATTCATGATTACTCTGTTGTACTGTCGATGAAGTCCTGTCGCAGGCTGTAAACTTCCTTTTTATTTGAAGCTCTTATTGTTATTTTATTGAAATAAGCTCTAATGCAACAGCTGACTACTGCACTGTGGTAGATGAGATAAACCGTGAGATAAATATGACTTTCAAAATGACATGGTATGTGTAAACAAACAAAAGACTGTGTCCACGTCAGACTGAGAACATCCACTAGATGTCAGTGCATGTCCTGGTTCCTCTTTGTTCCAAACAGGGAGTCAGACTTCATGTCATGGCTTTGTGCAGCTGGCTGGATATTGTGTATGAACATTTCAAAAGCATTTGAGTGATGAACCCTTCAACCTGTTTTAATGTGTAAGACATCATTTTGGGGTGAAATGATGTCCAATTCCAAATTCCAATATGTTAACCACCAACATCTAAAGAACATTTTCAACCTCAGCCTGTTGTTGGGTTGCTTTTGTTTTTCGTGTTCGGAATGGAAGACAGTGGGCCTAGAACTTTTCAACGGATGCCATTGCTAGGCAACAGTCTTGGTCCTTGTTGACTTCCTGTCAGCTGATGTCATTTACATTCACTGCAACAGAAATCAAACACATTTATTCCTTTTTCACATTTTGACATTATACAATAGGAAAAGAACACATAAATAAGACAATTAATGATGAAGCCTAGTTAGTGGCTGCAGGTTCAGGATCCAATGCTGACTCATTGTCACAATGATGAGTAAAGATATTGTTATTTTTAGAAGTGAAAACCTGCGCTTGATTGTGCTTATTTTGATAAAATGTCCTAAAACAAATATTCTTGGATATCACCAGTTTGCAAAAGAAAAAATATTGATGGAGTCTAACTAATAGAGCTCAAAACACTGAGTTCAGTTGTCATGAGTGGCATCTGTGTGTGTGTGTGTGTGTGTGTGTGTGTGTGTGTGTGTGTGTGTGTGTGTGTGTGTGTGTGTGTGTGTGTGTGTGTGTGTGTGTGCATGTGTGTGTATATGTGTCGCAATAAGGTATTTTGCTATATAAGTCATAAAGGTTCAATAGATAGGTTAGTAGATAGATAGATAGATAGATAGATAGATAGATAGATAGATAGATAGATAGATAGATAGATAGATAGATAGATAGATAGATAGATAGATAGATAGATAGATAGATAGATAGATAGATAGATAGATAGATAGATAGATAGATAGATAGATAGATAGATAGATAGATGGATAGATAGATGGATAGATACATAGATAGATAGATAGATAGATAGATAGATAGATAGATAGATAGATACATAGATAGATAGATAGATACATACATAGATACATACATAGATAGATAGATAGATAGATAGATAGATAGATAGATAGATAGATAGATAGATAGAATCAGATATAATCCACTACGAACAGGATTTACTGCAGTCTGCATATATGTCTGTCTCACACACTGCTGATCCTAGGCCACATCATACACACATGGCATGGCAACAGAACACAAAACAGAACATCATGTACAACATACAGTAGGCTAGCCTATACATTGGTGGACACTCATGACAAGCCTGTAGTCTGGCCGTCTGGGGGCGCTCTTGCTGTGTCGTCCTGCCACTTGAGCGCTCATCGCAGGCAGGTAGGTTACTGTCTGTCTGGCTATTTAACCGCGGGTTGGTTTGTGGAGTCATTCGCCTCTGAAACTCACTGCGGACCACATGAAACCTCCAGTAATGCGATGCCAAAGCAGCTTGTTTAACTCCAGAAGAGCGCTGTCTGATCCGACGCAACTTCTTCACTTCATCGCCTCCTCCTCCTCTTCCTCCTCCTCCTCCTCCTCATCTTCTTTACTTTTCACTTGATGACACAGTTCTCAAGGGTTGTTTCAGGTGCGTCTTGCCCTCTTCCTCCCACATCACTCGTACTGAAAGTTTGATTTGGAAAAGAAAAAAGTGGAAATGAATAACACCGGGTTCAACCAAACGGAGGGCGGACTGCTGAACAAGACCGAGGAGTTTTTGTGCTGCAACTTTTCCTCCGTGGTGACTGATAACGGCTTTGTGGCCGCCGCTCCGGACGAGAGGAGCCTCTTCGTCATGAGGGTGGTTCAGATAGCCGTCATGTGCGTTTTGTCCCTAACGGTGGTTTTTGGCATATTTTTCCTGGGTTGCAACCTTCTCATAAAGTCAGAGGGAATGATCAACTTTTTAGTAACGGACAGGAGACCATCCAAAGAAGCGGAGGCAGTTATTGTTGGAGCCTACTGACTCTCAAGGACATTTCTATAATGATTTGAATCAGATCTGAAGTGGAGACAGATGGGACCAATGCGATGATCAGCTGCCTCAAAGAACCCCTGTTTCATATTGGTATTTAGAAAAAAAACAAACCTCAGAGGTAACTGAACCCTGCTGGTGACTGCGGCTCACAAATGTTCACCTTATTCCTTGTGGCTTTTTTAATGCCAGCAAAGACTCACTGGTATCAGAGAGGTATAGTGCGTTTTTAGCCTCTTTGTCTGTAAAGTATTCCATCAAGCACTGTTGTACTTTCAGTAGTCGGAGCACCGTTTATCAAGCAGCATTCTTTGTCCTGAAGTGGCAAAGTACATTAGCAATACCCTCATATTGCTAATGCAATGGAGAAATTAATGTGTAAACATGTACTGTATGTTGTATGTGTTTTTGCATACAATATGCAATATAATAATCGGTGTATTTCTCTGGATTTCCTGGTGATAACTGTATGAGAAAAGCCCAACATGCCTTGTATCCTGTTAATTGGAATAGATTGTTCTGTAATTAAAGTTGTCCTCTTAATTCATTAAAGTCTATTCTTCTGTCATGAATGTCGCCCCATGCCACGCCCTTTATGCCAAAGTGGTTTAGATTTCAGAAAGTAAAAGAGCTTAAAGATCTATTTAACTCGTGAAAACATCATGTATGTCATTAGTTGCTATCGAATCCAACAGGAAATTATGAGCATTTTATTATTCATTCAAACTGACAAAGAAGAGTGTTTTCTCTGGGGAGAAGCAGCAAATGGCTGCACACAAAAGGATTTTTCTCCATGTGCTACAGTCCAAATCTAAATGTTAATCAATTTAACTCAACTGTAAATGTTTATTTTATTTATTCAAAAAAGGTACTCTTCAATATCCTCCTCCATTGTGTGAGGATAATGTGTACTGTAAAGAGTGTAAAAACTTGTATTTTCCGTCTGCGTCAGATTTTGATCAGTGCAGGGTTTTACATCCTTCCTCCTCCCTGTCAAAGCATCTGTTGTGCTCTGCTCCCCAAGGTGAAACCAGCAGTTTCAGAAATGTCATCCCAGGGAGGATGAAGCCACTGGGCAATATGCTGCTGTCTGATTGCCCACCTGTGCTCCAGAGTTAAATAGTTTGAATCTTGCGTTTTCTAAAAATAAAAAAAATCAAAGCCCTTCACCTCAGTTTCTCTCTGCTCCTTCTCTACCTTCCACGTCCGGCTTGTCAGGGTCTTATTCTGTCTGATGATGGATGGATGGCTACAGCTTGTGACACTGACTGCTGTCTCAGGACACACAAATGAAATCCTCATGTTGGATTTGAAGAAATCATTACAATCATCACAAATTGACTTTGAGGCAAAATATGTAAATTCATTCCTCACAAGCAAATGAGTGGTTCATAATTTGACTTTGCGGGCAAAACCCATCACATGTACTGTTGGTAACCACAGTTAAAACAACCCATGTTCAGTATAATATAATCCATTAAAGTGGTAATGGAATAAATACACCTTTGTGAAGCTTACAATATGCAGGTTCATGAGGCTGTATTTAATAGAGTTGGACTGGATTGTAATCTTGTTTGCAGAGGAAAAATATCTTGCGATACAATGTTATACAACACCACCAGCATTAATGACTTTTAAAGAAAATACCACACTTGAACTAAGCCTCCAATAAGGAAAAGGAACCAATTGCGCTCTTTAAGTCCTGTCAGAGCAGATTAAAAATGGCAAGTTAAATCGATTCAACACAAGTATAAAATCCCACATTATACATATGGAACTCTCTCACCTCAGCCTTAACCAGCAGAAGCATTTAGCCTTGTTTATGTGTGATAAGTTCACAACTGTGCAATGTGTGTACCTCGTTTTCACCTCAGCATAGTTAGAAAACATTAACAATATAACCATCTAAAAGACTTTTATAATTGAGATATGGGTTGGACTGTTCTGGCTCTCTAAATGACACATATAACCTAAAAAAATATATATAATTAACCCAATTACATATTTATTTGGGGTATTAAAGAGCAATAACAACTTTAGCACAATGCAAAGAAGGAGAATTACTTTCTATATGTCACACCATGTGTTCCTCTCCGCTTAGTGTCATTGCTTTCATTAAGGAGGGCTCGGAATAGCTCCCAGGAAAATGTGGCAGTTTAATATCCAGCAGAGAACAATCTTCTGTCTGCAGCTGAACCATCGTTAGTTCACCCTGCGGTGTCTCATTTATTCAGACTGGATTCCGATCGATTTTGGAGAGCCTGTAAGAGTCAGATGTAAAGTTGGAGATTAAAGTTGGAGAAATTCTGTAGGAATTTATTCTGGAGAGTCAGTTTCTTGATGGACAGTTGGCACTGCCAACTTAAAGATTAACACCCCTGTCCCACACCATTGCTCAGGGAGATTTAGGAGATATTAACAGCAAATAGTCATCTATATTCCTGGCACTCTTGCTGTCAACAAACTGATAGTCCTCTGCAGGGATTATATTAAACTCCTCTTCAGATATTAGGAATGTGTGTGGAGTTTTACTCTGCAAAAACCAAAAGCCAGGGCATAAAAAAACATGGTTTAATTCAGAACTTCTGCCTGGTTTTACTGTTCTCACATTTCTCCCCTGAGGCAGAAAGTGTTGTGGGTCAAACAAGAAAAAAAATTCACCTTGTACCTGCAGTAGAGAAACTTATATCACTATCACTGTACTTTATTTCGTGTCTGCTGAATGTGAGCTGTGTTCAACTGTGACAAGCGTCTGCAGGGTGTTGATTGTCGGCTAAAAGAGGCTCCGGGTCCTGGCTTGCTCTCGTGTGATTGGCTGTCGAGTCGAGGTCCAGTCGATGAACTGGATAGTGACTAAAAGCTCCAAATAGCAGCAAGGCAGGCACAATCATCTCCCCTGTTTACTTCCATTCTCCCGCATCTCCTCATCCATCTTTCCTCTGCTCGCTTCTTACATTACTTCTGCCACTTTGTGGTGGGAGATAAACATCTCTTACAGTAATAAGGTATACCGTTTATGTCATTAAATTGTGGCTGTTTTATATTGTGTTCTCTTCCACTGTATATCATTCATTCATTCATTCATCTTCAACCGCTTATCCCTTTTCTTGAAAATAATATTGGTTGCACACCATATTGATTTTGTACTGTGGTTCCTTCAAAGCCAATTCTTGCTCTAGTTAGGTCTTTGTCAATAGGTTTTCTTTTAAAAAAGTGAATGCAGGCGGTGAATTGTGACATTTCCATCAGCACCAATGCCCATTGAGTTTGAACCAAGCTGTTGTCGACATCATGGGGCATCAGGGGTTCTGCGGCAGCAACAGTAATTGTAAAAGTCAGGCTGTGATAAATCCATGCGGACTGGTTTTTAAGAGTGATTCCATTAGTTGACATGTTTGATTCCCGTTATGGGATGAGTCACGGCTCTGTTGTACCGATGATTGTTTCATACTCAAAAATCACAGGGATTTAACTCATGAACAATCCTGCCACTAAGACTTTCTGTGTGTGTAGGTGTGTGTAAGGGGACAAAAGTCTGGTCCCCTCAGGGTAAACCATTAAATTGAAAGGTTCAGACTTTTTTGGCTCTGATGGGTTAAATTAAAGCCACACTACTGAATATTTTTGTATTAACATTGGTTCAAAATGACTACCTGTGTTTCAAAAGCGGTAGCCCGATGTGTTAAGGAAACAACAGAGAATTATAACCAAACTTGCAATCCCATGAGCTCTATAGATCGTATTTAGCCAGCGATTTTAGGCCGTTCTCATTCCCAGGGTGTCAAATACAAGCGTTTTCAAATAACTCCACGTCTGGAGACAACAAACGCTGGACTTTCATCCCAGGGAAGCAAGGTACAGGTCCCGTTCTTCCTGTGTGTGACGGTTAAAACATTGCAAGGGCACCTCTTTTAACCCCATCCATTCCTAACCCTAACCAAGTGGTTCTGTTGACTAAACCTAACCACATAGTTGTATGTGAGTTCACAACATAAAAATATGATAAAAACAGCGACCAGGAGCATCATGGGCTTTACGCGCAGGACAACCCAGGGCAACCCAGGGCAACCCTCAGCAACGCCAAATGACGCCAAAGGGTCCTACTTAAACGGCAGTATGTGACAAGTATGAGAACAGGTTGGCAATGTGAGGGGGTATGAGGGATGATGTCATCTCACCACAAATAGTTTAAATAGTTTAACGGGACTGAAAACTCACAGAACAATTTCATACATTGCAAATCAGAGTGATGAGAGACGACAGTTGAAGCACATACAGTAGATTTGAGCATATACAGATCAGCAGATACAGCCTAAGTTGATTTCTCCACAGTTTTAAACTCAATCAGGGGTAGTATTGAAGTTTAAGTTAAATCTGTAGATTGTTTCATGCAGAAGTTGCAGAAAACCTAGAAGCTTTCGTTCCTAGTTCAGTTCTGACTTTAGAAACAGCAAAGCACAAAAAGTCCTGCCAAAAAAGCTTGTAATCTCCATAATTCTAGGATTCTGTTTTACTAAGAACAGCTTTGTAAATAAAAACATAGCAGTTACTGAGGTGACATGTACACAAGACAAAAGTACAAGATCCACAGTTGTAATGAATCTCAGAGCCCCATGATACAGTGAACAGAGGCTTCAGCAGATTTTTCCAAACTAAATTTCTTTAATAAATGATCTTTGCATTGACACAAGTGACACAACGCAGCATCATTACAGATGACCAGCAGGAACTCATTATTCACTGCAGTCATGCAAATGTGTATGACTGTTGCTGGCTTTAGAAATAATAGCTTTGATGATGTGATATTGACCCTGAAATCCATTTCAATTCTTGCATGAGCGTGTTTCAGGCTTTATTGACCTTCTAATCATGCAGCTCTCTGGCAGCTACATCAGCTTCAGCACAGCCTTGTCTCTGAAAGCGAACTATTACTTTTGCTTTCAGAGGAAGGTTTCTCCATAAACCATTACCACAAAGGTAATAACCTTTTCAAGAAAGCACTCAGAAGCACTGATGGAGTTTCAAGTGTTTTTTTTCGTACAGTAAGAAAAAACTTTCAAGGGAGCTTTCAAACTCACTGCTGAAGATTGTGAAGACTTTTCTACCATTTCTGAGTGGTATGATTACATGGTGTCAGTGTACAGTGCTTTCTAGAGATTTTTTTCCCCCAGTGAAATCATATTCATCTGTAGTATTCCTTAGCGTTATAAAGAGCTTAAATTGAGCATTTTTACATATTGTATAATACAGTCTATAAGCATACCCTGCTTAATACCCTTGAGTCTAAGTAAAGAAGCCATTAGATGTCATTTTCTTAATCCACTTCAGCTGCAAATCGCAGTATTTAATGCATAGCATACTGTTAGCTTGGGGATAGCTATCAATAATGTATGGCAGGTGTGAGGAGCAAAGCCTCCTAATCATTCAGCAAGATGTTTAATCCAAACATGCATTATTTAGCCTTCGGCTTCGGCACACATGACCCATGTTCATCTGCGAAACTGTTGTGTATGTTTGATTATTACTGTATTACTGTTACGGTTTCTAGCTTCTATGCAACAAAGTAAAGCTAGTCCAAACCTCTTGTGGTTGCTTACGATATGCTAGATAGGCTAACTGCACAACGACTTATATACTGAATAGGCTGTCACAACAAGAGATACTCAGAGGAAATGCCACCTGAGTCCATATGTCTGTGAGTAACCTATGGGTATTTTCTCCTGTATTTCTATTTAAAGAAGACTTCAGCAGACCCACTGGCAGTGTTCTTCCTTTTATAGTTTGCTCAAGTGTATGTGAACATGTGTTTCATCACACTGCTGGAAAGGTCTTTGAGACGATTGTGCCCAGAGACCTTTGTTTTGAGCTCTGACAGGTGGTTTCAGTGGTCATGAAGACATCTTAAGACCTCAGCTCAACACCTGGCTCACACTGTCATCACAGATATGTGACTCATCCCCAGGCCTAATGCCACTACCACCATCATCACCATCACCACCGAGACCTGACCGACACAGAGAAGCTGATACTTACTCACAAGTAAGTCACAAGTAACTCACAAGTTTGTCTCTCCACAAACTAATTACTGCCGTGAGGTTGTAGCCTATGCCTCCACCCACCAGTCAAGTTGTAGTTTACATCGGAACTGTCCAGACTTACATAATAAATGTAGACTTTTAAGGAAATTAATAAAAAAGAATTCAGTATTGCAAGAATGGGGCAGACATGAGGTTACAGTGATGATACTAATAATAATCTTTACAAACATAAGATTTGTGCATTTTGCTTCCTACACACCACGCAATGAATCATTGTCTAATTCATATATATTATGTTTTCAAAAGTACAGAGTCCCATACTCTTGGCTGAGCAAAGATACACTGATGAGAAGCGTTCTCTTCAGACCAGACTGTAGAAATCATCTGTGACAGTTTGGACCTGCCTGCCAAGGAGCAGAGTCCTGCCTGCCTATGCGGCGCACTTCCGTGCCCCAGCTGTCAGCTGCATTCAGTCACTGTACCAGTTAACCACCTTTGGCTAAGCCATTCTTTACCACTACATATGTCCTCCCCTAATCATCCTCTAATCACAGCATTGTTTCAGTTACTAAAGAATGTATGTATAATGACGTTTTTGTCCCAGAATAAATCAAATATTTACATAGGAAAATCATCCATTATATGTTGGCGATTTTAGAAAGTTTTACAGTGCATACAGGAAACTAAAACACGGGAGCACTGATTCACTGGTTCACCAACTACTGACATGTAGTATGAAAGTTAATGTCATTTGCCGACTAAGTGTTAGTCCCATGTTTCAGATCTGATGCTATACCTTAGGAATTCATGCCTACTGATGCACCTCTTGGTTCTGTCACAGCACATGAAAGTAAGCCTGATTACTATATGATAAAACCTCTACAGGTTCATGACTTATTGAGCTTCCTCAAATTGCTTCTCACTGTGCTGCAAGCTCGTCCTCCCTCAGGTCTGGCTCTATTATCGCCCAGCTCTGTGTGGAGGTGCTCCTTGGTTACATTACTGACTTCCTCCATTTAGTCTATGCTGCAGTTTATCCCCAGAGAAAAAAACCATACTTTATGCTGCTGATAATCTCCAGATAAATCAACAATTCCACCAATGGAAATATAAACACTGTCACATAATAATTATAATGAGAGCAATAAACTTTAATCGTGCCGCTTCAAATTACATATGTAACTACATTAAATGTCCCACACTGTAAAAAGTGAGATCTCCATGTCTCTTTTGGTTTCAAAAACAGTTTAATGTTGGCAGCTAGTAAGAAATGTGTCACTAGAAAATGGTTAAAAGTGGAACCTCCCACCATCGACGAATGGATCGACATTGTTTATGAGATCTATGTTATGGAGAAGATTTCTTTTTCCCTCAAAGTTGAGAAAGGAAATTTTTATAGGATCTGGACCAAATGGACTGAGTATGTAAAACCAATCAGAACTGACTTTATCTGACTATAGATATATTTTTTGTGAACCTACCCTCTTTTATTATGTATGATATAATGATTACATGTAGGGGTGCGCTCCCTGGTTTTGTTGTTCTTGTGTTAATGCTTCCGCCTGGAACGGTTTGGGTCCGTGGGAGAAAGCTCCAGAAGGGCAGTTTGTACAACATCATTGTATCTTTGACAAACTGAGTCAATGTATGTGAGAAGTGATGTATGAGATGGAGGTCTGCCTTTATATTCTCTGAATAAAAAGAGAATAAAAAAAAAAAAAAAAAACAGTTTGAGGTGTGAGGCTATAACCGCTTCACCCACACAGGAATGCACGCAGCCGATAAACGCCATATATTAACACTGACCAAATCAGAGCAGACTGGGTTTTTTCGAGAGGGGGGCTTAAAGAGACAGTCCTAAAATCAAGCGTTTCAGACAGAGGGTGAATACAGGTATATTCAGACAGATGGTAAGAGCAAAAATATTGTTTTTTAAAGATTTAAGCATGTAAACCCCACCCCCTCCTCCCCCCCCAAAAAAGTATGAACGTGAAAATGAGCAAAGTATGGAAACTTTAAAAACTATTTTAACTAAGTAGCAGAACCTTCCTAATGACAACAATGATTTATAATAATGTTACTCCATGACAATGATATCATCTGAGTGCAGAAAAGGCCCGTCAATCACTCAGTGTCAGAATCATCCACTTCACAAGCTGTGTGTGACTTCACAGCCACCGAACAGGATGACATTCGAAATGTCACTATAACACCGCCAGTCCCAGTTACAGTCAACGTATGGGCAGCAGCCGAGGACCCATGCTAAATCCGTTGTTGTGTTATCTCACAGCTCTGTGTGCCAAAATAACAGTGAATAATCTACAAAATGGATTTTGTTAACAACTACAACCACACGGATAACATCTTTCTTTCAGGGTTGTTATCTCTTCATTGTGTGGTGTGTGGTGTGTGGTGTGTGGTGTGTGGTGTGTGGTGTGCGGTGTGCGGTGTGTGGTGCGTGGTGTGTGTGCGTGACACCTTTGTCTCCTGTGCTTATATATGCTACGAGGGTCAGCATCACAGGTGCAGGAGTGTTTGCAGCAGTGTGCGTGAAATAACATCCTAGCCTAACAGAGCCACACCTTACAACACAACAGCTGTCACAAAGGATCAGCATCCAGCCCACCACACTCCAGGAGCCGCTTTCTAAAAGACCTCTGCTGCTGTGTTGTCCTCACTGTTTATTCTTCCAAATGAAAGGTCAGCTGCGTCACATGGCCAATAAAGTCCCGCCTGTTTGAGTGTGTCAGTTTGCATCAGCTCAAGTTAGCAGCACCACAGTCCTACAAAGCTGATATTAGTTGTTATTCGGTTACTATGATTATTTTCACACACACAAAGTAATACACTTCTGTAGTGATGCCACAAAGCACACCACTGCCCTTTGAACATCTTCTGAAATCTAACATAACATTTAATCAGTAATCACAAACATGCCATTTATCCCATAAGTAGCACTTATTAGATGTCATAAATGAGCCACAAACCGCCGCTCATCTAAAGCACCAGTCATCAAATCAAGCATTTCAAATATGATTAGCCTATTCATAACCACTCTATGTGACCTCATTCCATATACATTGGTACTGAGCTGTAGAACCACTCATTTAAAAAACAAAGCCTGGCTGTAATATTGTGGATTACCCACGCAGCTGCTCGAGTCGCCACATAAAGCCTTGATCTCAGGGCTTTGCACCTGGCTAGTGTCAGAGATGCTTTGATCTATTTCTCTGCATGTTTTCCCTGCTTTGTAACCATTAACAGCTCTCCCTGTGAAAGGAAATTGATTTGTGATTATTAAAAAAAGGAAAAAGGGAGAGAGAGGGTTCTTTATGCCCAAACAGATTCCCAGTTGTGAAGGTGGCTTTTACAGTAAAGAGAGTAGCTGTGGCTGTGGCAGGACAACATTGTCCACATTAAACCAGCTAAAGAGGTACTCACTTGATATAGCGAACTCAGACTAGCTTCAGCTTAAATGTGGACTGTATTTTGTTGGAGTTGTACAAAAAAGAGATTCACGGCTAATGTGGACAGTAGTAACAACCAGCCAATAACTTTAGGTCTGATCTGACAGGTGAATATTAGACATGGCGAAATTGCTTAGAAAGTTAATGGTAGACGTGAATGGGCTCAAATAGATGCAAATTCTCTAGGTTGCAGCCTTCTTGCAGCGTAAAGGGTCTGGCTATGACCTGTAGGACCTTACGTCACGCCCACCTTGTATGTAAACCTTAATGTCCTTCAAAACACATGAGAAGTGAATGTTTGTTATAAACAATTATGGTGGCTCCTAAAGAGGTTAGCGTAGATGCTGCAATATCACCAGTTAGAACTGAAGAGTATTTATTCTATGAAAAAAAGAGCCCAGGACGTCATTGAAGGCTATCTCTATGGAAAAGATGCTTTCATTTTTCTCCTGATTGACTTCGACAAGAGTTTGATAGAGATGGTTCCTCCAAACACCTGCCAGGTATGTTTTTAAAAGTTCCTGCTCGTTTCCAAACAGTTTCCAATGACGGCTTTTCAGATACTGTATGATAACAGACCTAGATAACCCCTCCAGTACCCCGATTATTCATGCATGTTAACAGCCTTCCCGGATTAATATCGGGTTTCTCGTCTGCGCATGCTACTTGGGTTATAACTCCCCCTTCCCCTACCGCCGAGGCAGTGGCTTTTGACCCAGAAATAGAATAAACCAGGAAGCAATGGCGCCGAAAACAACGAGGAAAAAAACAACAATAGAGCGTTACCTGAAAACCGAGGGAGGACTTTGCCATGGCAAGTAACATCACTACCAAGAAGACATGTTTCTGTCGTAATTCTGTCCAAAAGTCCTCAAAGGACACTAATTGGCCAGATGACTTCTAGCCGAAACACAAATATATATATACTAAGTCTGATGAGATGGATTTTTGTGTGAACACAATTCTCGGCTTGTTGGCTGCTGTGCAAGGTAAGGGGAGGCATACAGTATCATTTACTGTATTTCCAAATGTTTAGTTTCCCCATAAACAGTTAAATCCAAGTGATGACCGTTTATTGTTGTTGGGTTATTTTCAAACTCCATTTTTGGGTGAGAAGAAAAGTCATCCGATCTGAATAGAGGGCCAAATTGGTGAAAATGGATGCATTTTCAAATTAAGATGGCATATCCCAGGCAGGTCTATGAATGTGAGGGAGCTCGAGTGTGGACATACTCATAAAGTGTGGATATAAAGGTGTTTAGAGTGCTAACAGCCTGCCACACCACTGCTGCTGTGAGAGAGGTGTGAGAGCGTCATGGCTGTCATTAATCTGAGCCCTGTAGTTGCAGCCGGTCTCAGCATTTGCAGCTGGTGTGCACCATTTTAGTCTTACTCTCCGACTCTGACTCTGACCTCCTTCCCTTCACCTCTTGCAAACCTGATCAAATCCCTTGACAACGCCCCAGGGCTTCACCTGACCGATGGTGCCTTTCACTACACATCTCATCACACATTCACCTGTCAATGGAACTTGCTCTGGTGCCTGACACAGAACATCTGTCCTGTCTGTGTCCTTTTCCAACCTGTTAAAGTCATAGCTGCTGAAGTTTTAGCTTGTTGACAACTTAAAATAGCATGAAATTACATGTTCTTGGCAGATTACCATAGTGTAATGGTAGCAAAGGTAAGCTATAAAGCATGTTAATTGCTGAGCTGTCGAGGAGCTGATTGATGGATTTTAATTACCTTTAGACTATTGCTGGAACCTATTGGCTAACTGTCTGATTACAATTTTTGGTGTTTTCCAGTGTAGCCAGAGGATATCTGGGCCAAGACTTCCTCCTCCAAGGGGCAGTCATTATTTACAATCCAAACAGCAACTTGAGATGTGAGAACAAAGTTGGAGTTGAGAGATGTCGTCTCTATAAACAGATATCTGCGTATGAATGCAGATCAGTAATAACAAAAAAGCTAATGAAAAGCTCAACACTGGTCACATAATAGTCACTGGGTTCTGAGATAGCAGTGTGTTTCACCTGTTTTGCTCTCCACACGGACTGTTTACCTGCATGTAACCAAAGCATGCTCAAACATGATTGTTAAATACTACCTAAAACTACTTATACAAGTGAAAACCAGACTGACATTCTACATTCCTATGCAGAATCTGTTTATAGAGATTACCTTTAGATGGACGACAACACACACAGAAGGAGAGGGACTTCATTCTCTGCTCAGGACGCCGTTATTCCAGTAAATCTTTACATAGCAAATATTTGCTTGCTGTTATATGAATTTTCTGAATATCAAGTACAGCCCCTTTAGGTAACTGCTAATAAAATAATAAAATCTTCATTTCTATGGCAACTATTTCCACCTGAGCTGCCGACCAACTAGTCCATTAAATTGAAATAAATCTCTAACAAATGTAAATTAATTTGACACACAAACCCAAACAGAGCCCTGTTCCCTGCTGCTGCCATCCCTCATGGTGATTCAAGCAGTTTTCATTTATGACACAGAATTAAAATCAATGTTTATGAGTCCATGGGATTTTCCACTGCTGTGAACGGCCACCCCAGCCTGCCACATGTTTTGTTCAACTGAGAGCAGACAGGAACACCAGTGTTTCACCAAATGACTGTCCAATAGGGCAGACTGAGAGATGAGTCCACCTCTTACACTGGCAATGACAGAGTTCAATATAGAGTCCCTCAGCTGCCAGCCAGTAATGGCTAAGCAGGTCTCTGTTGGAGTGACCACACACACTCACACCCACACACACACACACACACACACACACACCCACACACACACACACACACACACACACACACACACACACACACACACACACACACACACAAACACAGTCCCACACACTCTTTCATCACACAATACACATCTGAGCACCCCAAAACAGACAGCCTCTGAGGTGGGCCTCTTCGTCATATGTCAGACATGGACATTACTTTGTCTGAGTATTTGAAAGATTTTTGAAGAGGCAAATTAGTTTCCAAAGGTTTTGTCTAAAAATAGCTCAGTCAGTGTGGTGCCCTGCCATGTTGGGTTATTTTTACACAGCAGATGTGATGCGCAGGGAGTATCATGGCACAAAATGGGTGGAACTGGCTGGAACTGGCTAGAAATGGGCTGATAATATCGCCACCTCCTTTAATCTGAAGATGATAGCAGCAAACAACAGTGATTGCGGTGAAAGGTCTAGAAAGAAATGCAGTTTTCTTCTCAGGCATGACATTATGTGTTTTTAGGATTAATGCCCTCTGACAGCTATGTGACAGCAGTCACCCCTGAAGTCCTGAGGCAACGGGCATACAGGGGTCAGTGAATTCCAATACAAGCAGCACACACATGCAATAGGCTAAATAAGTGCATACACACATAAACAATTAAAGTGTCGGAAGAGGTGATGGCTCTGACAAAGACTCCTGAGAGTATATGACAAGCTGTCTCCGTTACGGTCTATTTCTGCTGGTCAGCTACTGATGGATGAAGCCCTGCAAACTACAGGTGACATTTAGATAAATTGTTCATTTCATGATGAAAATATAATAACAGGATAGGTCAGCAGCTGGATTTCTAAGGTAGACAGGGCTGAAATATTGTTGAAGCAGGAAAATATGAGAACTTCATGATGGATAAAATCAAAACTCTCTCTCTTTCCCTGCATCTCTCTGTCTATGTGTCCCTCTGGTCTTCAATGCTCTCCTCTCTACCTTTTTCCATCTCTCTGTGAGGGTCACTCTCTCCACAGTCCTCAGTGCCCCTCTGCTTGCTTTCAGCATTCATTTTGGTGACAGCAATGTCAAAACACATCAGCTGTATCCCAAGCAGGGCAGGTTTCAGTGCCACCAGGCACTGCCGCCTGGCCCTGTGAATGCAAATGGAAAATCTCTTGTGAGGGGTTACAGACCCTCATCTTTCCCTAAAACAATGACATTAAAGCTGCTCCCACACATCGTCTATGCTTCTCTCGAAGTCAAAGGGGAACGGCAGGCTGGCCATGGTCAGCTCTCTGGCCAGATACTTTCTCAGCACACAGAGTCGGATAAGTATGTACTCCTGGTCAGACGTGGGCATCGAGTCTGCAAACTCATCGTGCTGTGCTACTGAAGAATAATGGCTCTGTAGATAGCTATACCACCAAGACCCCTGGAGACAAGAGCAGGGTGAGATGTAAAGTATAGCAATACTGCCATAGCAAAAAAAGGTAAGCTTAAGATTAACTTTGCCGTTAATAAGCAGCACATTTTTCTGATTAACTGACTTACTGTGTCTTATTGGAAAACAATGCAACCCTGTTGTGTTTTGTAAACATTTGACGGTTGATCTACAATCAATCATTCTCTTCATGGGTGAGCAGAAATGCTCGGCTCAGGCATCTGGTCGGAAATGAGACAAGTGTTCACTGCTGTCAAGTGTCTCAGTCCTGGTTAGCCTCATGATCCCCACTTTATTTTGTGGCATCTAATTTCAGAGGCTCTTCTCCAAATACTCCTTTGTGGGTCCTGCCCTCATGGAGATCTCTAAGAAGAGAAGGAGCATGACATCATTATGATGAATATAAAAAATTGCTAATTTCGTGATGGTCTATAAAAAGCACAAGAGGTAAACTGTGAAAACAGAAACATTATTACAGGTGCAGTGCTAGGGGGTCTAGACTCTGAAGTTGCTTGGATACGGTTGAAAAAGTCAATAAATAAACGCTGAACTTACGTCATACAACATATACTCAACATCATGAGTATATATTAACGGCAGGCAATTAATTGGGGTGCATTCAGCCCTGACTATGTAGCAAAATGTTTATTTAACCTGAAAAGGTGGTGCGTTGGACAACCTGTTGTGTATGCAAGCGCACTGCATTTTAAATGCCAGGAGTTCACATACATGGCACTGCTGATTTGGTCACAGATCTGACACATGAGAGAAAACATTTCTCAAAGTCCTTTGCACAGCATTTCGAGGCAACATTGCAGTTTAACCTGGAAACTGAAGCAAAATGGTGCACACCATTTTCAGATTGAACATGGTTTTTGTTGATCATTGGCACAATCTACCAGACCACACTACATTTTAAGACCAACACACCCATGAGCACACAGCTGGATGCAAGTACTTTTGCTACTTACACAACGTGGGCCCTGGAGAGTGAAAATGACAACTGCATCGGTCCAAAACTAATGACAGTTATGCTGCCACATGGCAGATAAAGCCCTAAAATACATTCAGTCCTTCATTACTATCTTTGAAGGAGCACATGAAAAATAACTCTTTAACCTTCAACACAACATGTAGTATGAAATTGATGCACAGCAGATAAACATTAGCCACTGTAATCACTGAATTTCATATTATCTGATAAGCCGATTGCAGTCAACAAGGCGAATATCAGTTGATACCAATGTTTTTGCCAGTAAATTGATGCTTCCCTTTTTTGCTTCAGGAAAATCTATCCACCTTATTTTGTTGTGTAATCATCAAAATAACTAACATTATTTCTATAGCATTATTTAAGAGTTTTCAATCCTTTACCTTGACGAACAATGAGAATAAATACTGGTAGGAAAAAGAAAAAAAATAGGAATTGGCAAAATAAAACATTTTCAACAAATGAAATATTAAAGTTCAAACATAAGACGCAAGAATGACAAAAATGGTGTGCCAATTATGGATTTCAGATTTGCATGAGCTATTACAGAAACACTGAAGACAAACATAATTCTGAACATACTGTCGTTAAAAACCTTTCATGGTCAATCTTCAATTTTTCACATTGTACGTCCCCTCCTTCTGTAAACTGGAGCCTACTGACAGTATTATTTTCCTCAGCTAATGACAGTTCTCTCAATACCAAATCCATCTAAAAAAAATTGATTTTCGAACCAATCGAACAGCTCTCTCTTTACATTCTGAACAAAGACTATAGACGTAGAGATGGACATGCTCCCAATAACTGAGATGCCGTAAATAGCTGTCAGCAGTAGGCCTATACTGTGTTTTCCTGGAGGGATATGACATGCTGCATGGGTTTGACAACTGTCACATTATATTAGCCTTTGAATGCAGGCTCTGATTACTGGCAGGTTGGACAGATTTGACAGAAGGCAACTGACACTCTGAGAAGAGCCAGGACAATGGAGTGAATTCAGAGCTGGTTGATAATTATTCAGCTGTGGCCTGTGTCACTCTCAAAGCTATATTTTTCTGGTGAAAACATCACATGCAGAGGCAACAAATTGCCGTTCAAAGGCTTGTTCTTTCGGGTTTTTTTGAGTCCTTTGTAACTGAATTAATGACATTTACTTCCATGTTCAGGTCTAGAGATAATAGGCATCACATTCTTCAAAGATTCTTATTATGGAAATGAGTATGTTAGTGGACTTGTGAGTGGGATGGCAGATTAAATAAGTGACTCTGTAACAAGGGGCAGCTGCCACTCAAACATTAACACCATAATCACCGGTGGTGACGTATGAGCTTTCAATCAGTGCTTGAAACTAACATATTAAATGACTGTGTTGTTCATTTCAGTTGATGTTGAGTTAGTAAAGGTGATCAACTTAAATGTAGCTGTATGTGTGTGCTAAAATAGATGTGATTTACATGAAAGAACGTGTATGGTCTTATGGTTGGTTTTTTTTTGAGACTTCAAAACTAATTTGGTTAATATAGTTACCATTGTATTTAACTTTAGGATAATCACATTGATTCAAAGAAATATAATTAGTTTTAGAGATCAATATCTGGGTCACACATTCACTTTTCTATTGCATACCATACATGCATTCGCCCACTTGTGGTTAGACCCACCATTACAAAGCCAAAAATAATAAAGAAGATTAAATAAATGGGAAAATGTTTTCATACAAGTGTACTGCATAGTATAATTACACAATTAGCATTGTATCATGCACTTTAACTAAGCTGGCCCAGGTGACCTCAATTTTGGATCACAATGAACAACGGCATGAGGAAAAGCTCTAATTAAGAGCGTGATCACACTGTCCTTTTGGCCGCGGCGAAACCGGTTTTTCAGCTAAAGTCTAGTACCTTTAAGTAGTGTGAGCGCAACCGCTCCGCGCTCAACTGGGGCCAGCTGGGCCGCCACGGCCCGCTTGAAAGAGGTGGGCTTTAGCGGAGCCGTTTGCACATGTACGAGCACGAGCGTGCGCACGTGCACGCGCACGCGCACGAGCCCTACGGCAGTAGCGTTATGTCCGCCTGTTCGGACATGTAAATAGAAGGACGGACCATGCGCGGACATTTAACAACAACAACAATGGTGGTGAAAGGTTCACGTTGGTGTGATGCGGAGGTGGAGTGTTTACTGCAGATTTGGTCGGATGAAAATATTCAAAAACAGTCGACAAGACGCACAAAAACTCCGAGGTCTGTGGAAAGATTTGTAAACAAAGCCACACACACGCGATCAATGCGTGTGACGTGTTACGGCGTGATGGCGTGTGGACAGCAAGAAGTATTGGCCGAGGCCCTGGTAGTGTGAGTACAAACGGGGCTGGGGCGCGGGGGGGAGAGGGAGGGGGGACAAGTACCCTAAAGTCCGGGTCTCGGTCCGGGAGGATAGTGTGAGCGCGCCCTTAAAGACAGTTACTTGTTGGATGGCAGGAGTGATTAAAGTGATATCGTCATTTGTATCCATGAAAGATGTACCATCTAAAGAAAGACAGTAGAGCAACTGTTCACCATGTGACTGAGTGTATAAACACATCATTACAAAGATAAATGCATGTTTAAGAGGCAGATGTGGGGGGAAATGTCTGTGGTTGGATGAATTATCCCACCACAAGTGAATGAATACACATGTGGTGGTGGCGAGAAGTGAATGCTTTATCCAGATATTGATCCCTATATTACTTATATTTCTTTGAACCAATGTGATTATCCTAAAATAAACTGCGCTGTGTAGCTATATTGGCCATTATGTCTTGTATTTACATTCAACTTATTGTGTTTGTTTGTTATTTGTGTAATCGAATTCCAACTTTTCTTCCCATTAATAGGTTAGGTTTTTCTGTTTTCATTATGTTCCACTCTGAATTCTGTTTGCAGGGGGGGTATCTTCAATGAAGTGATTATTTTTGATTTGTCACCTCTCTTATTGAACTTTCCCACCCACATTGAAGAGAACATCAAAAGTTTACACACAACACTGATGGTCTAATCCCATGACTTACTGTGGAAAAACAGTGTGGAAAAAAGCACCACTGACAGGAACACAGAAAAAGGGTGAGATGGACCCATGAGTCAGTAGTAGTAGACAGCACAGCTGTAAGGCAGTTTCACAGTTAAGTATCACATCACTGCTGTGTAAATCATCAGAATCAGCACACTGTTGTAATTGCTAATCATGCTCAAACAACACACCAATCACAGAAATGACGTCAATGAGGCATTCTTTGTTTTCTGACAACTTCTCACTCAGCTGCTGCTCACGCTTTGCTCCTACTGTACCTGTTCCACATTACTGTCACTTGTGTTGACTGATTTATCTGGGTTCTCTTGTAATAGTTTCTTATTGCCATACTGATTGAAGGCATCTGATGCTTTGTGCATGTGTTTAATATCTCAGTGATACGTGTCAGCTGGGTTCGACCCTGTGTAGCACAGAAGGGTTCACCGCACGTCCCTCAACAAATCCAGCACCGCTGCTTGGATTCTCTGGGGAGCAAAGCCTATTCCATCAATCGTTTACACTATAAATGTTCCTATATTTTCTGACGAAAACGTCCCTCACAGAGCCACATTGTGAAAATAGTTTGGCTACTGTACTGAATGCAGCAAAATCATCATAACATTTACAATACAAAAGCAGTGACAAATAGATAACTTACTGTGTTAAAGGGTTTTTCTTCCATCAATGTTGGGACCCACTCTAACTGGGTGCCACAGGAGGTGATTTCCTTTAATTAAAGTTCTTTTTTATTTTTAGACTACGTAGGTGTCCTGCAGTGGTTCATAGGTTTTTCTATGATTCATATTGTCTTGTTCTGGTTTTCAGACACACACACAGCCTTTTGTTTAAGCATGTGTGAATATTATTTAAGATTTCACAGTAGTGTGTCTTTATATGTTATATCTGTTTGTTTATGTAAAAATGTGCAGTTTAATTACAGTTCTGACTGACATTGCCATTCATAAACCATTGCTTACGTGGGGTTTTGGCATGTCTGACATATAGAGCAAGGCTGTTTCTAGATTCAGTTAGTAATAGAGCTGAAAAGATGTTATTTTGGTGTTTTGCCATCTCTCCCTTGTGGCTGCTGTACTGATGAAGTCCCAAGACACTGTGGGACAAACACAGGCATTCAGTATAAGAAAATAGGGAAGGAAGACTTCCTTTTGTTAACTCTTTGTAAAACACTGTTAAAGTGTTGCTGAACGTCAGACGCCAAATAACTTTAAATCATATCTTATTTTCCTTTGACTGTCTGTATTGTGCCTAAGTGCATAAACCTACTCAGGCGCGTCGTTAAACCTATCTCTATCTATAGATCTATTGGAAATAGCCCTGGACCTCTCTGCCATCATAAAAAAAACATAATGATGATGAAAATAGCCCAGCATAGTAGACTTTTATGTGGTTGCATTACCAGCAGCAATAGATGCAACATTGTAGCAGGGAAAACTGCAACATTCTGACGCGTCCACACACTGACAAGTGATAACTTCAGAATCAAACTTAAAGCAGACTGAGTGACTGTGTTTCGGTTTAACAGTGACCCTGTTAACCGGAGACTTTCAGCTGAGTGCCTCTGCGGTTGCAGATGATGAAAACAGGATTATGTTTTTAAGAGAGATACTCATAGACTGTATACAAAGGAGATCTGTTTCACTACACCAGGGTGACGTGGCCGGTGGCGCACCGAGTTAATCTCTTAACTTTCATTTATTTTCCTACAACAGCATGACTACAAATCTTCTAAAAAAGTTTTGTTTTTTGAAGTGGTGAATAAAATTCTATGCACACGTGTTTACACAGGTAGGTTTCAAAGACAAATAGATTTGTTTAGAAAATGAATTAGACATAGATATTATTAGGAAGACCAACTCGCTCTCCTCCTGATTAATGTAACAACAAGCAACATATAAACGCTACTGACACATTTACTCAAACAAAACTATAAAGACTGATCAGGTAGGTGACACTATGTTTAAAAGTGCCATGAAAAGTAAACAGAGGCATTCACAGGGACAAAGCTACGCATCTGCCGTCACTATGGCAACCGTGGACGCGGGTAATGGGTCACTTGTTAAACCCAAACAACGGGTCAGGAGAGAGTCAGTGATGTCTTCTAGTTTGCACAGTTTCAGACCTGCAGTGGACTCAGCCTGGTCCACTTGACATCGGGTCGGTGCATGTCAGTGTTTCTGAGGCTATGGGCTGATCTGGCTGCTGGTGTCTGTGCTGACCTAAACATTAACCTCCTCAGTAGACCTGCCCCGACAGGAGTCACACATGACCAGGTCTTTCCTTTAATTCCCAAACTACGTCACAATTGCATGTTTATCAGCCCAATTTCAAAAATTTCTCGGGGGAGAAACCCCCGAACCCCGTTTGGAGAGGACTCTGACTTCTCGGCTACAGTCCCGTATGTTTTCACGAGCTAGTGATGTGCCTGAGCCTACTTAACTAACGGCATATACATAGGCTTACTTATGTTAACCCTGACCAAATTATCGATACTTTTGACAATCTTAGTGCAAATGTGCTTATTTTAACCCAAATCATGATGTTTTCCTAAACCTAAAAAAGTAGTTCTGTTGTCTCAATAAAACACAACTTTTTGAGCAGCCATATGGCCGTACCAGTGATGAGTTGGGAGTGAAAATGTGTTGCAAATAGAAAATGCCTGTTTTGATTCACACCCTAGCCAGCTTTTCCAGATGTTTGAGATGAGTAATTATATGCTAAAACTTTGAAATCAATGCCTGTCAGCTTTTCCTTGGTCACAGATCTGACAGAATGATGTAACCATGTCAGTTAAAACTTCCATGGAACTGTCACAGTTGCTACTAGCAACAGAATGTTCAACTAAATGTAACTGCTGGTGGTTTCCTCCCTGCAGACTTTTGAAGTTGCATCCTCCTTTGAGGTGATTGACTGGAAGATGGAAAGAGTGTGCAACGAGTTGACAAGTCATGGGAATTAGCTGTTGATGCTCTTACAAATGTTTCACACCTTATGAAAAAAAGTATTTATTTTAACCCAAAACATGATCTTTCCCTTACCCTAACTAAGTTGTTTGTGTGTTCAAAGCTAATCAAACTTTTCATTTTATTTATGAATCAGTCGTTGTGTCAGATCCTGCTAGCCAACAGGGCTAATCAATACTTTTTACAGTGTCACACTAATCGTTTTATAATATGTTTTGTATTTCAATATATTAAGAAAATAATTGCTGGAGGAAATTTTAGAATATTAGGTTAACTCAGTTTTCAGGTCCTTTTTCTTTTATTTATGAGTGAAACAATGCCTTCAGTCTTAATAAATCATCACTTGAGGAAATGGTCTACCACAGGAGGCACTTTATTGTTTTTTTTCTTAATTGACTGTTTAAGCAATCCATTGAAATTAAAATCTCCATCAACGTCTTTTTGCTCACTTGATTTCAACAAATCTCTTAAATATTTCCACGGTGATCACGAGCAGCTTTTAATCATCATAGATTTGATTCAGAGATCATTCCAAAGAGGCCTAGAGGTTTATCAGTTTCTGTCAAATGGATAGCCCATTTAAAGAGATAAAATACTAAATGTTAGTGCCTCAGATACCTCTTGACCCAACGATGTGTGAGTGATACGGCTCAAGGCAAGACAGTGAAAAACAACTCAGCAGTGCTCTTTTAATTAAATGCTTTTCTCAAGTCTGACAGGACAGACCTGTGGTATCTCAGCTTCTGAGAAACGGCACAAAAGGATTGCTCCATGTGTGAAGTCAACAGGATTGCAGCAGCCTAAATGAATGCCAGCGGAGAGATGGCTTCAGCTCAACTGTTTCCTAGAGATAAGAGGGAACAGAGCATTTGCAATGGAGCAAATTAAATAAGTCAGGCAAACAGAGAATGACAGTTTAACACGATATCTAATTAGTAATCAGGGATTGCCAGATGCAGACACATTCAGAAGTGTCCAATTTGGCTGAAATTTAGCACCGAGGAATTGTTAAATTCCCTACATCATTAGGAACTAATCTTATCACAGGAAAAAATACTCACCGTTTCCCTTACAGTCTGATGGTTTCAGAAGGTTTGAGGGATGATATTGGCTATTTGCGTTTGGACAAAGGTAGATATCATAGATAGATAATGCTGGCTCTTCATATAGCTACACATGCATTACGCATATTCTTTATTAATATTTAAATATTCAATTTATTCATTATGTCCTTTGCTATATGCTGCCAAGACCTGAACAACCTCTAAGTGCCTTATTAGACACAAAGCTGTGCCCAGTAAACAAATCTGAACTCTGTGCCGAGATTCTAATGTGATTCTTATGTGAAAATATAAGACCCTTCAGTACAGTACAACTGTTCAGTAAAATTTAATCACAAAAATAATAATGACCTTTCACTACGTCGTGAGAAATTGCTAAGCAGGTTGCAATCATTATGAAAACAAACCTCGGAAGAGAGCAACATGAGATCGGTTCATCACATTCCAGTGACTTAAGGCATCATTTTAATGAAATATGAAATGTGTCAACGAGTTAAAGTGGCGGGGGGATTTTTAAATGGAGCCACCCCGTCTGAGCTTCAGACATCAAGTCATTATTTCTTGCCTGGGCTCAGACTTTCTATCAGTTTTTTGCCATTTTGTTCATGTGCAGCAAACTCTGCATACTCATTACGGATTGGGAGCAGCTGCTTTCAGCTAACTGAATATCACAATGCCGCTGCGTCAGTCACACCACATCTGGGGGTACAATGGGTCTGTCTGACTCAGTTAGGGTCTCATGGGTCCAAGGGAGCCTTTGAAATTGATTATTCAATGTATACCATGTCAGAAAATAGAGCCATAAGAAAAAAGAAAAAAAACGTCCTATAAATAAATGTATTTTATGGTAAGCATAAAATGGACGAAAAATAAATATTTACTTTACTTTTCACATAAGTGAAACATGATGTGAGAAACTAATTCCCAGCCCACTCTTATAGTTGGAAAAGTATGTCTAAGCTAATGACAGCAATAAATATAAGTGACTTTTAAATTAATATTATCATTGATGAATAGCTGTTCTAATTATGCATTTAAGATCATGATTTTCAAAACAAAGAAAAAAATGTTTAAAAAGTCAAAAACAACAGTTTGAAAAAGAAAATGTCCCCAGTGTGTAAAGGCCTTTAGAGTCTGCAAACACGATAGTAGTTCTGTTCCTAACTAGGCACAGTGAGGCTGTAAATACTAAATACAGACATCAGTATGCTAATGTGCTTACAATGACAATGTTAACATCTCGATTAGCAGTTATAATGTCTACCACCTACCTTATTTAGAGTGTTAGCGTGCATAATTTGCTAATTAGCACTAAACACAGAGATAGCAATGACCATGGACATAGTAAAAGAATTGAAGGCGGAACAGAAAATCGTGTACATTCCTATGAGAGATGCTCAGTGGCGCAGTGTTGCTTTAGAACTTATGGTTTTTGGTTGGGTCTAAAATTATATCCACCTACATTTTTTAGTAGACGGTCTCATGATAACTGTGAGCCTTTTGATTGGTATTTGGAAAAATTTTCAGAGGTGATCTCCTCTTCCCAGCATCTATGGGAGTGAATGGGCAAATGTGCTTCCAGGCAGAACAGCCACACAAACGGGAGTGCTACAGTACTGTGCTTGGCCACTAAGGCCATAGGAACATTCAATGAGAGCACCTGTCCTTGGGACCTGGCATGACACTAGTTTGCAAGTATTATACAAACAACATTTTTGATCCTACTATGGCACTAGAGGAATGTCAGATGATCACCAAATTATTACAATTTATCCGTTCGGGACCATGAACATCTGCAGCAAATTTCATGGTAATTCATCATTCATCAGTTCATCGTCAACCTCATGGTGACGAAAAAAAAACGTCTCACCAAAGTCACCAGGAGACATTTTGCTGGGGACCATGAATGATTGTAGGCCTACATCATTTTGATTACTTTTAATTTCCGAACAGAAACATTAATGTGAAGGATCCTTTCTACACCTGATATATGACAACCTACATATATTCAAAGAAGGAATCTAGTTAACTTCTCCCAGCAAAACTTCAAAACAAAATGTTCTGTTCTCTTGTGGCCCAAGTGGTCAATCTTGCATGTCTAATTGGTATTGCCAGATGTTTAGAAGCATTCCAGTGTTACAGAATTAGTCCTCTTGCAAAGCAGATGTCAATGTTTTTCCTCCGAATGGGCACTTTTTTGTGTGTGTGTGTGTGTGTGTGTGTGTGTGGGGAGGGGGGTGTTTATCTCCCGTTTGTCAAGTACTGCGGGATTCAACAAGGTGTGGTGAACCTGCCGTCGCGGCTCCATTTCACAGTACACTTCCCACAGCGGCCCCCCTCTGGGATCTGTGTCTCATTCCACACCTGATGTTGGTTCCCCACCTGATCCCGGCAGTCTTTCAAAAACAACCACGCTCAGTTTCACAAACAGATGCCGCATCAGACCTACAGATAGTTCAGATTTACTCTGATTGTCTGCACTGTGCCCAGACGACTCACACGCATTTAGATTCCTAAAGTTTAGCGAGCGCCATTATCGCTATGGAGGCACTCTGTCTGATTGACAGGCAGGGTATTACACAAAGACAAATGATCACTGTAATAGCTAATTGACCGCTCATTCATGTCCTGAACACAATTTGTTCTGTAAAGAGGGGATGGACCGTATGACAGCAATTACATTCAGCAGTGGAAGTCAATGTGCTTATTGATTCTGTATATTTTTCTTTTCCTTCCAAGAAAGTCCTGTGCTGTTGCTTGGAGATAGGACTATTACCATATGAGTTGATATGGGCTACTCTCTTGAAAGTTGTCTATATTTCAAAGTAATCTTGCTAGAGCAGCGTGTTGAGTGTGGTTAAAAGCCATAGTTGATCCAGAGATTACACAGTAACCCACTTGCTCTTCGCTGAGATAAACTGGAAAAATCCAGTGGCTAAAATATTCATCCTGCTTGTGAGCATAAGTTCCCATGACTATTAGTATGTGTGATGCTGCACTCACTTGGTGGAGAGCTCATGTTTTAATTAAACCTGTGGTGTTTAGTACAAAGTCGTAATATGTGGCTGCATAATGTATACATTTAATAAAGTGCCTCTCATATGATGTATTATACAGAGCTGCTGAACGGATTTAAAAGGCTGTGCAGAAGGAATGAAAATGAGCTTTTTTCATGACTATGTTGTTGATTATGTGATGGGGAACACAAGCAACAGGGAGACAGGCAAGCTATTACAATACATGGCTATATACAGTACGTTGTCATGTATAGACAATCTCTATGGTGTGCATAAGTCAAACACAGGTTAGTTTGAAAATGTACTGAATTTAACATTTTCAAAATGTAAAACACCATGAGCTCATGGACATAAATTTTGTTTATTTTATTTTTTTGTAATAGTCAAGATACAAGTATGGCATTTGAAAGAACCACACTAGCACAACGCAGGTGGCTATTTACCTGGAAATTATCTATTAAAAAAATAACCGAGAACACTCATTTGAACAGCACCTAATAAACCATCACGAACTGCCAAACGGCCTGATATCAAGAGATTCACATGAAAATCCCCTGCAGCAAAAGAAACTTCTATAACACCTCAAATAGAAGTTGCCATATTACATTCAGATATAATACCACTGGTGATGGAAACAAGAACAGGTTCCAGCCGAGAACCAGTAACAAATTGGAATCGGAATTGCAATGGTATGCCATTGGTATGTTTTTTTAACAAACTTGCAACAACAAGGACTTAAATTTTCAGGAATAACATGTATTTGACACTCACGAGTGCCAAAGTGTAAATATCCTCTGTAACAATAATATCAGGCAGGCTTAGCAAATTTCTTCTTTGACTAAGAAAACCTACCTGACAGCAAATGCTGTTCACAGATAATAAAACTGTTGGACGCTGAAAACCTGTACAGGCCTACCTTTTTAACCACACAGAAAATTGATCGGGAATCAATAAGGAAATTGATTAAGAATCAAACTGATATGCAGAACCTGCAATGGTATGGATTAAATCGTATTCATCTTGTTCCATGTAAGGCAAGTTATTTTCCATCAGCCAACACAATCATGAAAAACACACTGCAGAAACAGGTTATTCCTCAGGAAATTTGAAACGAAGTACATGGAGCATAAAGTCCCATTTCACCGACTGCTATTACACATAAATCCCCTGGCATCCTCTTTGTTCTCCTGCTGCTCCCTCCTTTTTCTCCAGCCTTTTCCTCTCGTTACAGGCCGCAGACACAACAAGGGCCAAAAGCTGGACATCAGTCCTCAAATTAAAACCACTCACCACTTTCATCCCTACCTACTGTACATGCATCAAAGGACAAACTATATTTTACGCTACATTCAAAATGGAGCCAGACAGAAATATTGCATGTACTGAATGTTCATGACTAAGTGACTGACATCTGGAACTAAAATTGCAATTAAAAATAATTGCAATCATGCTGTGAATGCATTTCAGACAAGCAAGGACAAGGTTTACTAATGTTACTAAATGTTTGAAGTCAGTCATTTAAATCAGACTTTTGTGTCAGATAGGGGAGTAGTTATCCCTGCCACATGAAGAGCCATATGTGTGTCCACTGCTGGGCTTGAAATCAATCACCAGACCTTCATCTCCCTTGATGCAACTCTTCTTATCTCAAACAATAGTTGATTGCTGGAGCTTTGTGGGTTTGAATTCCCTGTCTCATTAATTATGACCCCACCATAAAGGAATAGTTTGGATATTTTAAAGTGGGGTTGTATGAGGTACTTATCTATAGTCAGTGTATACTGTGTAATAGATGGCAGTTGGAACATATCCAGCTGGGAGAAGCAGGCAGCAGTACCGACATGTAAGCATAAACTGTGTGTGTTTTAAAGGTTAAGTTTGGATTCATCACAAGACACACAATAATGCAAGCTAACAAACAGTCACTTCCATGTACTGTGAGTTTTTTGTCAATGGAGTGCGGTGGCTTTGAAGAGAGCATAGATGGATATATTGGCTACAGTTCCCTGTTGGAAAGGGCTGTCTGGGTACACAGGTTACATTGCAAATCTTCTGTGTAGGTACTCCTGCGTGCTTCTCTAAACTGACAGTGTGCCCACGACCATCTACTCTAATACACTGACTATGGATAAGTACAACACCACATACAACCCCTTTTCAATAAACCTGAACCCTACCTTAAAAGAAATTGTTTGGCATTTTGAGCAATATGCTTATTCTCTTTCTTGTAGGGAGTTAAATGTGAAAATCAATACCAATCTTGTGTCTAAAATTGGTATCAATCTTCTCATAAGTGCATTTCCAAAAATGTCAAACTATATCTTCTGTTAGGGGACTTTAATAAGAAGCATAAGAGTGTTAGCTATCTTCTCATCTCACGGGTGACATTCATGACATATTGAGTTGACTTGAGAGTGTCATGAAGAATGTAATATTTCTAAAAGTGAAGAAATCTATTGCTGGATTGTTAGTCCATTTGCTAGTGTTGGGAAGCAATTTACATCAATCAGGTATGGCCTGATGCTAGTATCCATTTTGTGATTTCAGCCCTTAGCAGGCACATGTTTTCTGTGAGGGTTTTTGACACATGTCAATCCCTCCAAAACAAACACAGCCTTTCCTGCATGACAACCTGTCAGCAGAAGCCTGACCAATTCCTTTCTTTGACAGATGGCAATGCATCTCAGATCCTCTCAAAGTGCTCACATGTCCATTCAGGCCACAGAAAGACACATTCAGCAGAAGCTCACAAGTGCTGAGCGTAACATCAGGTTTAACGGACAGGGGAAATTCATAACGGGATCTTCCCAAGTGGTCACATTGCTCAGAAGACAAATCTTTTTTTGTTCTTTTTAGATTTTCTATTTCAAGTGTGAAAAGAGTAAGAAACACTGAAAATATAGTGTTGACATTTACTATGACGTATGTGGTTTTATGTAACTGTGTGTGTGTGTGTGTGTGTGTGTGTGTGTGTGTGTGTGTGTGTGTGTGTGTGTGTGTGTTAGGCATTGCAAAGAGGAAGTACAGTAGACCCTGTGACATAAAAGACTGATATCCATAAAATCAGCAACTCTTTCAGAACAAGTGACTGTGAATAGCTTGTACTCAGCAATCAACAGCTTTGTCTGTTCGTGCGTGATAATTACAATCCAGAGAGGAATCTTACCAAAAATAGTTCCTCGACTCCTGCTACAAATTTGCTGTGCAGAGTTCAATGAATTCCATGAAGCCGAGGTTCATATTTGAGATCCCAGATTTTTGATAGAAGCCAGTGCCATGTAAAGTCGCAAAATAAACCAGACTGCATGTAGTGAATGGATAATGTTTTGATTTTTCTTTTGGCTCAGAGGTCATGCTTTCATTGATCATGTGGCATTGCGGTCAACAATCACCCAGGAGACAAATATGCTTTTCGACAAAACATGTTACCCTCAAGCCATTAAAAAAAACAGACAAGAGGTGGACAAATCATTTCCTGAAGGCACAATACTGCCACAGCAATACATGGTGCATAGTTTTAAAGACATAGCACACTACGTTCTCATAAAATGTGCTATCAAATCAGCGTTCACACTGACTATTTGATTGTGGCTTAAGTTACAGAGAGAAGGATCGTTAGCCATGTGAACACGCACAGCTTCACCACCATGAAAGGGAGTTTTAGGAATCATAAAAAGAGCATTTGCTCTCACAAAGATTTGTTTTGTAAAAGCTCTGTAGTTGAGAAAAAAAAGATCTAAACAGAGTCATTTGATCTAACTTAGATCTGTTCTGGCTCCTTTATTTTTAAAGTGGGGGTTAAAGGCTTGCTGCAAATGTAATACTGTGTGTTGTTGATAATGTGATCGTGGCTGACAGGAAGCCAATTGTTAGATGAGAGAAGAGTGCCTGTAAGGCAGGTCAGCACCATGCTGGACTCAAAGCTCACTGGGTAAAATTGCCAGAGGCAAACATTGACCACCTCATATATTGTGAATCAATCTCACACACACACACACACACACACACACACACACACACACACACACGCACACACAAGAATGAGGTACAGGCAAAATGTGTTAGGTTGTATAAATAGAACTCCAAAGCATATAGATACACTGTGTATAGCTGCAGTGTATGGTAATGGTTAAGAAATGGTTTTAGCATTTGATTAAGATGAATCATCTACAAACAAATGAATAATGAAATATAATATGATGGTGAGGTCAAGTATGAATTCCAAAACGTAGGCCAAAGTGATATTTGATTTGTGTAAGACATCTTTTATTGATTCCTGTCTACAAAATCTTTTTTCACTAATGCTCTGCAGTGAGGTTCCAACATGTAGTCAGCTACAGGACAGCACCCCTGCTGGTAGCAGGCCCTCTGTGTATTGCTCAAGAACACTAAGGCAACATCATGACAAACATGTCATTTTTAGTCTTTTATATTGCAATATTTACTTGAAAAGAAAATGCCAGCTGCTCATATCAGAGATCAAACTACAACTAAGAAGATTTCTTAATGTCTTCCTAATTAATTCCAGTTGGATAATTAAGCCTAAGTCAACTCCTCAAGTCATATTTTAAACTCGTCTAAATTCTTCATTTAAATTTAAATTGCTGTGATAACAACTCTAATTGTTTGTATTCTGAATTTCTCTTTCAAACATCATTCACATAATTTTGGATGTCATGGATTTCACAAAATCCAAAGTGAATTTACATATAATACAAATATTCTTTTGCTTTTTGTAATGCAATTTCTGGTATAAATAAATATAAATATAATTATTTTAATGAGTATGTCACGACCAACCGGCCGTGACCCCGGCCTCCTTCTGGGTATATGTGTGAATGTAGTTTTTACGTTCTTTGGCTTCCTTTTGGTGTGCTAGCTATGTGCTTGTGTTTTAGAGTCTGTCTCTGTTTCCCTCTCTCCCTCTTGCTCTGGAAGCCACTGCTGGCCGTGGTCGCTGGAGCTCCCCTACACACCTGCGGCTCATCGCACCACTCAGCACACCGGTTCCTGATCCAGCAATCAGCTCACCTACTTAAGCAAGACCAACCTTCCATTTCACCGCTGACCTGTTGTATCAGCTTGTAAAAGTACACGCCAGCCAAACCTGTACCTGCTCTCTTGTGATATTCCTTTTGATAAGTCATTTTTCTCCCTGTCTCGCCTCAGACTATCTCGCCCTGAGCCTGGACCCAGTTCTGCCTGCCAGTACTGCAAAACTCAGAGCACTGGAGCCTGGACCCCTTTTCTCAATCTCTGAACCATCTCAACTTCAGCCACTGGAACCATGGCCTGCTTTGTGCATTCTAATAAATTCACCATTATTGTACTTGACTCTGGTCTGCATCTGAATTCTGGTCCTGACAGAGTAAAGACCAGAGATGCGCACTCAATTCATTTGGACTTGGATATGAGTCGACTCAAGTCGCTGTTTTCTGATGACTTCATACTTGACAAAAGATAAAAGACTCCACTTGGACTTGAAAGTTAAAGACTTGTGACTTTACTCATGACTTGACTTGAGACACGAAGACTCAAATGACTTGTCTGTGTTCATTTTATGTTTTCAGTTTAAACATTAAATATTAATAATGTTTAACATGGTCAGTGTTGGCATTACAAGTGTCGTAACATAACGTACCCTGGTATTGGACTTAACTTTAACATTTTACTTACAATTACTTGGGCCTTGCTTGAGACTTAGACCAAATTAATGGAGTCACATGTCTGGTTAAAAACTGGAATTGTCTCACTGAAAATAAAGATTAAAATATCATAGGCCTGCTTGTCAAGGGCACTGGGTTGAGGAAAAGTCTCAAACTTCTGATACAATTTCAACTTTTTCTCTAGTATGCCTAAGTGTAATATTGTTCATCATTCATTCATTCATTCATCTTCAACCGCTTATCCTGGGGTCGGGTCGCAGGGGGGCTGGAGCCGATCCCAGCTGACATCGGGCGTGAGGCGGGGTACACCCTGGACAGGACGCCAGTCTATCGCAGGGCACATAGAGACGAACAGACAACCATTTACACCTACAGGCAATTCTTAGAGTAATCAATTAACCTAACACGTGCATGTCTTTGGATTGTGAGAGGAAACCGGAGTACCCGGAGAAAACCCACGCAGACACGGGGAGAACATGCAAACTCCACACAGAAAGGCCCAGGCCGGGATGCGAACCTGAAACCTTCTCGTTATGAGGCAACAGTGCTAACCACTTTTGTTTTTTAAATAAACTTTCTTTTTAATCAATCAGTCAAACAAAAAAACATTTTCAGATATGCAATGGTGTTGATTCATGGCTGGTTTATGGTTGTTTGTTTCCCTGAAGAAGAAGATGTTCTGTGGTTGACTGACTCCCATCATTAGGTTGAAGCTCGATCCATCACTGCCCCTCACTGTCGCCTTGTCGTCTCTTTGGCTTGTTAAGAGAATGGATAGGGAATTCTCCTACACTTGTCAGTAAATACATCAGAGTTTATTGCGGTCTACCTGGAGTGTGGGCTCATCTGTTTCCCAACTCTTTGTTTCATGCTTCACACTCCAATAGTCCACTGAATCCCAGGGACAACTCCACAGTAAACGGCAGCAATGAGCAGAATATAGATGCATGGCACATCTATAAAATCTCCTATTTTGAAAAGATCTTGAATATATACAGTATATGGTCATTCAAAAAAACAGCAATACATGGAAATCAATGTGTTCATTAGTCTGTCAAGCTAATTTTCTGTTTGAATAACCTTCAGAATGGATGAGCTACTACTTAACCTTGTTTTGTTTAATAAATATATGAGCACAGGGAAATAATGAAGACCATAGCCATGTGAATTGCATTTAAATAGGTGAAAAGTCTCTAAACTGACCACTTTCTAGTTCCCATCACCACTGTGAATCATTTCAGCTACAAACTACCAGGAGATCTCTGTCAAAGAAGCCAATAATTGGAAAATCACAGCCACTTCTCCAAATGATCCCCAATACACCAAGGTAATTTTGCCTTGGCTGAGCACCAGCTACTCCAGCTTCTGCAATGGATACCTTTTAAAATGTCTAAAATAACGGGAGAAAGCCACTCATTCTAACAAAGATAACCTCTTTGGTTGATAATTCTGTATCGTGAGCATGTAACGGCAAAGTGAGGATTCTAACACCAAATATAATTAAGGTAAAAATATGACATACAGTGGTTAGTAAGCCTACATTAATTTGTACTTTACTTGAGTATTTAATTTTTATGCAGCTTTATTCTTCTACTCCACTACGTTCTCAGAGGCAAATATTGTACTTTTTATACTTTTCTATACGGTACAATGCCTTATTGTATTGTCCATTAAATATAGTATATAATATATAGCCTATATGAAAATGTTCTTTTTGCCACTTGTACTGTACAGCATATGGTAACAATTTGACATGTATAAACACAGTATTTTGTCTAGTTTTTGTTTTGATTGCTATTATATACCTAAAAATTTATTTTACTATATTTTATATTACTATTTGCTGTCTTATTTTACATTATTAGCAGCATTTAAATTGATTGTATTGTCACTTAATCACAGTTGTTGCATTTTGCAAAGAAAAACTTGACTAAAGAACGACTTACTCGCTTTTTCGCATCTACCGGTCTAATTTGAAATTTGGTTATGTGTATATAGAATTTCGCTAATAATAAGAAAATATTAATTACATACAACTTTTTGATAGGAAATATATTTTCAAAAATAACAAAAAAAATCAAATCCATTTTGAGTTTGAGTCATATACCTAACTTAAAAAGACGTTCATTACAGTTTGACTAACAAAGATGTTGTGTTGTTTCATCTGTGATGTTATTCCTGGGTAATAATCATGTTTTTCCCATTCTATATCAAGACACTGATTACTCCAGAAAAATATAAAGGCCAGTTTACTAATCGTGCAACTTTGGATTAATTCCCTTATACATCTATTATTTCTTTTTATACTCAAAAAAGGGTCTGTGAGGCGGCCGGTGGGACAGTGGTTAAGGCTGCCCCATGTAAAGAGGCTGAACGTCCTCGGGGCAGTGGCCGCCGGTTCGACTCCGACCTTCGGCTCTTTGCTGCTTGTCTCCCCTCTTCCTCTCTCACCCCATTTTCTGTCTGTCCTCTCTAATAAAAGGATTGAAAACTGAAAAAAATTGAGTTTCCTATGTAAAGGTTTGTTGAATAGTATCTCTGACTGCAGCTGAAAGTAAGATTTTAATATCGGAAAGAACTGCATCAAAGACAATTGCATATTCTCGAGGATGCACGGGAATGTTATTTTCTGATAAAAAATATATTATATGCAAACAAATGACCCTCCTTGTTAAACAGTTGACAAGTGTTATATACCATTATCAACCCAATTCGTTGACCGATATTGCGCATTGCTGCACATAACTACCGCAGAATGACGCTACAGAATCTTTACCTTTGACCTCTCTGCACGCGGAGGGAATTCAACCAATCGTGTTGCTCGTTGTTGAGAGGTGATCAACTGTATCGGAGGTTCATACCCTCTCGCCAACATGGTGAGTACAACCATTCAAAAGAATATATTATTTAATGTAAAGGTAAAGCTAGCGACTGTGTAAAGTGAGTGCGTATGTATTTGGCGTTTGGTTAATGAGCGGCTCTGTGTCTCCGTGATGCTTTAATAACGTTTTAACACGTCACAGGTTAGCACGTCGTGTTAGCGCCGAGCTAGCATAGCGTCATGGTCCCGACTATGTCCTGGAAGACCACCCCTAACATGCAGTTAGCTTTGGTTATATATAGCATCAGTAAATACATCTAACTGTATTCAGATATGTAATCCCAAGGCTGATAAAAATGTATGTTTAGGTAGCTAAATAGTTGGCTAAACAGCGCGTTAACTCGTTACCACCAGCCTTCACCAGAGTTTAGACGGAGCTTGTAGTCATTCATTACGAGCAGCTTTTTACACGGTGGCGTCCTCGTTGAGATTTAACGTCACATAAATGGACAAAGACACAGGAAACTGTCCCGCTGCGAGAGAGCCGGTCATCTAACATTAAGTTAAATGTAAATAATTTAGTGAGCACGTTTCTGTGATGTCATTCGCGCTTTAACGTTGGTATAATGTACCATCCCTTAAAGTCCCATGAAGTCTGCATTATCGTACTAATTAATGCAACATTTCCAACTTTATATGACTTCTTTATAGACGGACAGCAATATTCATACGCAAAAGTTACAATTGGTTAACATTAGGGGTCAAACTTTGAAAAAGAATGTAGACCTACTCTTTAGTTATATGTATTGACCATTATTTAGTTGTTTTGTCTTTTATAGTCTGGACATGTCGAAGTTTATTGACGACAAAAATACCAGCTTATGAGCAGGGAACAAAATGAACATCAGCCAACCGCCAAATGCTGGTTAAGTATTCAAGTGACTGGTAGATTTGCTTCACTCACCAGCAAAAAAACCCTCTCCAATGTAATCTATTGAGGGGAAATTTGAACGTTCATCAGCCAATTTGGCCGGTGGATTAAAAAGTATGAATCATTTTGCACGCTGCTTATGATGATTGCCCACGTATGTCAGTATACATCCCCTCAACACAAACTCCGGTTCTTCTTCAAGGCTTTATGGAATCTAGCATCATTAATGTAACACACCTCCATCTGAGTAAAGCCTTCTCCAGTGTCCTTTTTATTTATGTATCAAAGTTGAATTATTAGTACGAGAACTGGCCACAATGACCTTGTTTTGACGTTTTCCCATAAAGCAAAGTGTACTGTTAAGGTTGCTGTGTCTGTCTCCCCCTGCCTCTGCTCTTACCATACCTAACTTGGATACTATTTTGGATTGAGTGTAGATATTATCCCTTGATGGACTGTCCCACTGTTGACTGATTTTTCTCCACACAGTGCTTTTACCTTCAGATTTTGAGGATTTCTTTTTTGATCACAAATTAATGTGATACATTTTCCCTTGACTAACATTCTTAAACTGGTGAACAAGAGGTCATAAAGCAGATCCTAGTTATTACTGGCTGTCTAAATGCATGTGTGAGTGCTGATACAGGGTCACTGAGTAAGAGTCTTACGACATACCTTTTATGAATGAGCTAGGCGACAGTAAAGGTAGTTGTGTTGCCAGAATGGGGCAATATAAATCTAAAATTGAAATTTTGTACTAAATAAGGGGCATATAGGCCTAAGCATGAAATATGAAAAATCTGACTTTGTTTTCGTTGTGCGGACTTTGAAAAAAAGACATGACCCTGTCATCCAGATAGGGGTGTGTCCTTTTGCAGCTTGTTAGTCAAAATGATGGGCAAGAGACTGTCTGCAATCTCAAGTGTTCAGAAGCGGCCAAAACAGCTGGAGAAAATTCAGAGAGCATAGTCAGAAAAGAGCACATGATCAGAATTTCACACGCTCAAATATTGCCTTGCAGACTAAGTGAAGCTCAGTTTGTTTTTTGCTCCGCATGCTTAAATCTTTTATCATCAAGATATGTCCATTTTGGTGCCATGAGCAAAGGTGAATGTAGGCTAATACGACAGCTCTGCAATGAATCATCATACGATTATAGTGTTGAGTTATTGATGAAACCGTTTTAGAAAGGTGTTGATTTCACCTAATAGTGATTTTGGAGGCTGAAGTTCATTTTTAGTAATATTGTGGAATAATATGTAAACTCGTAGGTAATGAGATTTAGGTTGTGCATGTTGCGATACAACTTGATTTTTATCTTAACTACAGTATTTACTGCAGTATTGTAGTAAGAAAATCTAAACATTTTAAGGACATCTGGTAAAACAGCATGGTGGCTTCATTGAATTAAGCATGCTGCTAATTAAGTGTTAGACCACTGGCTGTTGTGAGTTACCTAACTCTCTGTGGTGTTTCTTATTCATGACAGTCTTCATCGGACGCTAATAATGGCACGAGCCAAGCGCCACCTTATCCAGGTGTACCGCCCTCAGGGATACCTCCCCCATTTGTAAGTCAGTGACAGATATGTTTATGGCAATTAGCTTTTCACCTCTTTGTTGCCAGTCGGCATTACTGGGTTGAACTGATAGTGGTAAATATTAAAGGTCTTCATTAATGTTTAATGTAATCTAATGCAGATTTTCTCTCTTCCTATTAAATTTTCTAGATGGGGCCACCAGGAATACCACCTCATTTCCCTCCCATTGGAATGCCTCCTATGGGACAGCGACCGCCCAGCATGACTCCTATGCCTCCTGGTATAATTCCCCCTGGTATAATGCCACCAATGGGGGCGCCGCCTATGGGACAGGTGAGCTTTGTAGGAAGCTTGTAGGTTTGTCTCTGTTCTGTTGTATTTGTTAGTTCTACGGGCGTGGTGGCCTGTGTTTCTGCTGCTCTTTTCATACCATTATTCATCCTGCTCTGAATCTTGGTAAAATGAGGACTTGCCACCTTACACATCCCAATACAGATAAATGAAAAGGCTAGGTGGCAGACGTTATTACTTTAATAAAGAAAGACACTGAGGGGGGGCTCCAGAGTGCACAGTCCAGTGTATTAGGTTAATCTTCTCTTCTAAAGTACTGCACTGAAGAAATAAATATGTTCTGACGCTGCTGTTGATCATGTTTAGCCTTACAGCGTTGAGAAGAAGTGTCAGTTAGGAAATGTAAGGTAATTAAAGGAAAATCACTTCATTACAACTTGGGTTTTATTTGAGTTGCTCTGGTCATGGGTTTTATTGCTGATAACATTGTACTTTCCAAAGTAATGGATGAGATAAAAGAAAACAGCAACATTGATTTCAAAAAATGCTCAGACTGGACATGGCACATAATTATCAGATGAACAAACCTCCATGTTAGTCAAACTTATTTGGAAAAAGTATAGAAAATGCAAAATAACAAATGCTAAACATCCATTGCAGCTTACAGACCTACTTCCTGAATCCTGCTTTAAAGTTGACCTAGACGTATGCTGTCGTGGATTTTCCTTTGATGATTACTGACATGACAGTGCATCCACTTTTGTTTTTACCTCAAAATAAAGTGGCAATCTAACCTAGCTAAATCGACCGCTTGTTTACAACCTGTCTGATCATCTGACTTGTGTTTTGCCCTGTTAGATCTTAATTATCTTTTTTTCTCCTTTTTTAAAAGCAATTTTGCTGATTTACTTTATCTCAGCCATTACTTTGGAAAGTACAATATTATCAGCAATAAAACCCACGAGCAGAGCAACTAAAAAAAACAACAAGTTGTAATGACACATGATGTTCCTTTAATTACCTAACATTTCCTAACTGACATTTCTTTTCAACGATCGTAACAAATAGAACCTGTGGTCAGGTTTAAACAAAAAATAAAACCAAGGTTGTAATAAGTTTTCTTTCAACTCAATCATGTATTGGTCATCAGAAACTAACTTTTGGTTTTGTATAGCGCTTCTGCACAGTTGCGTTCAGCATTGAAATATCAGAGACTATATAACGCTCCAAGTCCTCTAAAGAGATGCCACTTGCCTGAAGAAAATTGCTTGTGCATCACTTACAACCCCTGATTACACCTAAAGTTGTCAAACTGTTTTAATTTATTTTATTTTTAAACCAAAAACGGGTCACATTTAGCAAGCATATGTGGCCCTGTCATGCATATAAATAGGTGTGATACTTGGGGGTGTTTGATCAGCAACACAAGTCTAAAAAGGTGGTGAGGGGATGTGGTTTGGTGTGTTTCTGCTTCACAGATCGCAAGCTGTGGCATCACATCATTATATAAACACAGCAGACTCAGATTCAGTCTCACCATCTCCCCCCCCAGTTTCAAGCAGCCTTCCACAAAGACACCTGTGTCTTGATACTTCTTCCTGCACTGTGTGGTATGGAAATGCCAAATGAATATTTCATGATGCTTCTTTTATTAGATGCCAGGCATGATGCCACCTATGATGCCAGGGATGATGATGCCCCCTCGCATGCCAGCTGCGACTGTTCAACCAACGGGACCGGTAACTCTTCTCACTTCTTTTGCCATCAGTACTCTGTGTCACACTTCTTAGAAAATCTCTGTATTTTTTACCACACATTGAACTATAACAGCTGAGGAACATCATTAAATACAGTGGCGGATTAAAATTAAAACGAACATTTGCATGCAATATGTCCCCTTTTTTTGTCTTTGCTTTGACTCGCATAATGAAATACACGAGCCCTTCACTGTTGACGTTCTGCTAATTTTGCTTTTATACTAATAGGTAAGCAAGTTATGCAAATGAGCAATCTGATGTTTTTATTGTGACAACATCCAGGAAGCTTTAGAGAGCATAAGACATCCCCTTAATCATTACAAGTATATTTTTGCATCTTGAGGGTGTGGAGTATTGTACTAATTGAGAAAGCTTTGTCAGTTACTGTGTGTTGTGAATGATGAGTCCCAGCTGAATTAATCATTTTCTGAGTATTTCTTGGGGAAATAATCCACAAATAAATTTGTCTGTCCACAGCCTGGAGTTGACTCCACAGGTAAGACATTTCATTTGTCACTTTACGTACTAATCCTATTCTTGCATATTTTGTGTTCATTAGAAGTAAAGCATCTGACCCATTTGTGTTTTTATCCTCACAGCTGCTGCACCTGGAACAGCTGTAAGTCAAACGCATTTTTCTTTATATGCAGTGATTGCAAGTTTACAGTTTCAACAATTTCTCATCAGACTTCAGACTTTTGTCTTCCGTCTGATCAATACCTGTAGTCTGTCAACATTTCATTTGTTCCTTTGTCCCTGCAGAGTACCACAAATGGATCTCCACAGGAAGACCAGCCAAAGAAGGTTTGTGCACATTGAAAATGGAACGATAGATGTGAAAGAGTTGACAATATTTACCGGGAGCTGTGAAAGCATTTTAAATAATACCAAAGCTAAGTGGTTTCTTGCTTTCAAACTTTCTTTTTAACACTGAAACAGCTGATTTATTTGTTGTTTTTGTCCGCCTCAGAAGTCCCTTTGGACAGAACACAAATCACTGGATGGGAAGACCTATTTTTACAATACAGAGACCAAGCAGTCCACATGGGAGAAACCAGATGATCTCAAATCTCCTGCTGAGGTACAAACATTTTATCGCTTGCAAACCACGTTTACTACTTGTACCTCCAGATATCATTTTTTCCCCCATTTACACATACAGTTAATTGCGTAGCTTATGCCCTGTTTTTCTTTTAGTTTTTACCAGAAACAATGCAAGTCCAAATTAATCACATTGTACCAGATTCAGCCAAGGTTGACGGTTTTCATCTTCATCCTTAAAAGTCCCTAGTTACAATATTAAAAGGTCTCACATACTAAGACAAAATAGATATGTATTAGGGGTGAAACGGTTCACAAAATCCACTGTTTGGTTCATATCAAGGCTTTGGGGTCAGGGTTTTTCGGTTCGGTTTATTTTTTCTATTTCTTTTAGATTCTAAAAATAACATGTATCAGATCTATAGCCTAATAATTCAATTATTTTATTAATCAGATATTCTTAAGGACGTGTCATGCAATCATGCAAAAACTGAAATAATGAGGCAGCTTGCTTAGGGATTACTGTAACAATCTTAAATGAAAGTGAAGTGAGATTTTGAAACAGTAGGAGAGACATTGCTGCATCTTTGTGTTTATATATTTATTTGGCAAAAGGGTAAATAATTGTTTGCCTTCTAGGTAAGAATATAAACACATTATCAAATCTTAAAAAATGAAGAAAATAGGTTTTCTTTCACTAAAATACGCACAAACTGCAGTCACTGAACTGACTGAAATAGGCTACATCAGGGCTATTAGATTAAATTGGAATTGGGGCCTTGACAAAAATGATCCAAAATGAGGGGCTGTAAAAATATGAGCATCATATTAATTGATATTGTACATAATCCAATATAGTACATATATTGTCTTTATTTTATCAATATAAATAGTAGTCATGACCTCAAAGTGCAACAAGCTTGTCAAAAACAATCCTTGTTAAATGAACAAACCTGTTAACCAGAGGTTTTTTTACTTAATTATAGGACTAAAGTAAAGTTTGAGGCTCTTCTCCTTTACTTGAGTATTTTATTTACATGCTACTTTATATTTCTACTCCACTACAAATCAGTGGAAATATTCTACTTTTTACTCCACTACATTTATCTGATTACTTCAGTTACTAGTTACTTTACCAGGCTTGGAGTACATATGAAACACTAGATTATTCATCAGAAACTGGACTGACACAAATGAGCGTAACATAAATGCAGCAGGATTTTTATGAAAATGCCTTCTCAACTTCTCCTCTTTACACACACAGATATGGCTGCAGAGTAAACTCAGGCTTCACAGTGACATTTTTTCAATAAACCGTTCCACCCCTTATATGTATGTATGTATGTATGTAACAAAATGGTTATAGAAGAAGTTAAATAATTATTTTCATGTTGGTCAACATCACACTAGTTATCTTTGTGCAGTGTATCACAACTGATTTTTCACCTTTTTAGCAAATGCTGTCTAAATGCCCTTGGAAGGAGTACAAGTCAGACACAGGGAAGCCTTATTATTACAACTCTCAGACGAAGGAGTCCAGATGGACCAAACCCAAGGATCTGGAGGATCTGGAAGGTAAAGAGCTGCCGTCTGCTGATGTCAAACATGTTGTGAGAAAGGCAGCAGTATTGCATACTGAACCATGGATGAGCCTTTATAATCGGGATGATGGAAGGCTGCTGGCTTATTTAACAAACAACGCCATGCATTAGAGGGGGTTTGGTACATCATTGATGAACAAACACAGGAGCACATTGTAGCTTCCGGTAGTACATTTATCTCGGTGCTGTTCTCTCATCTGCAGTTTGCTTTGAAATGAAAACAAGTACCTTAACAGCTATTCCCCTTTTGTCTATTCCAGCTATGATCAAAGCAGAGGAGAATGGGTAAGAGCTTCCTGTTTACCTTCGATTAAGCTTCAGTGCTGTAATTTATATAATGATACACAAATACAGCAGTTATTGATCATTTCTTCTTCATGATCAAAACCCTTTTTATGTTGTTATTATTAATGACCTATTTAAATTGGTATGTAGTGCCCCTTTATGTTCCAGTCTGCTACATTGTCCGGGTATTCTTCTGATCATGTGTATTGGTTTTCAACCTTACCGTTTGATTTCAGGACGGCAGATGCAATGGCTCTTGGCACCACAGCAGCTCCTGCAGTGCAAGTGGATAATACAGCCACTATGGCAACCATAATGGAGGCAGAAACTGCAACAGCCGTCTCAGAGGAACACCTGTCTCAGGCGGCCATGCATCACACAGCTGAGGTCAAGACTGTAGATGCGCCTGTGGCTGCCTCAGAGAGCTCAACCACCACAGAAGCCACAGTCAGGTAAATAGTTGTCTGATGCAGAGACCGGTGCTGTCTCCAGTACTCAGACATGCATACATTAAGCCAGAACCATGGTCATAATGACACTGGATTTATGTACACAGCACCCTTTCAACGTAATGTATTAATGGATGAGGAGGTCTATTTTTGTGTCTCCATAAATGCATTTAACGCTCAGTGTCCTGAATGCTTCGCGCAAACAGTTAGGTTAATGTATTAACATCTTCCTTTGCCCTCAGTATTGAAGTCATAAAAGAAGAACGGCCAGAACTTCAGAAGAAAACGTACAAATGGAACACGAAAGAGGAGGCCAAGCAGGCTTTCAAAGAGCTGCTGAAGGAGAAGGTGAGTCAGGCTGTCAAATAAGGTTAACATGCAGATGCATTAGAGGCCACACACTGTTGGAGAGTGGAGAAGCTGAGTTGTCTCTGTCAGTGCATGTTTATGTTACTTGACATTTAGCAGGTCATATACAAAAAAAATACGTCTGCTTGTATCAGCGTTCTTGCCTGCACATAGATTAGTATCCATTAATGTGCTTTTACAGTAGTTGCGACCACTGCCATGAATACTTAAGACTTACATTTGCATGTGACATCACAGCTAAAAAGGGCTACATGCCCCATCACTTGGAGTGGAGTTCAGTTTATAATGCAACATATTATCGTGGTGGCTGTAGGTTGCCATTGATTATGTAGGCCTACCCGTGGTTTTAAAATGTAACAAAAACATAGCAAATGTTTATTTCATTAAAAAGTTCCATCTGTTTATTTAAGTAAAAAAAAAATCAGTTTGTTAATAAACATTGTACAGCCCTGTTAAGCCTATCAATAAGTAGTGCTTCACAGCGAGTTTTCCAGTTTTATTATTAAATGAGGCAGATTCTTTCATCAAACAATGTGGGCCTTGATGGTTGAGCTGTACACCATTACACATAGAAGTCTGTTTTAAAGGTTAATTTTATTACAGCAGTGTCTCCTTATGCCTCATGTGTTTAACAACACCAACCATCCTTTGTGCTCTGGATCTAATCTCTTTCCCTCCTCATGAGCCCCGAGTTCTTTGCTCAATTGTTAAATTTCACCTCCTGTTGCTGAGGATGTGTTGTTGCAAGGCAGCCGAGCACCACCCACCTTGAATGCTGCTATATTTAGGCTCTTTTTAATTTTGTGCACAAAGCTCTCCTCTGAGATTGCTTGCCATTTCCTGAAAGATCTTAATGGCTCTGTCTTTATGATTAGCTTTATTGGATCAAAGGCTCTGGGCTGGCTGGGATTAAGACAGTGAGAGAAAATGGAACGCCTCAGTGAGTTAGAATAACTGTGACAATTTTGAAGACAGAGGCATGCGGTGGAATCACTTCATAATGGATGAAGGAGTCACTCTGAGAGAGGCAAGTGACAGAAAGGGCGCTTACATAAGTCCTCGGTGGCACTTCTTTGAATTATTTCCTCTCCACACCTCTTAACCAGGCATCTATTAGTAATTAAGGAAATGTGTTGACTTCTAGAGACGAAGCAGCACAGCTCATAGTTCCTCTGTCTCTCATGCTTATTCTAACAAAGGGCACCAAAACTGATCTGATCTTTTCCCTGATCTGTTGTTTGTATGTGTTTTGAACTTTTAAACTTTGAACTTTGAAAGTTTAAGGGTACAGGCCATCATGACTTTGACTTTTATTCTCTGTATTTCAGGGCGTGTCCTCAAACTCCTCTTGGGAACAGGCTATGAAAATGATTATCAATGATCCTCGCTACAGGTACACTATTATTCTCCTGGGATCACTTAATTTACAGTAGGAGGTGATAACAATGCCCATCTGACATCAAATTCTCACTTTTCCTTATCAACAAAGCGCACTTCCCAAACTGAGTGAGAAGAAACAGGCGTTCAATGCTTACAAAGTCCAAACAGAGAAGGAAGAAAAAGAGGAGGCCAGAATTAAATACAAGGAGTCCAAAGAGACCTTTCAGAGGTTCTTGGAGAACCATGAGAAGATGACATCTACCACCAGATACAAGTAAGGGCTCCAATGATCTGTTTTTTTTTCTTTTTTTATATATATTTATTGATTTATCGATCCCTGAACTGTCAATATGATTATGCAGACGGGACAGTGAAAGGTCACATATGGCATGTGCACGCCATCCTGTAGTGACCGCACTGTCAACTTCCTCTTAAACTGCTTTGACTCGTTAGCTCTTGTCACACTGTTCTAAAATAATGTTGCTTGGTCACAACTAAGAGAGTGGACTTTACAAACATTTTGGTTTGTTGGTTAAAATATTCTGCATTGCCTCTGCAGGGGATTTTGTCTCTGACTCAAATGCAGCACACACATAGCTGCCTCCATAGTAGTAATAATAAAAAACAAACCGAATATAAACAAAACAGCACATACTGTAGAAAATCACAACCACAAATTATATGTGATGTATAACAACACGATAAGAACACTGGGAAGCTATTGCACAAGCTTCAAGTGACATTAATAGCATTTTTAATTGAAGTAGGCACAAATGAGTTTTTGAGACAATTTAGTTTACATTTGGGTGATCCATCTTCTATCAGAGGGCAAGAGCTCATACTCGGACAGACAATATTCTATATTCTTGCTGGAGGACAGACTGCTCATATATTGACCAATGTCCCTATACAGTAGGTTCTGATGTCCTCTTGGATTTGGATGTAATTCACAACCTTGGTGTTCTGTTTTATCCTTTCTCACCATTTCACAACTAGAAATGGCATCTTTTTTTACTGAATGTGTACCACTAATTCAGTTGGATCAAGGTTCATAAACACATAGTAAGGAGTTATGCATTACAAATAATGCCAACAACATTTAAAATGTTTCTGTATTGATCCTTGGTCTCGCATGAGATCGAGTTCACCAGCACTGTTCAGTTTGGCATTTCTGTGATTCCATGACGCACTGATCGACTGGTGACCTTGACAACGAGCAGTCGGACTGGATAGCTGGTCTATTTGAATGTGTCTCCTTTCATCTAATAATTTATTTCAGTACAGTCAACCCCTGCTTCTGACACGTCTGCCCGTCAAGTTTGGTACAGGCATCAAGGAAATTAGATATTTGCACTCAAGAAGTACAACTTTACTTTTTCCTTTATCAACATGTAATGAGTTTAGTATTAACTCTACACAACTGTGCATCTGATGGCTTGCCCTAAGCATTACACACTGTGTTTAGAGGCAAATTTGGCCTGTGAAATGCTGCCCTCATGTGGGTTATTGTATGAAAATATCCTAAACATGTGTGTTTGTGTGTGTGTGTACTTGCAATCCAGGAAAGCAGAGCAGATGTTTAATGAGCTTGAGGTGTGGAGCTGTGTACCAGAGAGAGACAGGCTGGAGATCTATGAAGATGTATTGTTCTACCTTGCCAAAAAAGAGAAGGTAAAGCTATTTTCTAAAGTTGAGCCAAAACTCCCTCAGATATTCAGTCTGGGAAAAGACCGTCAGTCTGCATGCTTATCATAATGATGTAGATTCATTCAACTTTCGATCTGCTATTTTAAGATGCTTTGTGAACATAATTCACATCCCGGTTTCCTTCTCTACAAAATGTTTTCAGGAGCAAGCCAAGCAGCTAAGAAAGAGGAACTGGGAAGCGCTAAAGAACATTTTGGACAACATGGCTAACGTCACATACCGCACCACCTGGTCTGAGGCCCAGCAGTACCTGCTAGACAACCCTCCATTTGCTGAGGATGAAGAGCTGCAGAGTATGAGAGCACAAACTCAAATCTTAATTTACCTACTTCAGTTTGAAACCGATGGTAGAAGTGAAAAGACAAAGTTTTTATTTTAGGTTCACTTTGTTCGATATGTAAACTAGTACAGTTCTCCATGTTGATAGTGTTGTTACCTGCTGACAGATATGGACAAAGAGGATGCCCTCATTTGTTTTGAGGAGCACATCCGTGCGCTGGAGAAGGAGGAGGAGGAGGAGAAACAGAAGACACTTCTCAGAGAAAGGAGACGGCAGCGCAAGAACAGAGAGGCCTTCCAGGTGAGAGGGAGTGGATGTCCAAAACAAATGCAACTCAAAACACGTACAAACTGGTCACCACGTCAGGGAAATATTGCTTCAATCTATTGTAGTAGTTGTTGTGTATTTTCTGTTGAAAAAGGTTCAATAATAATCTAAATCCAAGTCACAGAAGAGATATGATCTGTTTTTAACCACTGGATATCAGTTGCTATCCTGAATTCATATTTTCTTGTTTTCTTTCAGAAATTCCTGGACGAGCTCCACGACCACGGTCAGCTTCACTCCATGTCTGCCTGGATGGAGATGTACCCGACCCTGAGCTCAGACATCCGCTTCGCCAACATGCTGGGCCAGCCGGGTAGGAGCGCAGTAACCACAGCACACATGGCTTCACATGTCCACGTGAGCATTTGTCTGCATATCACATCCTGAAGCACGTGGATGTGATATGCAGACAAATGCACATGACGTGAACACAGAAATAAAGCGCACACAGCTCAGGATGTAAATACCGCATGAACCACAAGAAAAAACCATCAGTGCACTGATGCATAGGAGTTCTTGTTTTTTTTCATTAATTTTAGATAAGTTTTGTTTGTGTATAGTTTTAACATTAAAAAAACATTCAGACAGATTTCTGTATAATTGTAATTATCATGTTTTTGCTTCCTTGTATTCTGTTGAAAGTGTTTTTGGCAGCATAAAACATACATGTCTTTACTGATCATTTCTATTCTACAGGTTCCACTCCCCTAGACCTGTTCAAATTCTATGTGGAAGACTTGAAGGCCCGCTACCATGATGAAAAGAGGATCATCAAAGATATTCTCAAGGTAAGATATTAAGAACAAACTGTTCACTTCACCTCCGCTCATATCAGTGCTTCTTTTAAAGAGGTTTGTTGTTTTATAGCATACAACTTGTTAATCTTCTGCTTCCTTTGTGCTTCCAGGACAAAAGCTTTCTGGTGGAAGTCAACACTAGCTTCGAAGACTTTGGATCAGTCATCAGTTCAGACAAGAGAGCCACCACACTGGATGCAGGAAACATAAAGCTGGCATTCAACAGTGTAAGTGTTTTCATAGCCTACATAGTTCTTTAAGAAGAACACAGTTGCAGATATATTAGCAGAACATTTTGAGTAACTTGGCTTCAAATTTCAGTTATTGTTAATTAATAGTTAAATTATTGACTCTTCATCTGCATCTTTGGATCTCATGCTTAAAAAACCCTTTATGTTAAGGCCTTTTGTTGTTGGCAATTGTTGTCATATATTAACTGTTAGTTTTTATTATTATTTTGTGACCTGGTTCTGTATAGTTACTGGAGAAGGCGGAAGCCAGAGAGAGAGAGAGAGAAAAGGAGGAGGCCAGGAAGATGAAAAGGAAAGAAGCAGCCTTTAAAAACATGCTAAAGCAGGCCACACCACCACTGGAGCCAGAGACTACATGGGAGGGGGTATGTTCTTTTATGCAAAAAAAAAAAAATATATATATATTATGATTTAGTAGCATCAACTATTTTCTGTTTAAAAATAATTTCTAAATTATTTGTAAAACCGATACATAGAAGCTTGCCTTTACCCTTTTGGTTGTACTTGGTGTCATTGTACTTGTACTTGTACGGTGTTTTCAGATCAGAGAGAGATTCTTGAAAGAATCTGCCTTTGAAGACGTGACTCTGGAGTCAGAGAGGAAAAGGATATTCAAAGACTTCATGCACGTCTTAGAGGTAAGTCTGTTTGGATTGTGAAAATGAGCGAAAAATTATTAATCTTGATGACTAAGATGATGATCACCATGGCATGTATTTTTTATTTATTTTTATAACAGCATGAGTGCCAACATCACCACTCCAAGACAAAGAAGCATTCAAAGAAGTCCAAGAAGCACCACAGGAAACGATCACGCTCTCGATCAGTCAGTAGTCCTCACTGATATGCTTGGACAAGACGAAGAGCGGCGGGCAAACAATTTGCCATGAATAATCTACACAGATACCTTTACCTTCATCTCATCCCTTTTTTAATCTCTGGATTACTCCACTTTAATGTTTTGACAGGGCTCAGAGTCTGAGGACGAGGAATACCACAAGAAGAAAAAGAGGTCACAGTCCAAATCTCCTTCTGAACGCTCGTCTAGTGGAGAATCTGGTGAGTGGCTTTCAAAGTTTAGATGATCTTTTTATCATCATGTTGGAGAAGTGCAGCACTATTGACATTTACCGACATTTTCTGCCTGAAAACAGAGAGAAGCTATAAAAAATCCAAGAAGCACAAGAAGAAGGGCAAGAAGAGGCGTCACAAGTCGGTAGGTATACAGGAAGACCCCCAAATCCATTTATTGTAAATGTGTATGTTGTTTGTTTATGACGGTGATCATTACAACCAGGCATCGCCAGAATCCGACAATGAGAAGAAAGGAAGAGAGCGCGATGGAAAGCGTGAAAAGGACTTAGAGAAAGATAAAGAGAACGACAAGTCTCGAGGGAAAGCTCGCTCAGACTCTAAACAGAAGTCTCCTAAAAGAAAAGCAGCAAAAGAAGAGGTTGGTTCCCCCTTTTTTTTATTGTAGAAAACAGGTGTTTTAATGGCTGTTGTCGCGATAACCTGGATGATAAGGTTCATGGAGTAGTGAAAGTAGTCTATTTTCATTCCTCATTGTGTACATATTCCTAAGTCTCTGTGTGTTGTGTTCAGGGCGGCTGGGATACGTCAGGCAGTGAGCTGAGTGAAGGAGAGCTGGAGAAGAGAAGAAGAACTTTACTGGAACAGCTGGACGCACCTTGATGATCACACTCGTGCCGCCCTTTTATCGTATTTGTATACTTCTACAAACATGCATTCCCCTCCAAGCTCATCTGACTGTACTGGGCTTACCACCCTGTGTGAGAAAACGCCGCTCTCTGGTATTTATGCGAATGTGCGACACTGAGCTTACACACTTATTCAGTGACTAATTTGGAATCAGAAAACTGATCAGCTGATCAACCTTTTAATGTCAGGTTGTCTTACGTTGCTTTTGTTAGTCTTTTTTAGTTGACTGTAGTTGTACATGTTTTACCATTGCCAATACTTTTTATATTCAATTAAAAGTATATCTTTAATGGCACTGACTGTCTTTCACCTGGAAAAGTACCAGAGGAAGAAGAAGAAGAAAACATTTCAGGACAACATATCTTTCCAGAGATAATGAAACCATTTTTCTGATTTAGTCATTTTCAGGTGTATTCTTGAGGAATGATCCAAAAAGGTTTTAATTGGAGCATCTGTGAAAATCGATAAACTGTAGTGAAATGTAATAAAATACTGTTTCAATGGATTATGTCTAGAATTGGATACTTTAAATCAATAAGGTCAAAGCCAAATGTTCTCTTGTACTCATTGGTGAGGCAGACATACCTACAACCACACCCTCCTGTGTCTGCATGCTCTTCTACAGGATTTAGTAATAACTGACCATCTTTACTTAATAGATATGCCAGCTACTACCACAACTATCTGTGGGGGATCCATCATATTATGTCTAGCACCAGAATTTAATTCACTTCAATAATGAATGTATGACATGTTAAAATTACACTGCCAGATAATTAGGCACACCAAGCTTAAAGGTCCTATATTATGCTCATTTTCAGGTTTCTACAAGAGCATGTTTACATTATATTATTTATCTCATAGTGTCTCTGAATATACCACATTGTTTTTAGGCCAGTCTATTTAAGCCCTCCTCCTGAAATAGCCCAGTCTGCTCTTATTGGTCAGCCTTTACATGATTTCCACAACTGTACAGAAGTCCTGACGGCCCGTTTAAAGGCAATCTCTGAATATGGTCTGTGCGCATTTCTTCTAGGATTTGGCATTTTGATACTTTCACGGTATTTCTCACCTCAAACTGCTTTAAAATAAAAAACTGTTTTTTAACAACATGGGACCTTTAAACTAACTAGTCCTGCAGTAAAAAAAAAAAAAAACTTGAATCGGGGAAATGTAGTCAAAAACTGAAAGTGATGTAATGTCAAGTAATCTACTCACATCTTGGTAGTTCACTTCTCAACCATTAAAACATTTTCACAAATACAAAAATCCCAAGACAAACAGTTTTATATTCAATGTAAATAGTTTATTTGATCATATTTGTTGAAAATCTCATATCCCCTATTTTTTTATTTTTTTTAAAAAAAAGCTTGTTATTTTGTAATGAACACAAACTGCCTAAAATACATTTCTGGTGAAAGTAAAAAAAAAACAGAACATGCCAGTATTATCCAGTTAGAGAAATGTCACTATTATTACAGACAGTGAAGTTGACAGAAGATGAACGGCAGCACGTGCTACAGTGGAGATAATTACAGGAGGGCGCATCATTAAGTCACAAAACCAGCTAACCACAGGTCAACTAATAGAAACCAGTTTAATTAGATACAATGTGTATGAGTTTAAATCGGTTCAAATGTAGCAACACTTGCAAACCAGAATGTGTTTCATGTTTTTCTAGCTGGCTTTGATGCCTCTGACGCACCCATAAGCAAAGTCACTGATCTACTGCCTCCTGCACGACTGTGAGACGTTATGATCTAACACACAACTGTAGACTCTGGCTGCATTTGGCTTAATTAAATATACAAAAAAAATGGAAAACAAAACTATAAGTTAAAATAACATTCAAGTTGTAAAGCACAAGGCAATGAAAACTTTTGTTTAAACAATATGTACAATATTAACCATCTGGTAATGGGAATTAAGAAAAAAAAAGCATGGTTTGTAACAAAATATCTGTACATGTAGGAAACTTGTTGTGATGTGTTTTGCCATGTTTTTAATGACAGCTGAAAACATGAACTTAAAAGGAATCTTTTCAGTGGTTAAATACTATACATTAAAATTACAATAAAGTGGGTAGACGCAGTAGCCTTGAAAATATAATTAATCTGCAAACAAAAGTTGACAGATGAAATGCAAAGTTAGATCCAGTTTTGACAGTGACATCGTCCAGTAGGGTTCAGTATCTTTTGTGCAGTTTCTCTGCTTTACACAAACTCATTTACTCGTTATTTGTTCCCAGAAACCAAAGAAACTGCTGCGCTGCAACAGAAATGCAACCTTTTAAATAGACGGTAGTCTTATGTGAGCAGGCGGCCTCCTCGATTAAGAGCTACAAAGTCAGGCCTTTGATCCATTAACCGAAGTAACAAATGATGAAAGAGCAGTCAGCATGGAGAGAGGCCTGATATATACAATTCACATTAGCCCGGTCTTGTTTTGAAATAGTTTTGATTCGTTCATTCTTCATCATCCTTATACAAATATAGAGTTTTAATTACTTTTCTGATCACCTTCATGCCTGATCATCAGCCCTTTAGTACAAGTTTAAAAAATCTTCATGAGATGTAAGAAAAAAGTGCATGTTGAGCATGTTTGTATTCGGGGTGTCACGATAAATCGATCTGGATAGACATATCAATTCAATGGTCGACGATTGCATATCATTGATGCATACTGTCATCTTGAAGATGACACTTTATTTTGAAATTCCCACATATTTATTCTTTTTATTAAAGAATAGATTCATCTTCATTTTAATGTCTGGAAGAGATCGGTTATAGAATTGTCAAATCATATTTTAGTTGCTTTTTGTGAGTTTTGGTATGTAAATGTCACCTGTCATGTGAAAAGGGCATCTGATAAAGTATCGTCTCATATCGATCGCAGGCCTATGAATTGAAATCCTATCGTGGCAGATTTTTGTGATATCAGCAAATATGGTATTGTTATAGACCTTGATTTACACCGCTCGCTTGTTGTGTAAAAGGAATTCAAAAGAGCACTGGAATGTACCGACAAACTACAGTGTCAAACTCAACACTAAAAGATGGAATATTTGTAACAGCTTAAGGGAACGCGTCCCATACATTCTACATTACGTTTCCGAGGAAGCATCTCTTCACGTGGCTCTAAAGGCCACCGCAAGTCCAGTTTTACACATCTTACAATTAAAGCCAGGGCAAGTTGAATTGCTTGAAGTGAGAATTATTTAAAAAAAAAAAAAAACAGTCATCAGACAAACAGACAACAGCGTAACATTGGCGCACAAAAATAAGTTCAGGCACTTGATTTTCTGAATCAACCTTTCAGACACTTTAAATCCAGTCCCATACATGTCCCAGTCCTTCATAGTGAAAAAGCCGCTTCTATACCACAGACATGGAATATCGTTTATTTTCATGTAATATATGTATATATATATTACATTATATAACACACTCATCTCTATGGTTGCTACACATCATCTTTCACTTATCACCCTTCGCTCTGCATCCGACCTCCTGTCTCTCCCTCTTTTACACATCCGCACAACCCCCCCTTCCCCCTAACCCCAGCACATGCACTGCTCCCTCGTCACACGACCACCTCGCCGTTGTTCCCCGGCCGCAGGTTCTGATCATCAAAGCGTCTCCTGACACTTCTCCGCACAGCGTCTGCTCGCCTGTAAGGCTGATTCCTCAAATCTGAGAGGGAAGGAGGGATTGAATGGGGAGGGGAGGGGAAGGGGGGTGAACAAAAGAGCTGTCAGTCATCTTGTTGAGACGTTCTGTTGAGCCCACATGCTCAAGAGTGCTGGCAGTCTGTCTTTCAAAGCAGCATGAGTTCTACACAGAAAAAAAAAAAGCCTTGCAGGTCAGCTGTCTCTCGGTATTACGATTAAGACAGGCCACAGGGTTTTGACTTGTAAGTAGAAAACCTTCCATGAATCTCGTGATGCACCTTTCCTCATAAAAAGGAAGAATAAACTACTAAAGAGTAGCTGTTTTTTGTTTTGTTTTTTCATCCTTAGAAATTCAAATGTACTGTTATGAAGGAGATATAATATAGGGAGAACAGAGGGAGAGCTAGGTCAATACTGACAGTCAAAGAAGGGAAGGGAAGTAATAAAGAGATGCTTGCCAGGTTTGGGGCACATCCACCACTACAGGTGTGCTACTGGAGGAGTTCCTTACCCTCGAGTAGACATTGGGGAATTTAGTAATATTATTCTTCTTTAGGGCTAGATGAAGAGAAGACAAAATGGAGGTTAAAAATTGAAGAGGAGGAGGCTGACCAGAGCGTGTCAGCCTGACATATTCACACCGGCTTTGCTGAGAGAGCGCTGCGAGAGCAAAGCAAAGTGGCAGCAGGCTGCGTGGGGAAAGGACCAGAGGGGACAGAGCTGGAGGGTGTTAACTGATTCATCTGGCAGGGAGGAGGATGGAGTGGAGGAGGAAAGCTTCTGTAGATACTTTTTTTTTCTCTGTGTTATAAACTAAGTCTGCTTTGCAAAGTGGCTACCAGCAGGACAGAAAAAAAAGAGCCAGTTTTAAACTTCCAGTACAGAGCAATGGTGAACTGAAATAAAAAAAATAAAAAACATGGTTCCAGGACACAGCAGGATAGTTACATACAACACCAAAACCCAACTGAAGCATGCGTGCAGCCAGGGAAATACTGATTACTTTCTAATGAATGAATTACCATGAAACAGGTTCAAACTCAGTGAAACAACCTGGTTGCGTGTTAGTAGCACACAGAGGATGCAGCTGCAAAGACAGACTGATGCGATGGAAGTGGTTATTCATATGTAGATGTCATGCATAATATTAACAGGCATGTCAGACCGCACAGTGTCGTTTGACAGAGATGTGACCTGTCAGCAGTCGGCAAGAGCAGGCACAGCTTGTGGGGCTAACTGGGAGAGCGGGGATGCATTGTGGGAAAGTGTTAGGGACGAAGCAATCTGCATGCGTGAAGCCGCGTCAGCAGCAGTTATTATGTGATAACAATAACACACAAACATTCATTTTTCATTAAAACATTGATTGAAACACACAGAAAAGCAAGTTATAATGCCACAGGCACTTACGTAATCATGGCAGCAGTCATACCTCCCATGTAAATGACTGAAGCTTGTATATATAAGGTTGTATATATATATATATATATATATATATACACACATTCTATTAAATAGTTTAATGAGAATCTAATCAGGGATAAAGCCGAAAATAATTCAATTCATGAGTCAGTATGTAATTTCACCACTAGATGGCAGCATGTAGCTTCACTTTATTGCTCTAGCTCTTAATGAGAATAAATATACACCACCAATTTCCTTCTCCTGTCAGCGCAGATAAGTATGTGTAAGTATGACCTTGCAGACACTTTCCTGTGACATTATGGTTTGCCGTGGTTGATAACATGATGATGATGATGATAAATGAGTGTCACATTTCATGCAGGTGGGCGGAGAAAACCCTTACACCGACACCAAGTCATGCTCAGCAGGGAGAGAACACGTGAATGCGCACACACACACACAAACTCAGACGTGTGTGCAAAATCCATGAGATCGGGCACAGTGCACACGCGTGGGTCCGGAAGTGTGAGTGTGACGGTTAAAAAAAAAAAAAAAAAGGGAGGAAGTGTGAAGAGGCATGCGAGGATGGAGGAGAGAGACATAAAAGAAGAGAACGTTTTGTTCCAGCAACCTTAGAGCAGAGAGACAGTTCTACAAGCTTAGTAATGGTACTCCTCATTGAGGGCGGGCTCGCAGAAGAACCGAGAGCCGCGCTTGGCTGTGCGGGCGGTAAAGGGCACTGTCTTCAGCACTGCATTGAGAACGACAAGGACAACAGCCAGGACAGGACAAGACAAACACAGTATAAGAAAAGCAGACTCCTACAGGGGTTTAGCACTGGTTAAAGCTAAGCAAATATACAACAACAGCATCAGGAGGGGCCTGGCAAAATGCCTCTGAGAGTGAGTTCTACTGAAGGGCCTGAAAAACACTTTTACTCTAAACTCTTTCTCTCTTTGTTAGAATACAGTAAGTTATACTGTTCTGGTTACAGTGTTACAGAGATCTGAAATCTAATTGTTAGTGTTCTTTAACACTAGAAGTACGTTGAACATTAATCGCGTGGCTAGTGGTGGAAAAAATATTGAGAACCTTTACTTAAGTATTACAATTTAAATCAAAATCTTACTTAAGAAAAATCTTTAGTACATACCTTTATGCACTAATTATGCATATAAGTTTTATATTATCACACATAACATTCACTGTTGTAGTTAATGGAGTTGGAGACTACTTTAAAAACAACCCAAATAGTATAAAATCTACAGTTTAATAATGCATTGTATTAACTTGTTAAGGGTTTTATGTAAAATGTAATTTTACTACTAGAGCTAGACTTATATTGGCCGAAATTACTGATGCATATATGGTTGTGAATGTCGGCCAACAAGTAACACGTTTATTTATCAGCTGTAAAATCTTACAGTTGGAAATTCAAGAAATCCCTATAAAGACCGTTTTTATGTTATATGTACATTGGCTACAGTAACTATAGAGGTCAAATATATGTATGTAGTGGAGTAGAAAAGTACAATATTTGCACATGAAATGTAGTTTAAAAGTAGCATAAAAATGGAAACATAATATATAAAATTACACTTAAGTACAGGACTTGGATAGATTCCACCACTTCCCGCGGCACGTTTAATGGCCCTTCAGTAAACAGGAAATGCATTTATTCTCCTATAATTAATAAATATCCTAGGAGCTAGTCACAGCCCGGCCCTTTATATGTACAGATGGCGTTACAAAGCAATGACAAAGCAGATAAGATAAGCAATGATCATCAGACACATTGAGCTCAAAGTCAGTGCATGTTTGTACTCATTAGGTTACACCTTTAGTTCTCAAACATCTGACAGCTTCATTTTGAAAGAGCCAAAGACATTGTGTTAGTTGGTTTAGATTCCCTTTGTTAATGACTGAACGGTATAGCATCAGAGAGGACCTTCATGCAGAGCGCCCTGTACCGCGTATGTATGTGTGTGTGTTAAGAGACTGCAGCCAGGCCCATGAGTCGTTACCCGTGATGATGTCTTCAATCGCTCCATCTTTGCCTTCGTATACGTGGCGGCTGTCTTTCACCTGTTTCCTCCTGAGCTCCTGGATCAGCTCTTGCTGCTGCCGCTTGCTCTTATGAGGAGACTGAGAGGGCACACACACACACACACGCACACGCACACACACACACATTAACATCTATCAATAACTCTCAGCCATGAGTCAAATATAATCTACATAACAATTTTCCTACATATTATTTATTTTAGCTTAAATATGCTTTGCGCCACACAGTGGAGTTGTTTGGAATTGCAGTTAATTGAATCATTTAAAAGTAGAACTGCTGATCCTGAGTCGCTGTGCTGTGGCTCAGCAGGGCGTCAGACTGTAGAACCAGAAATAACTTCACACGGCAGGCAGTCGGTGCTCAACTAATCCTGTGATCAGGAGTCTGGAGGAAGGGAGGATGAAGCCAAACAGGGAACCGGCTTACCTTCTGGGTCGCCGTGATCTACTGTAGCCTCCTGCCCTAGAAAGTAGAGGGTGAGGGTATAGGGAAGGGAGGGGAGGAAGGATGGTGACTTACCTTCTGGTCTTCCTCCATCATGGCCTCCTGCTCTAGAAGTTTCTCCATCAAAATCTGCTCCTGTCTCTTTTTCTGCTCATTGTCCTCTTCCGCTTGCTGAGGAGATTACACAGTTAGATAGTTTAAATATACTACTGTGTACCACAGAGAAGACTGTGCTCGTGTCATGACAAAACAAACTCTCATTTCATAAACATTTAATAGTTTCACAGCATGAGATTCTACAGTATTTCAGTACCATGAAATGTGAAGAATGAAGTCATTCACACAGCATGGAGTAGTTAAGGATTCAAAAATAAACAGAGTTGACACAGCAGCTGTGAGAGACAAACGGCTGTATGTGCAGTAACACCTGGTGTAAGGGGCGTGGTACTGTAGTACGTGATGCTTAAAATTAGCAGATTTATTTGTAAAATGATTTGCGTATGGAAGAAAACACACTGGTGTAGTGATAACACCAGAGGGCGTATTGATGTTACACACATACTGTACATATGGACACAGACACACCAGACCGCCTCATACACACACACACACCCAAGGGCATCTCTTTGTTATCCACACATTGACCCTCCCCAGACGCTTTTGTGACTTCACTGATATCACACAACAAAGTTCTATTTACAGGTTTGGGGGAGTACTGCTGCATATGTGAAAAAAATGTGTAAAGCCATTTGTGGCTCCACAGAGAGCTAGAGGAGTTAGAAAGAAGTGGAGTTAGAAAGAAGTGAGCTTACCAAACCTCCGTAGCCCGCTCATCATCTCTGCTTGAGGCTAGCATCTAGAGGCTACATTAGCAGCTACTGGCATAAGGCACCTAAATCTCCAACCGATCTTTGGTTGGCTGTGTTGCATTATTGGTAATGTAGAAAGAACAATGCATGGAATCTAAAAAAATTGATCTGGTCTGGTTCTGATGCATCGAACTGTCCGTTATTGGTGAGATTTTATAAAAGTGCAAAGCTAAATCCTCAAGTCTAAGCGTCTGCTGTTTTTTCAACTACTTTTGCGTGATTGCGTGAGAGATGGGAATCCAACTCACCCTGTAAGCCTTAACAAATCTCACAAACACAGGGAAGAAGACGGAGGGCGGCGTTGTTTTGGAGTTCTCCCCGAAGAACTTCACGGCCTCGTCGAAGGCGTCCTTTCAAAGACAGACAGTGGACTTACTTAGAAACGACAACAACAGAGTTAATGAGGCATTAGAGCAATTGCAAAGCGAGGTTTTGCTTATGTTACCTGTGCAATCTTGGCATCGTCCTGCAGCTTCTTCAGTTTGCTCTCATTGTGCGTGATGAAGTCTTTGAGCATGGTGTTGTGGCCGTGCATGCTGTACTCTCTTTTGGTCAGCTCCATGCCTCTCTGCAGCTCCTTCACATCCAGCAGGACATTATCCAACGACACTGAACAAAAGCAGATGGGTGAGTACATGTGTGTGTACACAGAGTCAGATAAGAACGCACAGAAGCAAACATACGTGCGCTGTACGACTCACCTGCTGCAGCTTTCTCCACGTAGTGCAGCTCGTTGTAGAAGAGAGCGACTTGTGAGTATTTCTCCTTTACCACATTGGCTATGTAGTGTAACAACGTTATTTTACGGTCCGTCGACTTGGTATCAAGTAGCTGTGGAGAAAGTAAAAGAGAAAACACGAGACCTTTGAAAACATTTGTAAAGAAAAGAAAATTTGTAAAGAAAAAGAAGTCAGAGGGAGGCAACTTACCAAGTCTAAACTCTGCAGCTTGAATCCGTACACTGCTCCTCTTTTGCTGCTGTTCATGTAGTTTCCGAGTGCGAGGATAATCTGACAAACAAGGAGCAAGAATGTGAAAAGGAAAAAAACTTGCATTCATTTAACATTATGTTCAGTCCAGACACAAATGAATGAGTCACCTCTAGAATTTTCTTTAGCTTCTGCGAGGACTTGATTGACACCGATGCTGCGATGACTGCATGAATTTGCTGCGGGGAAAACAAAGAGGATGACGTGACGTGAAGATTTTAGTGAACAATTGTTGCTTTCGATGGTCATCGACTTCCTTAAATCATTTTTAGTCTTTTTGGTACATATTGTCTCACACAAAAGAGTCCTTACCGGCGTGAGCATCTGCACACTCTCACAGAAGTTGCCAATGAAGGCCATGATGGTCATCTTCTGCATGAGCCGCTCTATTTTACTAAACTGCATCATGAAGCGGTCCTCGTCCGTCAGGCTCTCTAGCGGTTTGCGCTCCTTTTCAAACTGCCGCAGGACTTTGATCTCATTCTCTGTGGGCTGGAAGCGCATAAGACACTCCACATAGTCCACGGACAGAGTTCGCAGGTCGAAGCTAGAAAGCGGAGGAGACGCAGAAGCGGAGAGATAAACAGTGTGTTACATACTGGAAACCCAAAATAAATGACACAGACCGTTTCATAACATATGCTTAAGACCTTGAAAGAAATGACTGATGATATGTTAATGAAGGACTAAATAACATTAATCAAATGGCAGCATAGATACAGTACACTTCATCCAGGGAAAGTATTACATGCATAGAACACATATCGGAAGACCAGAAGGATTGTGGTTTTAATTTGAAGGGGCTTACATCTGAATGGCCTTGCAGATCTCCTCAGGAGTCTTGCCCACTTTCCTCAGTGTGATGGCCATGTTCTTTGCTCTGTTGGAGTCCAGCAGCGTCACCTTGTTGGAGCCCTTCTGGATGACCTTCTGCTTGTTTGTGGTGAGGTCGATAGCCGGGCCCTGGGCTTTCGTCTTAAACATCTCCTCGAACTCATCCACATTCAGGTCCTTAAAGACGGAGACAAATAATCGGTTAGCGTTCTTTTATCATGGAAATGAAACCGGAAGTTGACAAAACGGTCACTAACGGAGCGGGCTCTTACCTCGAGTATCCTCTCGTCATCGATCTCATTGAAGACAGTCCCATTGATCTGGTTTGGTTTTAGGGCAACCCAGTTGAAGACGGGCATACGGAACTTTGTCTTGATGGGTTTCTTGATCTTGACGGCTATACAGGGAAACAGAAGAGTTAGCACAATGTGCCTATCTACTATGAGAGCATTCACACATACATTCATACACGTGCAGGTAAACGGGTAGACAGGTATCTATGAATTGGTGACACACAGGGATATGACTGTTTTAGCTCTAAAAACATAAAATCAAACTTCAAGTTGATCACTGATTTATTTTTGAAAGAATGCTTCCTTGCTTTAAACGAATCAAAAAGGACACTTGATCATAATTGAAGCAGAGTGAAGCCTGTTGGCCTCTGGCAGGAGAATAACCCTGTACAGTGGTGCATATGGTGAGGATTTCCTGCCTGGCCCGGTGACACACTATTTATCGTACAGATTATGGCTATTTGTGGCCTCCTGGGCTGATTCACCCAAGCTCATCGTCGATGTGGCGCCCTGCTTAACCGCACAGACGAGGTGTCAGCAGGGACAGAAAGATAAGGACACCATGGGAGAGTTAAACGACATTCCAGCTCTGCATTACGCCTATCACTTTCTATCATCTGCGGGCCACAGCAGGTCACTTTGTCTCAGCATGCAATGAACACTCTGAAATGTGGCGATAACGGCACACGCACGCGCGCACGCACGCACACACACACGCACGCACGCACACACTAACAAAACTAGAGCAGGGTGTGTGAAGGTAAGCCATGCAGAATTTTGAAATTTGGTATTTTCTGTTTGAAATCATTGAAATGTTTCACAGGAAGTCTTGCCGTGTGAGGATAAACAGTAGAATGAATTCAGAAAGATACAGTTCACATGTTTTTGGAATATGTGGTTTGATATGCTGCTGAGCTCAAATTGGCAAAAATAAAGAAAATAATGAGATAATATTTCGGAGAAAAATTTCAGCTGGGATTCAGAGACTGAAAATACCATTTTCCAAAAAAAAAAGGAAAGGAACAGTGGAGGGGACAAAACACTAAACATGACAAGCGGAACCTACAGAAAAGTTTGATGGGTCCCTCTGGTTGGCAGGAAAAGAAACAATTCAAAGACAAAATCATTAAGAAATTGGCAGAGTTAGTGAGAAAGCTTACACATGCGCATCCAAACACAAAAGGTACAGTAAAAGGATGTGTTTAAGATCAAACTTAAAAGAGGTTTACTGACGGGACTGACGCATACAGTGCAGTGCAGGAAGACGGGCAGAGAAGTCTAATTCAATGAGTCACTTATACTCATCATCTGAGCAGGAGCATGCCTGGCAGTAAGTTTGATTTGGCAGATTAAAGTTTCAGACACAAAAAGTCAACCCTGATGAGAAAGCATAGTTCAAACTGCCTCTAAAATAAACTTAAATTACAGCATTTTACAACTTCTATAGTTAAGTTGTTGAAAATGTTTAATTCGATTATCATTAAGTAATATACTGTTCTGGTTCACCCACCAATAAAACATATAAATACAGATTTTAACTAACTTCACTAAAAAACAGTGGCTTATATCTCACGCATACATATGCTTCATAATAAAAGCAGGCTTTTACTGTGAAGCAGCTGCAGAGTATTAAAGTGGCAATAACATTAAAAACCTGCAATGGAGGAAAGTAGTTGGAATACAAGTCTAATACACATAAAAGAGTTACAATGTTTTGCTGAAAATTCTGCACATTACTACATTTTAAAACCTATATAAAATGCCAATTATAGGGCCATCCCATAACTCACATATAGACACAAACATGCCTCAATGTGTGTATTTTTGTCCTTTTGATGACCTCACCTGCTAACCCAGAGTTCATGATGACAGTGGGCGTCCCACAGCCGGGCAGTGGGGGCGCTACAGGAGGAGGCGGAGGTGCTAGGAGGTGTGAGGTTGGCCCTGGAGGAGGAGGCGGCGGGGGAGGCGGTGGAGGAGGTGGTGGGGCAGCTGCCGGCACTGGAATGACAGATGACGGTCCGTTCGACACTGGGTGAGAGGAGAGACGCTAAATGCTTAGTATCGTTTTTATCCAACATGCAAAAATGTGTACATTCTCTCCAATTGACTGATATCAAACCTACGTGTGCCGTTAACCGGTAGTGGAGGGGGCGGAGGAGGTGGTGGCGGAGCCAGTGTCCCTGCTGCTACTCCCACATGATTTGGACTGATAGCTGCACCATTTCCTCCCATCGCAGCACCCGGCAAGCCCGCAACGCCGGTGGAGGGTGGTGAGGGCAGGATGGAGATGTCTCCGTCTCCCTTCTTGTGGATCTTGATAGTGCCTTGTTTCTCCAGTTCATGGATCTTCTTCTCCAGGTTACTCTGTCGCTGGATGGCCTGGTCCTTCTCCTTCAACATCTGTCGGAGTGAGTGGACCTGCGAGCTGGTGTCTTTGTAGACTTCCTGGTTGGAGGAGAGGGACAGACACGGGGAGTTAAGATTTTGTTAAAGTGGAAACCCAACGAGCAAAGAAAAAGGGCTGAGTTCATTTTAACAGGAGTAAAACTTTCTCTTTGTATTTAGTGGTTATTGTGAGTGCTTAATGGCAACTTAAAAGGATGAATGTGCATATTTAGAGTTGGAGACAGACCCTGATTGATTCGAGATCCTTGTTCCTTTGCATTAGCTGCTTCTCCAGCTCTACGATCTTGGACATGGCCTCATTTTCCGTGTCTTGCAGCTTCTCTGTCATCTATGAAAACAATAGAAAAGTCATTAGGATAACAAAAATCTCAACAAGTGAACAAGATCCAGCAGGGTTCTGATGTAAGAAATTTAACATAAATATTTCCCTGGATCAAAACTATTTGTAAAGGCTTAAAAGTTATGAGAAGTACAAAAAGTGTGTGTGTGTGTGTGTGTGTGTGTGTGTGTGTGTGTGTGTGTGTGTGTGTGTGTGTGTGTGTGTGTGTGTGTGTGTGTGTGTGCATGCGTGTGTGTGCGTGTCCATATATAGTGTGCCCTCAAAGTATATTTTTATGGCGGTTGGCGATTTAAGGGAAAGCATGAGATCATAGGAAATCCCATGTTGACATCCTGGACATAAATACATAGTCTTTTGCGAGAGACGATAAATGAGATTAAAGAGTCAGTTTTGTGGATTTTCAGAGTAAAATCAAGCAGAAGAGCACTCTCACATGTGACATATTCTCCTCCAGCTCCTCCACACGCTCCAGGGCTGCGTTTTTGGTCTCGGCATCCTCTAGAAGGGCTCCCACGTCAAACACGTTATCCAAGTAGGCCTGGATCTGAACCTGCAGCTTATCGCTCTCCGTATGCTTTAGCTTCTGGAAGATATTTACACAAAAAGGAAAAACCATGATGATGACAGCAAGGCAGTTTGACTGTTTCAGTTCTCTGCGTGAGGCCGACATCTCAGACCCTGAGGCCAGCATTGATCTCACCTGTGCGGTGAGTCAGTCATGAGGATTTACAGAACTGACAGAAAATTTTTTTTTTGACGCAATGGAAAAGCCATTATCGACTGCTTTTCTTAGGTTGCTGTCTCAGGGGTGCTGTAATAACAATCTGTGCTCCGGAATGAGCTGAATAATAAGAGCGGGAGTGTTTGGTCTGTCCGTGAATTTATCCTGCAGTATTATGTCTCAACTCACGTCTAAGTAGTCGTCCAGACACAGCTTGGTGAAATCATACTGTAGGTGAACTCTGAAGTTCATGTCCTCCACTGAGTGCACGACTATGTTGATGAACTGCATACAGGCCACCTGGGGAATAAAAACAGAAAAGATAGTAAGCCAGGGAGGTTTTGACACAGTAGAAACAGAAGGCTTTCTAAATGTTTTTAAAGGTCCCATATTGTAAAAGGTGAGATTTCCATGTCTTTGTGTTGAGGTGCTGTATAAACACTGTGAAAGAATCTAAACGTTCAATCCACACAGTGCAGAGAAGCCAAGAGCCAGTCAGAGAAGACTTGGCTTTTCTAGAGGAGGGCTTAAAGAGATGGGCGCTAAAACGGAACGTTTTGGAAGGATGGTGAATAATAGTATATTCAGACAGATGGTAGTGTTTTTCCAACATTAAAGTATGTAAACGTGTTCTAGTAGAAAAAATATGAACCTGAAAACAAACATGATATGGGACCTTTAAAACGTACCCTGACAATGCAAGGAAAAAAAAATGTTAATAGACAGATTTATAATAGGTTTGAGCTTTTTGTACATCAGCCTGGTACTTTTGTGATGTGGTTGTATGTGCATTGACATATCTAGCTCCTTTTAATATGGCTGAAAATGTGTGTATAAATCCTCATTATTGTGCCTGCTTGGCTGGCGAGTAGTGAGAAGTTAATCTGGCAGATTAAGAGGATCTGAAAAAACAAATTAACAAAATCAGCCAGTTCAACTACATCGACTGCCTTATGGGAGCATGCGTAAACAGATCAAGGGGGATCTTCTCACAGTGTTTAATGTACACACACACACTTCTGACACCCTGACACTGGTTTAATGAACTTCCGGTTAGAAGCTCAGTTGTATCGGTGCGACATGGCAGCTTTGACTAAGTCTGTTTGCTTTAGTGCTGCTGTCAGACGACGGCTCGCCGAGGGACTGTGAGCGGACGTGTGACAGAAGTCTTATTGAAGTCCTATTCAAAGACAGCATCTGTTGGTTTTCACTCACACGCACATGCAGTGTTTGCCTCACATCAATTAAGACACTTAGATGTCAACACACACTGGATAAAAAGTTGGCACTCTCTTCCCAGTGTCTTTTATTCTAATCTGTCAGGCTAATTATCACTACTCAGCATGAAAGTGACAGATTTTTGCAAGGGCTCTTTGCTTAGGGCCACTCCAGTTTGATGTATTGCACCACATACGTGCAGTTTCTGCTGTGATGAGAAACATTAGAGGGCTGGCACAAAGACTGATAGCCCTGTGTGTGTGTGTGTGTGTGTGTGTGTGTGTGTGTGTGTGTGTGTGTGTGTGTGTGTGTGTGTGTGTGTGTGTGTGTGTGTGTGTGTGTGTGTGTGTGTGTGTGTGTGTGTGTGATCAAATTAAAGAAAAACTGATTATTTTTGAGTCTAGGCAAACATATCAGGACACGTGCAGCCGTGTTAAATATATCTATATTTCTGTGCAGCTGAAAACTATGCTGGTTGCTAAACTAAATGCTGCTTCTGAAAGCTTGTCACTGATGAGAGACATCATTCACTCCAAAACAATCACAAGCCATCTGCGGTTTGCCCGGTGATATAGGAGTTTCGAAAAAGATTGCAGTGAGACCAATAATCAATATAGTGTGTGTGTGTGTGTGTGTGTGTGTGTGTGTGTGTGTGTGTGTGTGTGTGTGTGTGTGTGTGTGTGTGTGTGTGTGTGTGTGTGTGTGTGTGTGTGTGTGTGTGTGTGTGTGTGTGTGTGTGAACATACCATGAAGTCAATGTTGTTGTCCTCGTTCTTGAAATACTCCATTAGCCTTTCAAAGCGCTGTGTTTCGATGCACACCTGCAAAACAAACCACATCCACCTTGTTGTATTTATTAGAGTCCAGGTGTAGAGAGTAACCCACAGGGATTTATGCAACTGATCACTGATTTGCATAAACAACACAGCCCACTCCTCATAATTCACAAAAATCATGATATGTGCTGCCTGAGACAAAAACACTCCTAAAGTCAGCTTTAAGTTATCTGCTGCCTATTATGCATCCAAACCCCAACTGTTAAGAAATGAACTGTTCAACTGCGCAATTCAGTTTCATACAGAAACAACAGTTATTAAGTTGTGTGCATGCAGGACTCTCCCTTCCCTTTCCCCTAATAGAATCACTGGAGTTGAATCAGATCAGTGGAGCTGACATTTGGAGCCAAAAAATGTAACGTTTGAGGATACAGGATCATCTTTTTAGTTTTCTTTTCTGTTAAATAGGCTGTGTATTTGTTGATATTATCAAATCTCTGGATGGAAGAAAAATATTGTTCTTGCAAATAAATTGTAAAGTGCACATTGGTTTATTTTAACATACAGTGGGTACGGAAAGTATTCAGACCCCCTTAAATTTTTTACTCTTTGTTAAATTGCAGCCATGTGCTAAAATCATTTAAGTTCATTTTTTTCCTCATTAATGTACACACAGCACCCCATATTGACAGAAAAACACAGAATTGTAGACATTTTTACAGATTTATTAAAAAAGAAAAACTGAAATATCACATGGACATAAGTATTCAGACCCTTTGCTCAGTATTGAGTGGAAGCACCCTTTTGAGCTAATACAGCCGTGAGTCTTCTTGGGAATGATGCAACTAGTTTTTCACACCTGGATTTGGGGATCCTCTGCCATTCCTCCTTGCAGATCCTCTCCAGTTCTGTCAGGTTGGATGGTGAACGTTGGTGGACAGCCATTTTGAGGTCTCTCCAGAGATGCTCAATTGGGTTCAAGTCAGGGCTCTGGCTGGGCCATTCAAGAACAGTCACAGAGTTGTTCCGAAGCCACTCCTTCGTCATTTTAGCTGTGTGCTTAGGGTCATTGTCTTGTTGGAAGGTGAACCGTCGGCCCAGTCTGAGTTCCATAGCACTCTGGAAAAGGTTTTCGTCCAGGATATCTCTGTACTTGGCCGCATTCATCTTTCCTTCAATTGCAACCAGTCGTCCTGTCCCTGCAGCTGCAAAACACCCCCACAGCATGATGCTCCCACCACCACACTTGACTGTAGGGATGGTGTTGGGCAGGTGATGAGCGGTGCCTGGTTTTCTCCACACATACCGCTTAGAATTAAGGCCAAAAAGTTCTATCTTTGTCTCATCAGACCAGAGAATCTTATTTATCATAGTCTGGGAGTCCTTCATGTGTTTTTTGGCAAATTCTATGCGGGCTTTCATGTGTCTTACTCTGAGGAGAGGCTTCCGTCGGGCCACTCTGCCATAAAGCCCTGACTGGTGGAGGGCTGCAGTGATGGTTGACTTTCTTGAACTTTCTCCCATCTCCTCACTGCATCTCTGGAGTTCAGCCACTGTGATCTTTGGGTTCTTCTTTACCTCTCTCACCAAGGCTCTTCTCCCCCGATTGCTCAGTTTGGTTGGACGGCCAGCTCTTGGAAGAGTTCTTGTCATCCCATACGTCTTCCATTTAAGGATTATGGAGGCCACTGTGCTCTTGGGAACTTTAAGTGCAGCAGAAATTTTTTTGTATCCATGGCCAGATCTGTGCCTTGCCACAATTCTGTCTCTGAGCTCTTCAGGCAGTTCCTTCGACCTCATGATTCTCATCTGCTCTGACATGCACTGTGAGCTGTAAGGTCTTATATAGACAGGTGTGTGGCTTCCTTAATCAAGTCCAATCATTAGAATTAAACACAGCTGGACTCCAATGAAGGTGTAGAACCATCTCATGGATGATCAGAAGAAATGGACAGTACCTGAGGTAAATATACAAGTGTCACAGCAAAGGGTCTGAATACTTATGTCCATGTGATATTTCAGTTTTTCTTTTTTAATAAATCTGTAAAAATGTCTACAATTCTGTGTTTTTCTGTCAATATGGGGTGCTGTGTGTACATTAAAAGGAAAAAAAATGAACTTAAATGATTTTAGCACATGGCTGCAATTTAACAAAGAGTAAAAAATTTAAGGGGGTCTGAATACTTTCCGTACCCACTGTATATGGGAGAAGAAAAACAACCATTTCCAAACCCAAAAACCAAAACACAAGTCAAACTGTGGGCTTGTTGAAGCCTTACACCCCTACTGCTCATACACAGTGACACTAGAGATTAATGCTCTTCCCACGGGGCTGTCTAACCTCATGAACCCTTCAAACCATAAACTGTAATGAATATTAGAATTCCTAGTCATAAAACCTGAGGATATCAACAGTATTTGGTGATGAAAGAAAGATGAAAGTCAACTATGTTAGCTGCTAAATACATCACAGATTGCCATAACCTCAGATATTTATGAACTGCTGCTGAATGTAAACAGGGCATATGTGTGTGGTACAGCTTTTACCCTGCATTATTTTTTTGTCCTGCCTTTCTGAAGTAGAAAGAAAAGAACAAAGAAAGAGATATTTGAAAGAAAAGTGGTGGTGTGTGGGGGGGTGGGTGCTCTGCAGCTCAGACAGTTCATTTGGAGGGCAATGAGGGAGAGGGAGCATGATGAAGAAGAGCATGTGTATCCAAAAACCTCAGAATAATGTTTCATGTCAGTCTGCAGCCCCTTCATCAGACACAGCATATCAAAGTCTCTAATGACGCTAACAAAAATGGGAAAAAAAACAATCAACCAACATCTGCCTTTACAAGATTCAGGGAGATACTGAAATCTGAGTGAGTCCTCAAATGCTTCCAGGAGCCTAAATTAGCAAGATGCTAACCTTCATCTCATTAGAAGAGCTACATTCTCCCTAAGCCTTATTCTCCCACTAATGCCGATGCCACTGAGAGCAACACTCAATATTTCATTCAGGGGTGTAAATATTGCATTAACTGCAGTCGGCCCATTTTTTAGGGCTGTATGCTACATAAAAGGGGGCTGCTGTTAGCTCCCACTCCATCATAAACCTCCCACTCCTTTCTCCAGCAGCCAGACCTCATTGAGCCCAACAAGGGTCAGGCAAGGCTGTTTGTTGTATCTTGTCTTTTTGCGATTTTAAGCTTTGATGTGTCTGCCAAAATTAGTTAACACATTTACAACTGTTTTCTCTGGAAGTCAAGTGTGTTATGCTAAACTGGTGTCTGTAATCTGTTGACAAAGTTCTCATTCCTAGATGCTACCCCAAGGAATCTGCTGGTCTCACATCTGCTGAGGGGAGCATTCCTCCAGGGCTGAGTCACCGTTTGAAAATTGCACAGTCGAAATGTAATGACATATTCGTCTCCCCAGACCCCGCTTCCCCTCTCCGTGCAGCTCCTACCTCCTTAAAGTTGTCGAACGCAGAGAGAATAATTTCATGGCCTCCTCTCACGAGACAAACTGCCGCCAGGAGTTCCAAGACCAGAGCTTTCGTTCTGTAAAACAGGGAGAAGATAATAGTCAGTAAAAGACAGCGTTGTGGCAAACGTGAACTTAAACACGGAGCAAACAAAATAGAAAACAGTGTCATTTCAGATCCTGCCAATGTTGAAACTTTTGTGTAGAATGGATCTACATGGCGTTTATTATAATTTATGTATTTTTTAGTTTATATATCTTTATAAATACTTTTCAACAACTTTAACTAACTTTAAATAACTCCAAACCCAAAAGTTTTGTCACAACCTGAGAGTAACAGAAATAAAGGAGCTTCATAATATCCACTGAATTAAAAGGCAGGTATTAAAAAATAAATACGTCAGGCTAAATCCGTGTGTGTGTGTGTGTGTGTGTGTATGCAGTCTCCAGTTCATTCATGCAGGATTTCTCTGCCTGGATGAGACAATATGTGACAGGTGATGCGGAGTGGTTTCACATCCACTTCTGAGGAAATCCTTGAGCCTCTCGGGTTGCGATCTCAGTGATAAGCTGCCAGTGGAGTGTGCCAGCGGTGCCCTGACCCATCTGTCGGGGTGAATGTGCCCCTGAGCTACAAAGACACTGACTCTGAATCAGACTGTGCCGGTGCACTGACTCTGAATGTTCCATTATGGATCTGAGTCTTTGTTAGTAAAATACCTGGATTTGTTGAGCTCCAGATGCAACACATTTCTCAAAATAAAGTTTTTGTATCTATTGGGTCTATCTTTAAGAGCAAAGAACAATATCAAAATGAATGCTTGAATGTTTTTACAAAGAGCAAACAAAAAAACTATCGTCATGCATCAAACTTGACTTTTTGTCCTTACCTTGGGTTTTTATTGTTGAGACTTAGTGCAATTTCATTCACAGCATGTGGATGTGACATGACCATGTTGAAGCCATACTGAGAGATGAAAAGCAAGCCAGAGGAAGATAAAAAAGAGACAAACAAGCTAATTACCAGAGAAGAGCCACTGAATGAGCAAGAGGTGCATTCCTCTGCAAAATAAATGAAACACGGAGACATGGCAGAGGAACAAATTAAATTTGACTTCAGTTAGATAAGTGTGCTTTAGTCCAGAGGGACACGCAGTCTGTGTGGACGTCCTCTCTGGGGAGTGCAGAGGGCTGACCTGGTAGTTCATGATAGCCCGCAGGCACATGATGCAGACGTGGACGTCGTCTTTCTTGCAGACCAGCCTGGAGTTTTTCAGGGTTCTGCGGCTCGGCAGTGTGTTGGAGCTAAAAACAATTACAGAAAGGATAAAAACAAGTCAATGATAATAGCAAACTGATTTACTGAAAAGTGTTCTGAACACAGACAAGGAAACAGATGCCGTTTGTGAATGAGCCTCCATCCCACACCACCTCCTTCACATTGGGAGGCTGTTAAACTGCCAGGCCAGCTTACACGAACACACACAAAAGCCATATAATCTACAGCCTCGTAAGGGCCACATGATGCCCTCTTTCAATTGTTTTAATTTTATGTCCTTCCCAAAGATATCATTTACAGCTAATTCAACAGAGGCCAGTCATTTGCATGCAGCACAGTGATTCTGCAGCTTTATGTGGACAAAAACAAGGCCTTTTCTCCCGATGCAGCTCTCACAATAATCGACAAATGCTGGCGCAACAGTATTACTGAATAATATGCCGAGCCAGTCAGAGCAAAACGACTTATTTTCAGACTTTTGTCACAAGGGAAAAATGTGTCTTCAGGCTACTGATAGACACGCTGATTCGTGTCAGCTTCCATGTCTGAAGGCGTGACTCCTCTGAGTCACAAAGTGTTTGTGTGTAAGTGTTTGTCTGCAAAAGGAAAGAGCTTTCAAGGAAGAGTCAGTCATTTTAAGACATAGGCACAGAGATAGAACTATTGTTTAATTGGGTAAGTTCAAAGAGAAATAAGATGGAAAACAAGTTAAACCAGTCTTGAAAAATGTTTGTTTACTTTGTTTGTCTATCTGTAATTATGAGCATTCTACATGTTGTGTTCAGCAAGATGTTGTTGCAGATGCAAAACCAGTTCGCTGAAATAAATACAGTTAATTCAGTAGACGTGCTGCTACACAAAGCAGCAAAAATATTAGTGAAAAGTTGTTCACTCAGGTCGTGGCTTTTTCCTTATTTGGTTAATCAACATCCAAACTGAGGCGTGGCATAATAAAGAGGAGATGAGTAACACAATTACACCGGTCTCAAACCCAGGTAATGATAAAATATTACATAATACCAGCATAATGTAAAATCTTGACCTGCTTTTACTTGTCTGAAATGACTAACTAAACTTTGTAGAACACAACACACCAAACAGAATATGACTCCAAGGAGACAAGGCGTCCAAAACTAAAGGAAGAAGAGAGGTTATTATTTGCATCAAGCAAGAGAAAGTTCTGAGCTGTCCAGGATTTAATGTCCTGGTTAGAAAACATGAACACAACACTAATCCCTGCTTTTTCTCTAAAATAGCCTGCCCACAACAAACAGAGTGCATTCTAAATAAAACCACAGAACAACATCAAACGCTACAACTTTAAATACAACTATAACTACAGGTCTAACAGAGCTACATATTTATATTAAACTCCATACCGTCTTATTTGGGAGCACTTTGGACAGCTCAGTGTGCTTGGTGTTCTTCAAGATGGCAGTTTGAAGAAAACACATACAAATCTTAATTTGACACCCAGTTGTTGACATTATTCTAATTTAAAGCTAATCTAAAGAGAGATAAACACAATGGGGGACAATGATTCTGTATAATGGACGTTTAAGAATTTAGAAAAGCACTAATATAACAAAATTAGTGTGATATCTCTTATTATTAATCAGGTAAACAGACAATGTATCCAAAATACAGAAGGTCTTTGGAGGCTACCTAAGCCTAGTAAAAGCATTTGCTTTTACAGGGCTTTTGTAGCAACTAGGCTCACTTCAGAATGGCATTTGGGGAGCCACACAAGCAGCGCACAGGCACAGAGACAAGAACAATGAGTGCAGAAAACCCATTTGCTCCGAGGAAAGCAGAATTCAGTCTCGAGCGCAGGAGGGGAGGCTGGCAGTACAAATAATTCACATCCCCAACACAGAGCGGTACAAATAAACTGGGCAGTGCTAGCAGGGAGGTATAGTACAATGAGGCAGGGAGATTTTGTGTGTGAGTGCGTGTGCGTGTGCGTGTGCGTGTGTGTGTGTGTGTGTGTGTGTATCTTGAGAGTGAGCAGGGATGCAGGGTTAAAGCTCTAGAAAGCTCATTGTGAGCCAGCATACTGAGAGCCTTGCCTGCTGTCGAAGACTGGCAGACAGAGGAGCAGATGACTATGGAGGAACACCAGGACAGAGCAGAAGAGACAGTCAGTCTCACTTAAGAGACTCTGACCAGTTATACACACTCTACATGCTGATGATAAAAGAGTACATCGTAGGAGCCAGATGCGTAGGCTAAAGTCAGTTACGGTCCAGTGTCGATATTATCCGCCAATGATTCACGGTTAAATATATGTTATTTATGATGAAACTAGCCCTGACTGTCTGGTGATGGTGTTGGATATTACAAAATGCTATAGTTGGTTTAAAAGGTGTGGCTTTATAAACAGGACACAGCTAGTCTATGACTGAAGGAAAACTTGGATTAGAATCTATAATATTGTATTGCAGGAGTGGAAAGGAGAAAAAAAAAAAGATAATTTTAAAGATCCCATATTGTAAAAAGTGAGATTTACATGTTTGTTTTTTTTATTATAAAGCAGGTCAAGGTGCTTTATAAATACTGTCAAAGTATCGAAACCCATTCCACTCAATCCACAGAGAAATGAACACAGCCTGCATTCAGAAAGCCTTCAAGAGCGCACAGATACAGAAGATCTAGAAACGCTGACCAATCAGAGCAGACTGGGCTTTTTCGGAACAGAAGTGTAAAGAGACAGGTGCCAAAATGAAGTAAATACAGGTATATTCAGACACATATTTTGAGAAAAAAATGAGCATTATATGGGACCTTTAAGTTCTTTTGAGGCAATAATAGACAATAGAAATCAAGTGACTTGATAAGCATGAAGTGATCGTATATTAGAAACATGTGCCTAATTGAATAAATAGCGGTCTTTGTGTACATTGAGATCAAACACAGAAGTCAGGGCGATTGCTGTACCGAGACATCAATGGAATGACAGGGAGGATTAGAGAAATAAAGCACAACTGAATGGGATTTGTGCTTCAGAGAATATATTAGCATGGGCTTATGAGTTAACTGCTGTGAAATCCTCTCTGTGCGGGATTTGGAGTTAAAATAGTCTGTTTGGTGTTCATAAAAACAAAACCGGTCTATGAAATATATCTTCCCTTCCGCTGCATCGTCGGCCAACTGCTGTCAATCATGTGCCATGATCTTCTGCAAAACAAGTTTGACAATCCCAAAAATCCAGACAAATGGTTCAGTATTTGGCTCCCACTGCAGAAATGTGTCTTAAGCCATTTAAAGTCTTACAGACCTCATGACTACATTAAGGGATCGCTGAGGCATCATATGAAATGTGTGACTTCTTAAAATAATCACAATGCCACCACATTGCTCAGGCCGAACACTCAGTAACCAGAATCCTGAAAGGCAAAGTTTGCTGAACACGGTTACGAATCACACATAGGTAGTGGTGAATCTTTTTAACCATCAATGAGTGTGTGTACCGTACCGTATCGTGGAATGTCGTCCAGCACGTGTAATGCCGTTCCCGGTGAGGGAAGACGGTAGGGTGCTTCCCCCATGCAGGTCTTCTATAGAGCGGCTCCAGGGCTTAGACTTATCCATAGCAGCCTCTGGGTTGTTCTCCACACAGTCTCCATCAAACCTGTCACAACATGAACACAAAATGTAAAATAAAAAAACAGCACAGTGAGCATTAACTTGCTTTTATTTAAAGCCTGACTGATTTCAAAGAAATTATCCTTATGTCCTTACAAGTTTGTCTGAAGTAGAACAATCTACAGTTTAAAATGGGGCTGAACGATATGTATAAATATATAATACAGGGCTGGGCGATATATATATATATATATATATATACATATGGTGATGATGTATATAGTTAAAATAATATTGAAGAATATCGTATACATTATTTTATATCGTTTGTACTGTGATGCGGAAAAAACAGCATTACGACTCTTTACATTGTGATCCTTGCACGTTATGTTGATTTTTCACTAAATGCTTAATAATTGAGAAAATACACATTTCTTTTCATTAATCAAGTATTTAATTCACACAAAAGTTGACAAAAGAAATGTAAAATCACCTATAGACCTTTTCAACGGAATTTCATTGCTAGGAAACAGCCTTGGTCCTTGTCATTCACAATAATTGCAATAAAAATCAAACTTGGGACACATTTAGAATGTTTATGTTTACAACTTTTGAAAAAGTCTGTACTGGAATAGAATATTTTGGCCATAACACCCAGCCCTAGTTGAAAATAAACTTTGTTTGAAACATTATACTAACAGTAAAATATTTGACTGTTTGGATAACATCACTCTCTGAGGAACATGCTACTTGAGCTAGCCAATCCTTGCCGATCATAAAAGTACCTTACCATCAACTAGTGGCCAAGCTAACCAGCTTAGCTAAGACAACTAACTACCTAAGCTAACCAGCAAATGACCATCTAGGTTAAACCAAACAAGCCTCATCAGTTAGTCACTAATCATACACTTCTGATAACATCAGCAGCTAACATTATCAAATTTAACATACATATAAAAATACAGATACATTTGTTTTAAGATAACAATATAAGTCCCATATACTGCATCTCATCTATTGGTCAGGCAACAGTATTAATGAGTGTTGGCAGAGGTGAGCACTAATGCTTACATTTCAGGCTTTTGGTTTATACATAATAAGGAGGAGAAGTGTCTCATGTTTTGTTATACTTGGCAGGAAACCTTGGAAAGAGCTGGTAGTTACAGCATACCTGTTATGATCTATTTCAGTTTTTAAAACTGGTTGTTTCCATGACTTTTATATGCTGCTGTGGTGGTACTGAGGGTAAGCTCACTTTTACGGCGAACCATTCATAATGTGGACAGACCATAATAACATATGGTGAAGTGGGGAGGGTGAATTAAAAATTTAAGTGTGTGGCTCTTTGGCCCTGAACAGGGACCTTGTGACTGACTAATAATCACACCATCAATCTATGAATAGGAGCCTATGGTTGGTATAATGCACAGTGCCAATGTGTCAGCAATGGGCCCCGAGTGACTCAGTGTTTCTGACAACCAGGCAGCAGCAGCAGTGGTGGTGGTGATGCATCAGCGGCTGTGCAGAATAGCAGCATTGTGTTGGTTGTCAGTTCTGCATATAGACTATAATGAGTATAGAGAGAAAGAGCTGGTAGTGACTTACGTGACGGCATACTGTGCAAAAGAAAGATACTCCACCAGCACGTCTAGGCCTTTGTTCTCTTCATTTAAGAATTCTCTCACCCACCTGAAGACAGACAGAAACAAGTTTAACTCAACAACAGTTCAGCACACAAACTATGAATAAGAATAAATCATTTTGATCATTTCTAGAAAGAGCATACTTTCAAATATACCTGAGCTTATAGAATATTGTTTCTGGGTTGAAGCCATTTCAACAACAATGTGAAAATCATAGCTAATTAAAGAATAAAGAAATTAAAGAATCATTTGAAAAAGAAGCATGAAGAATTTGATAATATTTTGTCTTTTATCTGGAAAGAAACATCACCAGATGCTTCATATTTAACTGGCTTTCCATTTTTCCAGTTAATTTGTATGTAATGTGTTTTAATTAACTACGCCTGCGCATGTTAACAAGTATTAATGTTGTATCAACATTCTAATAATCAACATGTCTCACAATCCCGATAAAAAAAATTGCACAAGTAAAAAATGTATTTGGTCATACAAGTCTAAGGCCTGGAAAATCCCCCGTTGCAATAACATTAACGTATTTGAGATGCTTATTTATAATGCGTAACAACAGTCTACGCAGGCTTTGCTACAGCAGACCTTGGTAAGAAGATGTTTTTAGATTATTCACTCTCTCGCCCTCTATGTCTCTCACCCTTTGCCAAAGAGAATTGTAATGACCCGTTTTACAGACTTCAAAGCTTCCTGGCTCAAACCAGCAAACACAACCTGCATGCATGCGTTTACAATAGCACAGAAATCCACATACATGCACAGAATCTCTGCATGTTTTTTGCTTCACAGTTTTGAACTGTGGTGAGGACAAGCCCCGAGAATGATCAAAAGCCCATTCTCACCTCTCTCACAGGCGCTGAAGTGGGCCACCCATTCACTACTCGCCATGCTTTCATTTTTATTCTGCACAGAAAAGCCTGGTTTTCCACAGGAAAAATTCCACTACTGTTGGCATGTGCTCTCTCTATATTTATAAGCAGTGTAAGCTGAACAGAACATCTTTATTTAATCGCATCCTATGGTTGCGTTTTTTACTGAAGCCCCGACGGCTTGGACAGGCCTGATTGCTCAGTGATTGGACACATTTGCAGGGCATAAACGTAATGACACACTGGTACTGCGCTGATGAAGATGTAGGTTTAAAAGTGCTTTAAAGATCGACTAGCTGCTTCTTTATTAGCTCTCCTGTGGTGTAACTACATGGGCGCGAGTAACGAGAGCGCCCAGTAAAGCTGTGCCTGGTGGGGCCCATCATGTTTTAAAAAGGGTTTGTCGGGCCACATGGTAATCATTACCACAGGACACTAACTAACAATCCTCCCATTCACCACATGTTGTTGACCACTGAGCAACATGTGAGAAGCAGGCAGGCGGGGAGCCGGGGTTATGATCAGCAGTGCTCGTACAGGGACAATCCACCCATTATACACAGCCTACATGATAGATATATTTCTCTGTTCCACCTCTGAAAAGAAACAGTAATTATTCACTGTCTGAGTGGGTGACATCTTGCTCCCTCGCCACTTCTCCCTCTCTTTCTCTCTCCATACTATCACAATATCTCTCCCTGTCCCTCTGCCATTATTGTAAGGCTGTGTCTAATCTACATTAGGTAGATTATTTATGTAATCTAGTTTACCAACATAAGGTCTCTAAAAGAAATTAATCGATGTAAACAATGTTTCAACTCATTTGACAGATGGACATCATCTCCAGCTGTGGATGGAGTTTGTTTTGTGTTAGTGACAATAATTTCAGTTTCGGTTGTGTGAAAATCAGTAAAGTAGACAAATTGAAGTTAAGATGTAGTTTATATTGTGTGTGCATATGTGTGCGTGTGTGTGTGTGTGTGTGTGTGTGTGTGTGTGTGTGTGTGTGTGTGTGTGTGTGTGTGTGTGTGTGTGTGTGTGTGTGTGTGTATCTGAGGTCTTGTGATGGCCTGTAACCACCTGCGCACACAACAGTCTGTGGCCAGTGGACGCTCGCATGGCTGCCTCTTACTCTCCTAGACAGGGACTTCATGTCTCCTGTGACCACCCACCTTCAACATCCCTCCCAGCTGCTAGTACTCATCCAAAATCCTACCAAAGATTTATCAATTGTGAAAAAATGGCATGGACATAGTTGAACTATAATAAATAGTTTCTTAATAATAAGGCTGTTCTTGGACTGCTTCGATCTTACCTATGGTGCTACATCCTACTAAAAGCTATGGGAAGAAATTGTCTTCACTCCTGGGACGTATTCCTTCAAACTGTCCCTAAAGTCTGTACTGAACTGGATAAAAGGGTGTTTAAGTATGCCGCTCCCTTCGGCTTGGAACCAATTAAAAAACCACCTGAATCTTCAGAGATGACTTCACTGGATGTTTTTAAAGCATGTATTGGAGCAGGGTGTAGATGTTCTGATGTTTTTGATATCTTAAAAGTCAGAAATTTGTTCCATGTCTCCATGTTAAATGTTTTTTTTTTCTTTTATGTCTGAAACTATGTTATTAGAGCCTCATTAGTGATGCTGCATAATCCATCAGACTTTAACTATCGCGGTCTCTAATCACACAGACAGGCCCGATGGTCCATGGCTAGACAAAACTCATTGAGATATTGATCTTTCCTTGACGATGACTGTACAACACTGAATCAATATGAGCTGCAGCAGGCTGAGGCTTGTTATCCTGAAATACCTGGAATTGCACACAAATACTCAAGTGTTTTTATTTGCTGGGAAATCATTTGTAACATCTTCAAAGAATACCTCTTCAAACTGAGAGCCTGGATGTTGTACAGCAAGAAAAAGATGTTTTACTTATAAAGGCTGTTCACGTGTCAGCCACCCCAAATAATCAATCAATTCATCTTTTCTCCATCGCCACATGGCTTTCTGTGTAATATTAAGCCGGAGCAGAGTGAATGGGGGATGGTGGAGGTGGTTAGTGTGTACGTCTGCGTCTCTTGGTGTCTGGAATGTCAGAATTTCCCCCCTGAATCTAATCTAGCCAGGTCCAGGACATTCAACACTACACAAGCTTCACACAATCCTGCATTGACTCACCCTATATGATTGGTCCGTAACGAAATTTCCAGTTCTCTCAGGACTTGGGTGGACTCCTGAACTCTTCGCCTGAATTTCTGAGGAAGGAAAGAAATGGGGGGGAGGGGGGGTTAATAATTCATCGCACCACAAGAACTGTAAATCATCAAGTGGTAGCGCAGCAATGTTTTGACTGGAGATACTTTTTCTGACTGAAAGGTCAGATAAACATACAAACAGACAGATGCAACCGCAGTGAAATTCAAATGTGAAGCAGGCGAGACGTGCAAGGATTACGAAATTAAAAAGGTGGGATTGTGGTTGTTCTCATAAGATTTTTAAGTGGGCCTTTTACTTGCCAGTAACCATTCAACAGGCTAAGAGAGAAAGAAAGGGAGCTGACTCATTGGAAACAGTGAATATGGAGTAGTTCCTGTTATCTTGTTTGCTCACATTGGTTCTTTATATAGCAGTAATCCCTTCTGGCAGCGCCGTGATAAAATCATGTAACCTAATTGGTTACCTCTCAGGCCCTACCACCACACACAAACACACACACATTCTCTGTCCTGTTACTGTGGCTACCACTGTAAGAACTGTGTGACGTGCATGAAGGTCCGAGCTGCCAGTGAACGAAGCATGAAAACGTGAGCAGGTTCCTCTTTGATTTCAGCCTCCGATAGGAGGTGATCTGCAAGACCAAACAAACAAAAGGCCCTTCAGGCTGTTACGCAACCGCAGCAACAGATCGAGCACAGTGAATGACTGCAGTGATCAAACAGGAGGGGGAGATCCCCGATTAGAAGGAGTAGGACTACTGTATCAGAGAGTTATTGTCATATAAAACTGTTTAAACAACTTTTACCATGTTAATCAAACAAATCTACTGTCATGGATCTTTATGGGAAAACATAACAATAGAGGAGTTGTTAATTGTTAATGTAAAAAAGTTAGTTGTTAATTATACAAAAATGTTGAACTATTCTTTTCTTCAGTGAAAACATTATAGAGTGCATCCTGACATTTAGTCAAACATTTGCTGATTAATCAATAAGTTGACAAACTTAATAATCATAATCATAATAATCATAACAATTAATTCATCTTCAAATATTTTAATAACTGTTTAATTAATAGTAATTTTTCAAGCACAAATGCCAGAAAATCCTTAAATATAGCTTCTCAAATAGATGCTGTTTTTGTTTATCATATTTGTAAAAAATGAATATGTTTGAGTTTTGGACTGGTGGTCAACAACACATTTGAAGATGTCACATTGGATGCTGGACATTTTTAAAGCTCTTTCATGGTAAGTAAGCTAAACAAAAACCTTTATCATAACATTTGGGAGTTGTTTCATTTTAAGTGGTAAAAGATTTACATGAGCAATTGTGTCTGTCCGACGTTCGTGCCTGTTATAGGGAAGGTTTTCGTTGCCATCGTACTCTACAGGGGAATTGTTGGGTCTATGTTAGTCATAAATAAGTCATAGAGTGTGGTTTTTACCTACTCTGTAAAGTGTCCTGAGATAACTTTTGTTATGATTTGGAACTATAAATAAAATTGAATTGTATTGTGTAAATGAAACGTACTTTTCAAGGACATTCAAATTCAAGCATATTCCTAACCTTTGCACAGACTGTTTAATTTTAGTGATATATCGATAAATATGAAAAATTCTCGCTCTTGTCATGACCTCTGTCAAGAGAAGAGAAGAGTCCACCAAGGGTTGAGGGCATGGTCAATTTCCATGATGTGTTTGTAACAGGGAGGAAACTCAGGAGATCAGCCCTGTGTTAACCTATTATTAACATCCACTGAGAAGAGAGCTGTTCCCATAGCTAGGGTCACTCTCTCTCTCTCTCTCTCGTCTGTCTTTGGGCTTGGGCGGTGTATGTTTGGCACATGAGGAGATGAGAAACAGAGTGTTTTTATTAGGGAGGAGCCCTTTTGTGTGTTTGTGTGGAAAGCCGAACATATTTAGGGGTACTGCGCAGGCTCCCAGAAGCACCCCCCACCTCCCTCCTTCTTCTTCTCCCACCAAAACGCCCTACACTCCACACTTTAAGTACTACCAGCTGCAACACAGAGTGAGCAGGAAAAGAAAGAAGCGGACAGTGGGGGAATAGTGTGAAGACGGCTTGAGGGGAAAGGAAAAGAAGAGGAGACTGGGCGGGAGTAGAAAAAAGGGAGAAAGTGAGAGCAGAGAGACAGCACAGAGTGTGGACGGGGAAGATTTTGCGGGGGGGAGCTCAGGAGGGGTCATCCTGGAAACAAATAAATGGCTAATACATTCTTGGGGACTAGTTGGACTGGAGCTCTTCCTCCTTGGCTGCCGATTGGCTGGGAGCTGCCCAGAGGAATGCACCGGAGCCTGCCTATGGAAAGCAGAGGCAATGACCTCCAGCTCTCTCACAGCGGCACAAAGTGGCAATTGTTTTGAGCTTGAAGAAAAGGGGGATGGAGCAGGAATGTAGAAAGAAGCACCATAACTCTCTTTTTCTCCGTGGTCTCTTGTGCTTCCTTTTTGTCTCTCCCTTGTTCAGTCTTCTTCTTTCCCTCACTCTGTTGCCCATTTCACTTTACTCTCAAGCTCATTCCTGTTTCCTTCAGGTTTTTGATCAAGGCCAGGAACAGGAGGATTTTTTCACAATCCCACCTGTCTCTGCCCATGAGACTAAACATTAAAAACAAGATAATAAATAAGAAGAGAAGACAAACGAACGTAAAAGTTAATGTTGTCTAGTCTGTCTGAAGTTCTTGAGCCATGAACATGTGGAGTGTCACTGGATATCTCCCATGAGGCAGTTGGACGTGCCTTGGTCAAAAGCACTTCAGCAGTAGGTGAAGAAGCAGGGAAGAGGAATAGTTATTCCATTTAATTTTCACAGCCAGTCTAGAGATTCAAACCAGCTGTCAACAAGCCTGCGTCTCCAACCTTGAGACTAGCACTAACTGCCGCCCTTTAACCTTCACAGTGTTTTGTCTGCTTTAACCTGCGTCAGTCTGCTCTCGCTTCCTGCTTTTATCAGATCTCCTGTGCGTGTAATCTCTCAGGCATTACATGAGGCATCAGAACCACAGGACTGTAACAGTCTCAGAGACCAGTTGTTTTCATCCTTCCTTATCTGATATAACCCCCTACAGACCTATCAAATGACCTCAAGCAGCCCCTCGTCAACACCACTTGTCATGTTTCATACGTGTTGATAACTATAACTATTTATTTAAACCATTCATCCATTACTTTCTGACTGAATATTTGGATACATTTTTTTAATTAGACAAGAAGAATAATTACTTTATGAATCTCCAGCCATCAACCATATGGTTGAACCATATCACGCGCAAGATGTACTGCATGACAAGTTTGCACTTTTTAACCAAATCAAGCGGGAGATATGTAACTAAACAACTATGTGTTTGCATATCAGCTGTGATTTGCAGTAGGTTGTGTGTCTATCTGTGTCTCTATGAGTTTGTCTTTGTTGTTCTTGTTTCGCCCCTGCCATTATAGCTCTGTTCATGTTGCTCTAGCTGGCGTTTTGTGATGTAAAATCTCCAGCAAGTGCAAACTGAATTATTCAGCGATTTGTTGTTATTCTGGCAGAGTCCATTGGTTAATTTGTTTATCACAGAGATCGGTCTCCCAGCACTGCCCCCACAGACCTCTCAGGCCAAGAAGACTTCATTTGGCAAAGCCAGAGAGCTGGATGATATTTTGCTTCATGCAGCCCCTCCTCTTACTCCCTTCTACTCCTTTCCAAACAGCCAGGGAAACAGATGCCATAAAGCCATATTTATCATGTAGCTAAGACACTTCTGATAGCTCCTGCTAGCTCCTTTCAGGCAACGTCAATGCCGTAACTAGCAATCCCTCTCTCTCTGACTCTCAATATTGCTGCTTTTTTCCCATTGCTCTTCCTCATAGAGAGGTGAGAGCACGCGGTCAGCCACACAACAGCACCACAAGGGATTGGAAAGGATTCAGTATCTTGTAATGACACTTCAGCTGGGCAGAGGTTTCTCAGACCTGGGCGTTCCACATAAACAACTGTGTCCTTTCTCACCAAGTCACACGGTTGACTGTTAACTTAAGTTCCCAAGTTGTCTGCCCCAGAAACTATGTGTGCAATCTTTCCTCAGCCGTAGGGATATCCTGGATAAGAGATAGAGGGTCAGAGGGGAAGGAAGGGCAGCAGCGGTGGAACAGGATAGCATGTAAGCAAGGGCACTCACCTTTCTTGTGACTGCTGGGTCTAGATAACTCCTCAGCTTTTGGAGGTACGTGTGAGGCGGGTTTTTCACTTGGAATCGTTCCTGCCAAAATTTAAAAAAAAAAAAAAGAGTGAGATGAGATGAGCAAAAGGAAAGGAAAACAAAATGAGAGGAGGAAGAGTTGCATCGTGAAAGGGAGTTAAACTTTTGAAAACGTTTGTAGCAAGGACAGAAGTTATCTTTACAGTAATATGAATTTAGTTTCAGGCATGTTTGTAGTTTTTAATATATTTGGTTTATTCAATGTGGTCACACATGAAAAATCACACCCTCACAAGTCTGGACACATTGCCAGTAATAAACTGTTGTTAATCCATCATACTGAAACTGAACAGGCTTTGAGTAAATTACCGCCATCGTGAGTCATCCTTCAATTGGTGGGAACTCAAGATTATGTTCTACTTTAAGAGGCGGAAAGTAAATAACGAGTCCTTCCTGCTTAGTGTATGTAACAAGTCTTTGTAGGTAGATCTGACTAGAGATCGTAATTCTCAGAAAACTCACTTCTGGACCCATTCAAGGACTCTTTGAATTTTAATAAATGGCCCTAGTCTGAACAGCTCTATTGTACTTTCTGCAAATGTAACATTCAGCAGAGGAGGAGTTTGGCACATGACAACAATGTGAATTGTAATCATATTTCCATTCTTCTATTAGCGAAATTTTCACAGCTTAATAGCGATTTGTCAACAGCAATTGTTTTTGTTAAGCTGAAGACACTGAAGGTGATGAACACAGATGTGACCGTTAATGTCAAATCACCAATAAACCAGTCATAAACCAATCTTGCTCTTATAGAGCTTGTGTAGTTTTCATTTTCAATAAAGTATACCCTGACAGTGGTTGTGTGCGTACATGTCTTGAGTTCACAGTCAGGTACAGGTTTTAGATCTTATCCCCTCACGATTGAGCTCTAAATATAAATACAAGAGATTAGTGCTGGATTTGGATCAGTGTGCTGAGCGGGAAACTGTATTTGGATCAGGCTGAGCACCGCACCGCAGCAGCATGAATGGATCTGTTTAGTGATTTACCACACTACACTGCACCAGAGAATGTGACACTGGAGAGAGCATGCCATTGAGGAAACGTATTCTTCATATAATTTAAGACACAGAATAGACATAAGTTAACCAATTAGCTAGAACAACTGACTGACTGGCCTTCAAGGTCCGTCTCCAGACTTTGTCCGTTATACCATGATTTTCACCTCAGAGTATGCAGTCTTTAAAAAGACTATGTGAGTATGTGAGTCTTTAAAAACAATAGTACAATATAATAAGTAACACATTCATATTCATTGATTGTTCTGGGGTTTTATAAGTCAATAGATATTTTCTATATTATCACTATTTTGTGATTTGTTTGATTTGTTTGATGTGTAATGAGAATTCCCTGCAGTGTTTTATAGTGGAGGTGAACCTCCTAACCTGAAACAAAGACCTCAGCTGACATAAAAACTTTTTTTGCTGTTTTTTCTTCTAATCTGGGATGTCCTATTCTGCTCTGGCTCCTTTTCTCTGTTCACTTCTATTATCTTGGGACCGATCGCAAATTGATTTTCGATCAAAAGTGCCATAACTATCTGCACTCTTTTATCGTGGAACCAGTTTCCTTCACCGTGCCATGTATACCTTCTACATTTGATAGTGATTTCCATTAATGTCCTGGACGACCTTTAGTCATTAAAAAACAGATTTTCCAGTTGAGAGAAAATACATTACTTAGTAAGTAGTTTCTTCTGTATACTATATACAAAAAGGTACAGCCACTAACAGGAACACAACAAAACACAAAACTCCTTTTTGACACTAAACAAATTCATAAAAAAAGGCTTTTGGATAACATGTTGTGAATGCGTTCATATCAGTGTATACAGGTGCTGATATCAGATCAAATCTCTGGGCTACACTGTATTATCAGCAATGTCACATGCATCACTGCCACAGTGTCTGTCTCACAAAAACAGGAGGACGAAAGGGGTGTCAGGAAAGAGCTGGCAAACAGACCCTCAACCGTATTTGCACGTTTATCTGCTTACCAATTACCTGCAAGTATGTTAAATAATAACAGAGTTGACAGGTGCTATACAAATCTTGTCGCATGCAAAGAAATGTGAGGAATGGAGGGCAGTAAATACATGATGCAAGAGGCTATATCATAGAGAACACGTCTGGTTTTTAGGAGCACATATAAACAGGTCCAAACATGCTTTATGGCCATTAAAAGAGATTTCCATCACCGCTCAGGTACATCTCTGCACCTGAGCAGTTGAACAGAGACGACAGAGGGGGAAATTCCCCTGTGTATAGTAGTGTTTAGGATGCTTTCGTGTATGCTATCTAAATAAACTTCAGTAGAAAGCACCTTGTTGGTTGGAAAAAGCCACAGGATTACAAACAAAGTCTGTGAAGTCTCGGGATTTGACAGTGATGAGTTCATTAAATCCCTTTTCTGCGTACTCTGATGTTTTAACCTTGTGTTCACATCCAGATTGTTCTCCATATTTTATAAATCCCTGTAATTGCCTGAAAAATGTTTAATATTTCAAACTCTGGCTGTGTTTGTGGGGCCAGTTTGGGGGATGTACCTGTCATATCTGCTCCTCTGCCTCCCCCTATCACTGTTGCCATAGTTACATAAAGAGATTCACTGTAGCTATGTCATGGGCTTTGTTTATGCTTGTAGGGAAAACAAGGGAGGAATAAAGACAATGGAGGACTAGTTTAGCAATACTCGTGGATGTCTGATTGTTAAAACAATGAAGAAAATGGATTGTCTTTCTCTTACATCATAAACATTTACTGCTTGTAACTTGATGAACTAGCAAATTATTTCCGATGCTGTGTAGTTTAGAAACGTCACACCTGCAGTAGTCCTGCAATGCCAGACCTATCCCCAGCCAGTATAGTGTGCTGGCTGCACAAGTTAATATTGGTCAAGTCAACACATGGACACACTGGGTATTTGCATTTTGCCCTCTATCAGAAATTGATAAAGTATCAAGACACTGATTGGAGATGCTTGTCATGTTTTTGTAAACTGCTTCACTGACAATAAAAGGAAAACCAACAATTTCACTTCAGGTCTGACAGAGGAACATAGAGTCCACTTCAAACTGAAAGAGGATCTTTGACTACCAGTCAGCAGCCTGGTGGGTTCTCTTTGGCACTGTTCCCTTCAGGGTCAGTGGCTATCAATACAGTTTGAGTAGGTGGTGGTCTTGATCTCGTCTCAGTTTTTCTTCTGTGCTCAGAGAGGCAGAAAAACTCTCTGGCACAGAGGCTGTGGTCTGAGTGGAGCACTCAGACCACACGTCACTGCACAACGTGCACCCTCAGTTATTTCTGCTGACGCCAATAAGCGTCTGGCTAACGGATGTCTGTGCCCTGTTGTGCCATTTAACCCACTATACCAGGGAAGTCATGGCAGTCTGTAAAGGACAGAGGCAAGGCAAGGCAAGGCAACGGAGCATGTGTTGCGGTAACGACACGCAGTGGGACTCTAGATAACATAATCTGTAGATAGGTGAGAAGCTACAAACAGCCGAATTTTGTTAAACTGTATCAAAGGCTGACTGATGAGTCAGTGAGTTTGCAGCACTACATGGCACCATATCATACAGACGAGTGACTGAGGCTCACCTGATCGCAGATTAGTTCCCACTTCTTCTCGTTGTCATACTGCCGCAACAGTCGTGCTTTGTCTGGAGGAAGATTCATCGAGTTCTGAAAGAGAGAAAAGGGCCAGAGTTAATTGGATGTGGATAACGAAACAGCATCAGTCACAACTCTGGTAAAAACTGACAACCAGGAGGGAAAGGTTTTGCAAGTGAACTGTCTATCATTATTTTATAATATAATGTTAGCCTTGTTGTGTTTAGGCTGTTTCCTAACAGTCCAGGATTCAAACCCTGAAACCTACAACACCCTCAACGTCTCCTGGTTAATACATCTTACCAATATATTTTCCATTTGCTAAAACACAGTTACCAAATATATGGCAGACAAACAAAGCCACTAATGAGACAATCCCAAAATATCCTCAGAGGAAATCTTACAACACAGCTGGCAAAAAGGAGGTCTCTGCCTAATGAGAGTTAGGTTGTGGCACAGAGGCAGAGAGGGGAAACATCTGAGCTCTGTTGTCTGAGTCAACGCTTTGAATTTGACAACCGGGTGACCGAGCTTGACCCCGACATACTAAATTGCATCAAACGTATCCAGCAGTCACTCAACACCCATCAACTGCTCAGACATCACATAGCGAATGGATGAGAGTGTGAGCAAGTAGGTTAAAGTGCAAAACCAGTGTTTGAAGTAAAGAAGGATGCTCCAAATGTTTGTCGGTGCTCTACTTTCAGACTTATTCTTACTTTTCTCTTTATAAATATTGCAGTAAATAATATATTTCCTCATGTTCAAAGTGACTTCCTGAGAAGTGTGCGTTCTTCAGGTCAAATCTAATCTGACCCATGTGTCTGAAAAAAGCCCCAATCATCATCCAAAACGTGTTACACAACTCCTTTCTTTATCCTGTATGATTCACCACACCCTGGTGTGACTTAGAAAAAGCTTGAAACAATTAACCAGCACTTAAATCGTAGCACCTACAATATGTAGAGCGCAAACCCTGCAAAAAAATGAAAATACAAGGTGTGACCCAGCTGGAGACTAGTTAGCCAACAAACACTTCTTACAGGCAAAAAGGAAAAAACTGTCAAGTCAAAGCTAGTAACATTAAAGCTGATGATCTGCCTCCTTAATATGCAGTTTTTAGTTATAAAAATTTGTTACATGTGTTTTGGAGAGAGTGTTTCCACTGCTGTGGATAGAAAAAAAAAAGGGTGGGGGGGGGGGGGGGCATCATGCACTGCTCAGCTTGGGGTTCTTTTCCTTATTCAATGGGCTGGATCATCTATCAGCGAGCGTTCAGCTCTCAGCCTCCACTTTTCCCCTACTCGATTTTCCAGTGGAGCTCATGGGGGGGGGGGGGGGGGGTGAGCGGAAGATGGATGAGGAATATCCTGGGATCCAGCCTATTTCCATGAGCGAGTAATACCAGGGCAGAGTCTGACACTGATCGAGTGGTCTGATCCCTAACTTACTTTGAAGTTAAAACAGTATTTTATTTTCTATATTGTATATCATTGTGCGGCTGGACTATTGATCTATACAATCATCTATTTTAATTTGAAAAGAGTCCATGGGTAAGAAAAAAATCAATGTAGAGAGAACTGCTCGGGAGGCACGGGGATAGGGCTTGTACACATCTTTGTATTGCTAATAAGAGGAAGACTAATGTAAAGACAAACAACAAGAGATTTATACAAATGAGTTATATGATAACTACAGAGCAAGTGAAGCCTAATGATTTGAAGTTTGTTTACATTAAATTATATAGTCCCTTCTTTAGTTAAATCTGTTTGCTTTTCTAAAACAGACACTGGTGAACCTGATTTCCTCCACAGGTGAGCAAATAAACTTGTTAAATGAATTGAATATAAGAGCACAACTTGCTTTCAATGTTTATCGATGTCTTTAGATACATTAAAATCAATTAAAAGCACAACAGTTAGGTTTTATTTGGTACAAACACAGGGTGTAGCCCATCCAGTCTCCTCTATGAGAGGGAGCAGGAAGTGGCATTAGTATTCAGCAGATGCTGCCAGGCAGCTGATTGCTGCTGTGCTGACTGCGGGGAATTGGGAGTCGGAGAGGCTCTGTTGACTCAGTCTGGCTGCTAACCAGATGACTACAGTTAGAACCCCCTTCCCTAAGCACATTAAAATACAATTTGACACCTGAGTAGACAGTCACATTAAATGACAGCAAGCCTCTAACAGTCTTACTATATTACACAGAAAACAAAAAACAGGTTGTTACACAGCTCAAATTAAAAGGAGGGTCCATCATAAAGTTATTTATAGACTTCTGTCTTGTTATGTTTGGATATTGGAGAACTGTTGGTGTGAAGACAAATGGGTTTGTGGTAATGATGTGGGTGCAGGATATAGCCTAGGTGTTGTGCTCCTGCAGGCTGGATGGGTGGTGGTGGTGAGTTATTGTGGGTGCACTGAGCTGTGGGCTTCCTGTTTGGTGAGGCTCCAACTAAAGCAAAGAACCCCTTCTACCAGCCTTCATTTCATCCCCAATGCTAATGAGCTGTGACAGGCACTCAGCCTACTGAGGTCAGGTTACCCTATGTCTACAACCGTGTGTGTGTGTGTGTGTGTGTGTGTGTGTGTGTGTGTGTGTGTGTGTGTGTGTGTGTGTGTGTGTGTGTGTGTGTGTGTGTGTGTGTGTGTGTGTGTGTGTGTGTGTGTGTGTGTGTGTGTGATTAATGGGATGATGTTGAAAGGGGTGTGGCAGCTTTTCACCAACACCTAATGGCAGACCACCCTGACAAATACACACTCACCTAAATGTCACTCATTAGGAGGATTATGACAGGTCTGACTCATTCGACAGCACAGACAAATTGTGTAAAATCCAGCTTTATCACATTGTTTTGCCCACAGTAACTGGGGATGCATTGATCCAGTACTCAGTATCGGTACCGGTCCGAAACAAGCCGATCTGATATAAACTACTGACAAATGTAAATGTAAACACAGGTACGGCTACATGACAGTTGTGTAGAGATTTTATACCCAGACAGTAAAACAGCAGAATGCAAAGTGTAAAACATTTCATTACACATAATGTGTTAAAGGATTCAAGGATTTTTACTGCTTACAGGCTTTATATGGGGTGATAAGCAACCATGGATAAGAAAAACGAGACTACAAAGACTCAAGGTGACAACAACTTTTTCTTCCTAATTTCAGATATAATAGGGCAGCAAATATACAGAAAATAAAATACTGGGTCAAGCTCCCTCAAGTAAACTGGTACCCCTGTCCTCAAGATAATATTCATCCAACCCTATAGTAATTACAACATTGGAAATTCTGGCACAGTTTCATACACACTTTGACTTCACAGACGTATCTATTCTAATTCCTATACATGATAATCTACACATTCCTCAATCAAATCTGTTCTGCTATTTCCAAGTAATACACTTTGCTACTTTGAAAAGGAACCTTATGTGGGCATACCAGATTCATTTTGGAACCATGACTTAATTAGAATAAATAAAAGGTTCATCATGTGCAGTTCAATTAAAATCCAAGGGACTGCATCGCCTGCATTATTCTTACTCCATAGTCTCAAATGGACTCAGTTGCCATGGATAGTGAGTATATACACTTTTTTTTGGATTGCATTGATAATATCCACAATAGCTGCAATAGATGTCACAATTTGCCAGCAGATCTAATACTATTGTTCTGGTCAAGTTACATCTGTTGCGACTTACAATAACTGCATTCAACCATGTAGATATTACCCAAAAAGTGCAAGAATCGTGAGAGTACATAGTATACAAAACAGGCTTTATCCTGTAAATATTTCATATGGACTATTTCTTTTCTGAATAACAAGAAAACATGCTAAATCATGATATATATTGTTACCAAGGTATGAAATTTCTTATAGTGGAAAAGAAGTTTTTGGTCACACAGCCCAACCCTACTGTGCTGGATGACCAACCCCCTTTCTGTAAAATGTGGTTCAACATCTCTAGCCTCGCTTCACGCTGCCAATCGGACATTTCATCTCCAGAGCAGCTGTCCCACATCTGCACTGCTGGCTAGTGAATTTCTTTAGAAACTTCTGGAAAAGGCTAAAGCTGTGAGCTCAAACGTGAATCCCATGTCAGTTTTGAAGCTCACACATGGCAGAGTCCCACTATGCATGGTCAACAGAAAACACTACAATGCACGTCATCTTACAACACAATGCAGACAAATATCTATAGATATATATTTAATATATTAAGCAGCAAAGTGCATATGAACTGCTTGACAACACTCAATCGGATTATTGGCAGATAGTTTATGGTGTAGTATTGGATCAGAAATTCTAAAAAATCTGGTATTCTTTCTCGCCCGGTTTAACAGAAGTTTTAGCCTTTTTGTTTTTAGAGTGCAAAAAACTGAGTAAAGGAGAGTAACACAAATTAATTAAAAAGAAACCAAGATGAAGAAAGTGCTGTATGTCTTTAAAAAGTCACATATAATAAACCTCAACCTATTTAAGTTAAAAGACGTATAATTTATCGCTGCAGACTTTGCACCAGGCATGTGTGTGTGTCGGTGACAGTGTTACACATATATCTTGGCAAATGGATGCTCTTAAAAAAAAGACAAGAAAAAAAAACACCCACACCCAGCATTTCATGCACTCTGCTCACTATAGGGTCAGTCATAACCAAGTATCCAAAAAGCACCACTTGTGCTACATTTAACATTTGTATGTACAGTATACTGGGGCTGGCAATCAAACATAAAGCAGGAGCAGCTGGAAATCCTTTAGCAAAAGCTTCCTCTCACACATGGTGAAGTTTCTTGTTTCTTGCTTGTGAGTATACAATATTCTGTAACATCACATTACTCCAGAAACAGTGATTCTTCCGTTACTCAGGAGCTGACAAAGAGTGTGATGGCTTATTGCAATCACACCGTCAATAGTGTGGACTGCAATCGTCTCTCACCACACCTTGATACAGCTAAAGTGTGTCATACCAGATTCAGTCAAAAATGTGTTGTCAGAAGTTCAGCATTAACAGCTGCTACTGATAAATAAATGCCAATGTTTAACTCACATTAGGCCACAAGGATCCGAAATATGGACATAACTTATTAGTGTCCATGTATCCTCTCATTAAGCAGCTTGAGTCATAAAAAAGTAAAAATAGGCAGCTGGCTCAAAGTCCACCAACCCACTACCTTCCAGGAGGTCTGCGGAGGCATGGCCTTCACGGCACAGCTGGCTACAAAAGCAAATACACATCCCACATGAAAGGCCGGCTTTAGTTGCTATTGCTGTGAAAAGATGTAGACTATGTTAACAAAATCGAGAAGCTATCCATCCTTGACCCTGGGAAGGGTCTAAGAGCATACAGTAGTTCCCCCTTTTTATTGTGTCCACACCGCAAGAACTAGGTACAGTCGTAGTTCTTAAAACATCCTTCTGAGGGACTTCTTTTTTTTAGTTTATTAGGTACCCTCACAGCACAAGATGAAGATTGAGTGACGTACGTGAATGTTGATTGGTTGAACACATGATCAAATGCGGCACCTGCAAGCCGTGTAAACAACACACGCAGCAGCTCATAATGAAAAGAGGTTCAGGATTTGCAGAGCATATACTGTATGTGATGGAGAAAATACTGTACTATCTTGACTTGTTAAAGCAAAATAAGACTTTCTTGCTATATCAACCACAAATTTTTGTCACTTCAACATCTATATTGGCCCCAAAAAAGCCCTTAAAAGGCATGTAGTTGTCGGGGGAGCTCTCCATTGGGTGGTTCCTCCCAGAGAGTCCCCAAAGCAGTTTGGTCCAAAACACCAAGCACTTGAAAAAATTCATCAGAAAACCATACCAACCAGGAATAAAACTGTTGTACAATAGACAAAGTACAAAGTAGTTACAATAAAGTTAACTTCCACATCCTGTCGTTCACATCATCACTTGACTCTTGAGGAAAGCTGTCTTAAGTGCTCTTGAACATAAAAGCTATTTTGATTGGAGTGCACTCAACCACGGCTAAATACAAAACAAGATATTTTTGCGGAGAGGGAGTTGCAGTAAATGTGACGTGTTGTCGTCAAAACTGTAAAGCTTGGTCGAAAATTGGAGGTGAAAGTGCTGAGATTCTTTTTTCAAAAGTCAATTTGCTCCCCATTCATGCCCCATTAGATAACCTTCTTGCTGCAACACACAATCTAAAAACCAAGTTACCATGACAAGAAAACTGCTTTCAAGAAAGGTAGTTTTACGTGATTGAAAACAGGCCCATGCTTCACTTTGTTAACCTGCTCTAATGCACTAATATACACATTAAAACAGACAGAAACAGACAAAAGTGTGCATTGCAGTGCCTCTCAGCCACTCAGCCTCCTCTCAGATATCTTTCAGAGCAGGGATTGATTCGTCCTTGGGGACTTGGGCTGAAATGAATTTGAGATACGCCCACGCTCTCCTCTTTCTCCCAGCTCTACCTTTTCCCCTGCTAATGCACCACAACCACAACTCCAATCTTTTAGACTGAGCCAGCAGATCCAGCAATATTTGATCCAAATCCCCAAAACAGTTTTTCTCCGCTCTTATAAGCAATATGACACGAGGCGAAAGAAAACTAATGACCTTAACAGATCTTTTCCTGTTGTCTTCACACAATTTGAAACATTTAAAGCAATGTTCCAACCACTAAAATATTACTGTTCTTTAACAGCATTACAGACAACCCACTACAAGCCACAACATGAAAACCTCTGACTGCATCAGTTATTGAAGACTAGTCATAAAAAATATTTTCAAATTGCACAATACTCCGGAAATGACTGGATGCTCTTCTGTTCTTTTCCAAGGCTTGCTTCAGTCACAAAGGTGTTTTATGTCTTTAAGGCATTTACAGTTATAATGAAGTTAGCGCTACAGGCTACTCTGTGAATTGTAAAACCCAAGTGTACCAATGTGACAGACTGCACAACTGCATTACATTCCAGTTAGTTATTTTCTTGATCACCCAACAGGAAAGTGGAAGAGCCCCGCAGCTCAGACACAGAAGAATCAAAATCATTTTCATACTGAGCGATAACTGCCTACATAAGGGAGAAAGGAGTAGGACGGCCCTGAGGCATGCGCTATCCATACCAAGCTGTCCTCCCCTCATTAGCGCAGCGTGGATCTGTAATCCTTGGCGTACTTCGAGGGTGCAGGTGTCCCCTGTCTGTCCTCAGATTAGTTTTATAATCCGCAGGACCCCCTGCTCCGGCTCAGCAGCCCCCTCCATTGGGACAGTAGTGTTTATGTTTGTGAAGCTGTTCGCTGGAATGCCTCTTGAACAAATGGTGAGTTCAAATGTTTGAGCATGGCCTCTCACCTTCCCCCCTTATGAAGACATTCTAATGAAATTCCATTCATTTACCTCAGTGCGAGGGCCGTATAATCTAACTGTACTTCTGCCAACTTCACATTCACTAACAGCTTATCACCAGCTACTCTTGAAAACAGATCACCTCAGTAGTGTAATTTTCTCCACACTACACACTACTGTCATCAAACAAAGTGCATCTGAAAGTGCATTTAGTGAGGCGTACCACAGACATGCAACAACATTACACTGTATATGATTAATGGCAATGTGAAATCAGCAGTTATACTACACAGAATACAGCAGCTGCAAGTGGGAGGAATCCAACTTAACTTCCTCTGTTATTCCTCCGTTTTCCTCTATTATATTTGATATTTGGATAATATCTGTAAAGCCAAGCTTCTCTGCTTCAACTTTTGTTCAATATATCTTTATTTGGCAAACATGCAGTACAGTGCCAAAAGGCTGGTGCAATGTTTACAGAGTGTTAAATCACTTTGGATTGATACAGAATGGCTTTCATGCTGGATGTTATCCAAATACCGGAAACATCATGGTGATGGTTTGGAGCAGCAGGACGTTGTCCAAACAAAACAAGTGATACATGAACACAGATGAGTTCCAGCCAGGCCAGATGTTGAGAGGTTGCGAAAGTGTCCTGAGGTGGAGTCCATGTTCTTGTTCAAGCCAACAAAGAATATGAATCCGAAAAGTTGTTTATCTGTGAGATAAACAATGGCTCACAGGCATGTAAATGCAGTGGGTTTTCGAATTAAATCATCGGTTTACTTGCCCTTTGTTATATAAAGGTACGAAAACACCTTCAAATAAAAGTTTTGTTACTTCTACTTTAGTAGACTGTGTTTTAGTAGGTGGCAGTGGGATGAACAGGATATATATGAGCTCACAAAAAGGGAGGCTGACTAATTTAATGAGTCTGCTCAATATAATCCTTTAGAGCTTTTAATCTGTCTTCTATAAACTACAACATCCCATGACAACCACACACTCATCTGTGAAGTTGGGATGTAGCAGGAAGTTTTGTTGACGATTGTCCTATGACCAAAACATTCACAATATTCTTATTTTTAACAATTTGTCAACTTTTGGACATGTGATAAATTGATCATGTTTTGCATCTGAAGAATCTCAGTCAGTGTGTGGGCCTCTTCTCTTATGTTATGAGAACATCTTGATGTAGCACAATATTACATAACAACAACATTGAGATGTATTCTAGACTCATCACACTGGAATTGTTTCTGTTGTGTAATAAACGTCTCTGCTCTCTGCCTCCTACAGATATTTTTCAGATTTAAATCCAGCTCTGGGTCGTGGCTGTGTAGGCAGGGTGTGTCACGGAGCATCATAGGTTCACCTAGCCCACCGAGATCTACTAGATGACACGAAACGATGAACACACTGCCGACATTTTCATGATACCTAGCTGGTTTAAACCATAACTAACATACTCAATACATCTCATAAGACTGGGGGAAAAATATAAAAATTTACCACACTGGAACATTTTAAGACTACTTTCATAGAAAAGCAGCAGTCCTGATGACCAGGCAGAAATGCATCAAGCAGTAAGCTGCACATGGATACAGTGAGCAATTTTGATTGTGATTGGCCCGATTCCAATATGTGCCTTCACTGTTATCAAAGCTCAAATATCTGAACGGCTGACTGGATCTACTCACTCAACTCTATGACAAACTGATGCGTCTACTCATCTGTCCTGCATTGTACCTCATGAGTCGGTTATTACAAGCTTTTCATTAAAAACAACCCGCTTGCTTATTCCATCATAGTAAATTCTATGATTGGTGTATTTGTGGGAGAATTATTTAAAATGCATTTTAACCAAATACCAGAAGAAAAAATGAAGCCCCCGCTGTAGGAAAAAGAAATGACGCCTCCAAAAACAGGGTACTGAATAAATGCTCTTTTCAGGAGGACATTTTTTTCAAGTTCCTGCTTTGACTTTTGAGATTTACTGGAAATCAAAACCCTAACTCATGTGACGTTGGCTGGTCCACTCTGCTGTAGTTTCTTGTGGGGGTGCAGGGTAAGAGGCCCATCTTCTGTCCAATAAAGCCTGAAACAACAGACTGCTGCATTGTCTGGAACTGTGATGGGGCCTATATCAAACTCTGGCAGGGTCCTGTTGCATTTGGATGTTGTTTTGTGATCGTACATTCAAATGCAACAGAACCTCCCATTCTGCTCTGCAGATGTTAATTCTGGCAAGTCGTTACCCGACAAAACCTGCCTTTTTGACTCTGGCAGCGTCAAAAGCAGCATATGTCGCGACTCGCAAGAAAACAACATTCAGAAAGAAAAGAAATGAGGCTGCTTTAGTGAACTGTTGAGCCATAAATGTTAGGGCTGGTGTTAATGTGTATGTTAAAACTCTGCCTGCACACTGTCCTGCATTTGGATGGAAGAACACAGTGTATATATTAATGAACAACATGTTCCAACAGGGTCAAAACATCAGCTGACAGACTGTGAGTGCTGGTGCTTATACTAACCTCAAAAACCCACACCATGCAGATCCAACAAATAGCGATAAGCAAGTCAACAGATGAAAACAACATGATGTTTCTGCAGACCAGTGGAGGCCTAATACCAAACTGTTAACATACTCAACATCACTTCATGCCCCTCAAAGAGAACAATATCGACCCAACAAGACAAAGCTGAGCCTGAAGCCACAACACACCACTGATTTGTCACAATGACACTGATATTTGAAGGCTTTTGTGGACTTTGTTTGGATAAAAGCTCAACTCCATGAACATCAACTAATTCAGTTCATAAACAAAATACCCACTTTTGCTGCACTCTGGCCAAGCAAACTCATTTTATTAGCACAGCTGTCATCTTGGAGCCCAGACAGATCCTGACCATAATGCACTTCTCCACAGAGCAGTTACTCTCCTGTTCTTTTGTGTGGCCTTTGGACGGGTCCTGCTGGACAACACTGGAAACTGGCCGTGACCAACATGAAAAGGACCGGGCTGCCCTGTTCCAAGCTGCACCATCGTACACCTGCTCCTTACGCACAAAGACCTACAGCAAAGATATTCACAGCCAAGTACGAAACTACGTCCAACTAAATCCCTACTCCAGACTGACGTCAGAAAGCTGCCGGGGAAAGTTTCTTTCTTTCAATACCGTCTCTATTGATAGCTGGCATTTAGTACATTTCAGTAATGTTAAGGAAAAAGCTCAACTGCTCTTGCTGTTCTGTAACTGAGACTTAACTAAGCCAGCGTCTGGGGACTCTTCTTATTACTCCAGCACAAAAACTGGGACTGCTGTAATCAGGTATGATGATACTGAAAACATTTTAAAGTCACTTTGCTTGGTCGGTACTTGATGCCACCCACGCTGCAGTGCAGAAAATCAAAGCACCCCCCAAATGTGCAGATGTCAAAACTGAACTGAGAATAACAATAGTGATTGAAGTCCATGTGGTTTCAACTCAGCGGTGCCTGCACACAGCCAAGAGAGACCTGTTCCCACATAATCAGCTGACCCTTGGCCAACCAGGCAAGATGCCTCCGGGCTCCGCTTCAGGGTTTTGAGCAGAACATTATCGCTCAACACCGCACAGCATCTCTCATCCCTTCTGAGAGGCTGCAAAGCACAGCACACTGGCTTCCAGAGCATTTCTCATCTTCTCCCCAAGCATTTAATGCTCAGCTCTGTTACGGCTAATTGGTGGGTGAGCATCCCGGGGCTCTGACTACAGCACAAACACACATGTCCTTACACAAGCAAGTACGCACACATATACACACATACACACACACATACATATTTGGGTATGTGTGGTGGCCTCTTGCAGCCTGCCGGGTCTGGGTCCAGTGCCAGGCTCCGTCTTGGGCTCTCCACAGAATAAAGAGCAGCTCTGTTCCCTGGGCCTGCTGCACGGGATTCAACCAGTGTTCACCCTCTGCTCCTCAGACAATACCCATTGTTCTACTTTTTAATGAAGAGTCGACATGGAAAAAACAAGGCGGGTTAGCTTAGTCACTTCCAGGGTGAAAGGAGGTAGCACCGGGAGAGACAAATCACAAGCTAACAGACAGCCTGTCATATTCTCAAAGTCAAACTGTCTTACAGAATAAACAAAATGTGTCCACATAATGCCACTACATAAGCTGATTAAATATTTATCTACTTTTTTTCTTCACAAGTCTGAAAAACTTCACTGGAAGGATGAATCCATAATTTCAGCTCCTAATGATGTTTTGATGACGGAAGCAGAGTCTAAAATCTCCCATAGGCATTCAGGTGGGTTGAAATGTGTTGACAGTGAAGCCCAGAGTGCATGATTCTCATATTCATACCCAAATCATTCAGCATACAAAATAGTAATTATATGCGTTTTGGCCACACTTAAACTGAGTTTTAGGTCACTGAAATCAGATCATTTGGAAAACCCTGGCACGGGTGAAGATTTTCAGAAACTACATTTTCAGTGTTGTCGTGGAGACGGGGGAAAGAGAGTCTTTGGATTATCATGTCAAGACAGGACGTTTACACATAAATGTAGATTTCCCTTCCACTATATTGAGGAACACACATCCGTATGTGCTTTAGAGAGATCGATGTGCCATAGCACCCAGGTAACATTCTGGTTTCAGCTTTCTTTCAGACTTCTGATCCGCCAACATCTTCTTCGTGTTTGAATGATTGGCCAACATGGCTTTATACTGGGCCTGTTGGTTTGGCATGCTCTTGACAGTGCTTCAATGTGATTCGGCATTTTCATTTTGACGGAGACTAGGCCTAATGCAGCATTAATCAATGTTTTTGGCTGCCTGGGGGCAGATCTTCAAAACCTGAACATAATGCAGATGCACACATTTGACATACCGTCAATGTGACAAATTATACTTCAGTTGAATGTGATGGTTACTCGTGATTAATCTGAGGAGTAGATTTCAGATGCAGGGCTTCAAAGCCCAAATAACAGCAGCTCAGGGTGCTTCGGCAGCCTTTAAACAAAGTAGCTTAGATGTAAGCTGTGCAGACTATTAAGAAGAGCAGCTACAACGACAGCTAAGCCTATAGTCCCCATATGGCATTTAAACAAGTAATTGCTGTAAACTTCTGCGCCTCCCTGACAGCAGTCATGATATTCAGCAAACATTACGGCTCTCAAATTGAGGAGGATGGTATCCTGGATGTGGGTATATTTAATTTGATGTCAACTCAGTGGCTAGCTAAGGCAGAGGAGCAGACACAAGGCCTGAGCTGAATTCCTGTTACACAGAGTCATTTTCCTGTGGTTCAGCATGAAACATATAGACTGGTGTTTAGCGTACATGTGACTCACAGAGATTGACTGCAGTCATTTCCCATGATGCTTTCAGTCAGTGTGCACTTATAGACCGACAGTCAAAACTGGCACTTGAAGTGTTGCTTATTACCACTAATGGTCGGCTAAATGGCAGTATTTGATTGATCAGGCAATAAGTGCAGAGAAGATGGATATACTGAGATATTGATATGACCGGTATCTTCGCTGGGATATCAGCATTGTGCTGTTCAGAACAAATATCAAGAGAGCTGGCTAATAATCACGTGCAACCCATCTTCTTATTGTAGACTTGTCTCAGCAACACTATGGCAACCACCAGAGGAGTGAAGACTTGCAAACATGCTTTCCACAGTAACTACAGAGCCATTTTCCCTGAATCTGTATGCCTGCCTGTACGTGAAATCCCCCAAAACACTACAACCAGAGACATTCACAGGACATAAAAGCATGAAGTAGACCTTAAAACACACAGAAAACTGCTTACTAAAAAATGTAAAAACAATGAGTAAAGTTCAGCTTACACCTGCATGTAAATCTAACTCCCTCGGGTACTTTAAACAATGAATATTTGGGTTTAAACGACACCTCACTTCATGGCCAAGGTCACATGTGAATTAGCCTCTCTTATCACGGCAGAGGCCTTGCATTACAATTAGCTGAGTTTATTTCCAAGATCAGCCCTCGTCTCCAGGGATTCATGAGACAGAGACTTCAATGGGGGCTTTTCATTCAGTTGAAAATGCAGACTCAGGCCGCAGTAAACCCTGACATTTTTCCAGAAAGTTATACTACGATCATAGATAGCCAGATCACTGCATGCTACAATATGTGGGCAATTTTTGTTTACATTTCATACACAAACTTTGAACTGTCAAACTCCTTTAAGCTTTGAACCAAAACAACACAGTATCAGGTAGGATCAAGACATCTCCAGTCATACGATTCCTGCATTTGATTCTTTTTGTACCCAGATCTAGAAATCATTATTATTTATATGGTTTTACTCACAGCCAATAACCTCAAGCGTTCTTTGATTTAATGTGACTCATGAGTGGCCCACTACCGCAGCAGCTACAACCCATACGATCGGTGGTGTGATGAAGTTGAGCGTAGTGTACTTCAGTGGGAAATTCAGATATCGAATGAAGCACTCTATTGACATTGGTATCACTTAAAAAAGGTACTGATTTTGGTACTGGTATAGTAATTGTTTAAATGATGCCCAGCCCTACTGTGAGTCAGTCACATGTTTACTGGGATAAACCAGCTGACAAGTCGGTGGAAATGGTTTTTTATACTGCACAAAACTTAATGAGAGTGAATGGCTTATTTTATATGGAAACAAACAGTCCTTGTATCTCCAATTATTACGGTGCACAGTCACTGGCCTGGATATCACACCGAGTAATTAATACCGGCAAGTTGTCATCCAAATGATCTGTAAGATCCTCACTCTTGTGCATTGATTCTTTGATATGGTATTTCCTGATCTAATTGCGGAAATAAGGAAACCTTGCTAATTTTTGGCTGTATCTATTTTGTACTTGTACAGCTGATTTTACAATTCTTAATGTAGGAATTAGCTTTATTTTATGTGTGAGTGGTCTGCTCAGATGATGGTGGTCATGAGTGAATATTTGACAGAAGGATGTTCACATCGCACAGCAAGGACCCAAATTCAAATACTGTATGTCCTTGATAAGAAATATACAGGTTTAGCCAGGGTTTAGCGAGGTTACTTGAATGTTGTGGCACACAGCATGAGCCTTTAATCCAAACGGCTCCCTACTGAGATCCAGGACTTGCCTGTTGATCAAACATATAAGAAGTGGCAGGTAAACAGTCCTGCTTTTTTTCCATCACGCCTAGGTTGAGAATACATTGAGGGAAGACTTGCATCAAGTCCAAATGTAATTGTAACACTAAAATTGTCTATTGGGTATTTTACAGGTAATAAAGGAACAGATATGAAGAAAAGAAACTATTTATGAGTAGAAGAAAGGGCCGTTGATCAGCAGCCAAGTACATGTAACTGTTGATTCATAACCAATGGTAATCACTCATATGTTGGGATACAAATATGACTAAGAGGCGTGATGAGGTATCATCCTAATCATCTGCTATTCAAACTGAAGTGAGGTCATCAGAGTCACACAGTGCCACTCGCTCCCGCAATCAATGGAGCCAACTACCATCAGGCACGGCTGAGATACATTAGGGTTTAAATGGCAGTAAATAACACTAAATGCTGTGATTATAGCGCTAAATTATTCTAATGCTGGAGGGCTTCCATCCCGCCAAGAGCTGAGGCATCATGCTGGCAGCAAGGGAGGAGGAAGGGAGGGAGTGGGGGAGTTCCTGACATGCTGTGAGGATCGGCTTTTCTGACAGCCAGTCCATGAAATCCTCGCGTGAGACAGGTAATTTTTTTTTTCTGGCAGGCATAATAAGGATTAGTTTATTCAATCCTAATTATGTAGTCAATTAGTTGTACCAAATGTATGGATCCTAATCATTCTCTCATCCCTGACATTTATTACTCAGAGAGTTTATAAACCCAGATGTAAGAGGGTGGATGCCCAAAAAAAGTAGGTGATTCCAGAAGCTAACGATAAAGAAGACGGTCCAAATCCCTTTGCAGTGTGACGTCAAAACCTTTCTTCCCCAAAGTCTTTTGCCTCAGCGCAGAATGGGATTCATCAGTGTCTGACAGCAATCACACCCCACCACTTACATAACACGGACACAGAACACAGTGATTTGACTTCCACCTAAACTTGATCCACTTTCTGTAATGGGCTTACAGGCTAAATGATCTGAGCCTGTTACAGAACACGCCTGACATAAAAAAAACAGAGCCCTGTGCCAGAAAAAAAAGCAAAGATAAATAGATGGAAAATTAAACATTTAAATCACGCTGCTGTAAGAACCTGCCTGCTCAAGTCAAATTCCTTCTACTGAGCAGCTAATGTTTATCAGAGCAGTAGGCCAGGCGACAATCATGTTTGACCCACATTTTTGCCAGCTCTCCAATTTCACCATCACTCCACTGTTCTTCTATTTAGGTCATTATTCACTGACAGGGAAGCTGCATGCGGGACATCTTTCCTCCTGGTCAGCAAAAAGTTAGTAGTGACTCAAAATAATGGCATCTATAATACTTTAGAGCAGCGGTTCCCCAACCTTTCCTTCTTTTCTGTAGTGTTACAATATTCTTTCATACAATTATACTGTCGATTGTGCTACTAGTGGCAGAAGCTAGTTATTTCTATTTCAACCATTTAGCCATTACTTTGGTTAGTTTTAGTTAGTTAACTCTTTCAGTCATTCACACATTACTTTAAACAGCTATTTCAACTGTAGCTACAGTCATATTTTTTAGCTTCTTTAAATGTTACTCGTTACTTTTAGCTAACTTTTTAGACTTCTCTGCTCACTTGCTAACATTTCATGCACACTCACTTTCAGCACTTTTTTTCAAGTTACAGCTGACTCAATAAGTAGATATATTTTTTATTGTTTTTAATCAAATTGTGGTTTGAATTTGTTACAGCCACAATATATCCAAGTACCCTCTGTAACTGCAAAAGAGCCCCCGATAGGGTACAAGTAACCCTGCTTGGGATTCACTGCTTTGGTGAATAATGATTTTAGTCCCTATACAACTAAATTAACGCACATCAGCCAACATAGTGGTGATGGAAGTTTGTGTCGACCATCAAAACAAACACTTTCCTTTCTCCTGCTAACTGAGCTGAATGCACTCGAAAAGGCGGAGGACCTTTCAACAACACCAGGAATGTTCAGCATTTATTCCCAGGTAACAGAACTGTCGACGGACGCTGTTGACACTTTATGATGTGACAGATGTTTCTAAAAGGAGCTGGCATGCTGGGCACTTCGAGCTTCAGTAGAGAGCCAGACTCATAAAGTTGGGGGAGAAAAAAGACTGCTATAAAACCAATCATTTCACTGCAGGTGTCTCGTGTGATTACACTTGGAAATTTACAGAAGCATGGAGTTTGGGTGTAAGCTGCTAAGTGAGAGTCTAGGGAGCCAAAGTGTTTCATGTTGCCACTGTGTGCACAGGATTGCTGGATAAATACTGTATGTAAATATTAGTATGATAGATATTGTGACTTGCTGCTGCTCATGGAGGAATTGTTGAGTCTCTGTAAATCATAAATAAGTAGGTCTAGACCTACTCTATATAAAAAGTGTCTTGAGATAACTTTTGTAAGGACTTGGCATTATAAATAAAAATGTAATTGATGTTTGATTTATTTCAGGATGGTGTGGCAAATCAGTTGAAAGCCTCAGAAACTCCTTGCATCCATAAAAAAAGACACATTTGAGTGTCAATGTGCTCACAGCTCTGCTACAATGTCATCAATACTTTTAAAAATATAAAGTTCACCCCATAAATGTAGTCCAAAACTGATGCAAATCTCTTGTATACCTCTGACACAAGTGCCCTTTTTGGTCGGAATACCCTATTTTCTCTGGACAACAAAGGACAGGCGTGCTGGACAAACAGAGGTTCAACCTCCACGCACAGCTGTCCCGTCCCAGGACACCGAAGCATGGAGGAGGGAACAAAGAGAAGACGGATTAAACATTAAAAAAGAAATCTTACCAACACGGTCGCGAATCTCTCCTCCAGTTCACCTGGCTCGGGCATGGGTAGTTTCAGAGGCATGTTGTGTCCTCTGAAATCAGTGTGCTGGTCCATGCTCCCTGCGTTCCCCATGTTTGACCGAAGAGTGCAACTTTTCTCCCTCTCTCTCTCTTTTCCACTTCACAAAATCCCCGCACGGCCGATAAAAAGGAAACTAAATATCCGCACGTCCTTTGGTCTTTGTCGTCCTCAACCGACTCCTTTGAAGTTTTTTTTATATCCTGGTCACTTCTTCTTCTTCTTCTTCTTTTTCTTCAACATAAAGCACATGTGAGAGAGGCAGCGTAATGCGACGGGTCCGATAAGCAGCAGCAGCGGCGGCGGTGGCAGCAACAGAGCCCCTGGTGAGGCATTTTCACGGCGGAATGAGGGGGACCTGGACCTTTTTCTTCGCCGTTATCCGTATCTTGCACAATTTCGGCTCCACTCCCAGCCGGTAGTAATGACGCCGCGCATGATTCACGCTTATTTGCAATCCCCCTCGTCTGTTACTTAGCGAGTGGAGCTGCCTTCTCACTAATCCCTCCGCTGCTGACCAGCTAGTTAAGGAGGAGGGGGCTCCACACACATACACACACCACCAACACCGCCACACACACCGTGGCTGCTGCACACACTCTCATCCCTCTCTACAATGAGTCCTTTCAGGGGGCGAGCCTCCGACTTCTTCTTCTTCTTCTTCTTCTTGGGGCGTAGCTCCCAAAAGCCGTAGCTAAGGAGATATTTTCTGTGTTGCATTGTGGTACTTCGAGTCTATTGTGAAAGACAACAAACAACAAGTTTGTTGTCTCTCACAAGCAGTTAGAGGACATATTATGCTCAGTTTCAGGTTCATTTTTGTACTTTGGGTTTATACAAGAACATGTTCACATACTACAAAACATTGTTTTTCTCTGTCTGAATATACCTGTACCACCGTCTGTCTGAAATGCTCTGTTTTAGGCCTGTCTCCCTAAGCTCCCCTCCTGAAAAAGCCCCCTCTGCCCTGATTGGTCAGTGTTTCTGGGTCTTCTGCATCTGCACTCAGGTCAGGTTGTGTCTAGATGGTAACCCAATATGTGTGAAACTCTTGTGTGATGTTTTAAAGTGAAATTCTGGTGTAAAATCAGGGTCTTTTTAGGCAAATTGGGTCATCAAATAAGCCATCAAGACAATTTATTTTTCGTATAACAACTATTAACGTAGATTTTCCGGAGAGTCGCTAACAACCTGACGCGGCTAACACGGATTAACTCGGGGTAGCGAGTTGGACGCATTAAAAACGTCTTCTGAACCACTAATACTGCTCCAAATAACACCAGACCTCTGCAGTATCATAATAAGAGTGTTGACACATTAACCAAAGCACCAACAACGTAAATATGTGAACACAGAGTTTATTAAAAGAGTGTTTTGAAAATCTTACCTACTGGTCCCGGAACCAGCATTTCCATTCTAGTCGATTACCAAATGCAATCCAAAGGGAAGGAGCCCGTTGATGATTTATTCCAGCAAAACACGTAAACGTTTTGGTGCAAGACTTTATCGTAACTCCAGGGTTACCATCGAGACACCACCCTCTCAGACTGAGACATGCCAGCAGTGCACCAAGTAGGCAGAGTCTGCACACCATTTTAAAGGCATCACAGCCAACGCATACGCCCTGTGCAATTTAAGCAGCGTTAATGCCTACCTACGACATAGCTGATAGAAACACAACAGGGCTATTACAGCTGAATTAATGAATACCATAAAATATACTTACATGCAGCAAAACAGTCATCAGGTTCTTGCTGGTATCATTTTTTTCCTCTGTAGCGTCATTCTCTCGTCAATAATTAATGACACAATAAACTTTGATCGACAGACCCATTCTTTGTTTAAAGTTGTAATCCGTAAGATTTGAGATACCTGGTTTCTAGCAGCCTCTTTGGTGGTAAGATGTAATTACAGGTGAGCCTGTTCTTCCAGAGCCTTCCATCTGCTCACATTCGGTCATCGTGTGTTGACTTTTTTTTTTTTTGCTCTTTTGTAAGCTTTATTGAAACACATTCACCTCTGTACTTCGTGCCCTTCGTCGACCCTCTTAAATCCATACACACAGACAAGTTGGAAGTTCACAATTCCCAATTACAAGTGAATGCAGCATAACCGCTTGTGACGATCAGGGCAGGCCGCTGTCAGTAACGTCACTAACATGGCAGCCTAGTTACATTTAACCTGCGAATGTCGCCACAGACACAGATATTACAACACAAGTGGTAGTGGTACATTTTACTTTTATTTGTGGCATCACAACCATGCTGAAGTCCTGACAGCTCATTTAAAGGAACAGTTTCTGAATACGGGCTGTGTGCATTTTCCTGAGGATTGAGCATTTTCATACAGTATTCACAGTATTTATATAGCAACTCGACCTGCTAATCAAAAAAGACGTCAAAAAGCTCACTTTTTACATTATTGTCCTTTAATTACAGTTAATTACAGCAGCTGTATAAAGTGAATTCATTATTAACTCTACGTGTTTCCTTAATTTATGCACATGCAGGGATTCAAATGTGTGTTCAAGGGGTTCATTTGTTGTATTTATGGGTAGGCTATTGATTTATTGATTATAAGAGCACTCCCGTTTTAATAGCCTGTTCAGAATATTTTCATGAACCAAGTTTTAGAGTAATTTCTTTCTTCTTATTATTATTAGACAGTATATGCAAAGCAGCAACCCCAGCCAGTGCATCACTACTTATGATTAACTGGACTCACTTTCTAACGTTTGCCTTCTTCACAGCAGACATGTTAACTTTGTCATGGCTCAGGAAAAGCACAGGTGTATCTAATATCATTAATTAAATGTCCCTGTAAGCCATGACAGTGAGAAAGCACGCACATTACTGGCACACCTGAATGTAGTGCAGCATTTGTGATCATGCTTGGTTACGCTTAGGTTTGATGAGTGAAAGTTTCTAGTAAATTGCACTCAGTAACTCCTGTAACTAAACTGCATGTGGTTTAAAACAGCATGCGTGTTTTAACACCAAAGCAGGAAAAGCAAATATTCTAGAGCATTTAGGTTTTACAGTTACATTTATGGCTCATGTTTTATTATTTTCTTTCTTTTCTTATCTATTGTGTTAATCTGGGTGGTATCAAGCTGCTGCATATTTGCTCTCAGGGATAAATAAAGGTACATTTCAATTAATGAATAACTACAATACAATGAATAGCTACACAATGGCTATATTAAACTCAGTCAATATAATTCTCTTCTACAGAGGGCCCCATGGGACGCTTTCAGTGGCAAACTGAGAAATACATTTGATTTATTTAATCTATGTTCTAATTCAATTATACTTTGAGGGAATGTGCGATTAGTTTAACCTTTCCTGTCTCTTATACCCAGCCAAAAAACACGAGACAAAACCTTAAGCAAATAAAGACGGGTCTTTTAACTGAGGATAAAAAATAAATGTTTTAATTACTTTAATTAATGATTAATTCAATTTATTTTAAATTCATTCCTGACTGAAAGGGCCTTTGTCACCAAATACGTTTTGACAAGAAAAGCACAGGTGCTCTTACTATGACAAGTCAAAATGTCTCCTGTAAAAACATTATCAAAAATGTTCCAAAATCCAGTGCCTCTAGTACACTTGTTCACTCGTAGCCTATAGAAAAACGCATTCACTTACTCAATTCTTGCATATAACAACAATTTTGTGACAGACACAGCCACTGACACGTTTGTGCTCCCTCAAGATCTCAACAGGCACTGGGATGAAATCTGATCTGCTGACAGGGTGGGGACCGCATTACGCACAAAAGGGTGACATCAGCATGCAGAGCCCTGGAGATGATCCAGAGGTTCTCCAGATGCACAGTGGTTTCATTCAGGCTGCTCGACTGGTGCAACAGGGGGAGGGTGTCACATCTGAGGTCGCTGGCTCGACACATTGAGGATGCGAAACACGGCTGACTGACGTCATACGACCATTACGTGTCCCAAGTTAAGCTGATTGCTCTGTCTGAAGACCCCCTCCCCCCGTGTCGTGTAACATATGTACTGTGTATAGCCTGTTTATGCACTTGTTGCTCATTCTGGTGTTCATTCAAACTGGTCTCATCAAAATTGCAACTACCATTGGGAAGGAAAAAGCTTAAAGATCAGAATTCAGCCCAAGAAAAACTTATATCAATTATACTCAATAATCCACCTATTATTTTGTCACTTTCATAAACAGACCTCATTGCACACTGACAGCAGAATACGTATGAGAATGAATTAGTTTTAAAACATTAACATAACACAAAGTATCTCTTCATTCACTGCAGTGAAAAAACAACTGAGGCTACAGTATGTGCTGCTTTATAAGCGTCCCTGACACAGCTGATGGAGATTCACGGCACAACAAAAAACGAATGCATTGATTGGATCCTTGCCTGTAACCAATATCCGTTTTCCTATAAACAGAATACATACAGACTATTTAATGTATGGGTGGAGCGGGCACCCTGCAGCTGCATCTCTGAGTGGTTTGAGGAAATATAAGAGTCTCCAGATATATCCACAGGGAAATATAAAATGCAAAGGAGATGCCAGAAATAGTCTGCACAATCAAACCACTGTGCGTGGAGGCTCACAGGGAGTTCATTTGGCTGCTCAGTTAAGTAACATCTGTGAAATGAAGATCTCGGAAGTAAGAGAAGACTCAGACTAAGAAAAGTTATGGCCCTCACAAGGCTGAAGTGGAGCAACAAATGTGTCTTTGTATTTTAAGAGCTGGAGACTTCAGTGATTCAAAGAGTATGTAGATTTAGCAGAGCAAGCAGTGATCCAGTGGATCGTCAAAACAACAATGCCCTCTAATGTATGTAAAGTGTATTGCACACTCACGGATCAGACCAGTGTTAGAAACAAACCTTTCTAAAAACATTTCAGATTAATTCCGAACTTTTTCCAAGGAAGACTAAATGAATCATAGAAGTATGGGCTTGGTGAAATTAACACACTCCACATCTGGAAACAATCACTCTGGTTTCCACAACAGTATGAATTAGTGGCCAAACTTTAGTTGCACCTCTGGAGACATCAAACTACCATCCAGGTTAGGAACAATTTTAACACGGTCAGCCCTTTAACATCTGCGTGATTATTTACACCAGCATGCAAATGTTTCAAAAACATTCACCCTGCGTTGTGCAGAGCAGGTATATGAACACAAATGTATGGTAACAAAATGCAAGAAGCGGAGTATCAAACTATATTTATTGTATACAGTATAGGGACAACAAATAATGTACAAAAAAGGGGGAGGGGGGAATATCTGCCAATATCACCCTGCAAATCTAACAAATGTTAATTTTTTAAAATGAAGGTGGACATTCTTATAAAACAACATTTCTACCTACACACAAGAGTCAAACAAACTACGCATCTGTTTGGATAGATCTTGGACAAATGTATTCAAATTGGCAACACAGCATTGACTGAATATTTGTTTATACACTGATGAAACACTCAATTTCTGGACTGGGAAAGGTGAATTATGTTTATTCTGAAATCGTGAAGTGGGAGGGGAAAAAAATATATCAATGAAACACAAAATAACTGTTATCCTGCTGTGTGACCACAAAGACCACCATTACAGTCACAGTAACTCTACATCTACATATTATATATTAACCAAACCCTTTCATAAAAGAACTATCAGTGTAGCTTTTTGGTCCAGAAACATTACTGTACTTTATTTACCATTGAGTCGAGAGTGACAGTATTGAGGTAAACCATCCATATGAATCTTTCTCGGCACGGGAAGTTTTTTCTTGGGTGTGGATGCATCAAATTACTTAGAAGGCTCCTTAAAAAAAAGAGACTACTAAATGTTTATTATTACATGAGAAATATGTCAATGTCTTTTCCATCTGCACAGAGAAACCACAGGCTCCCATTCAGCAGTTTTTCCTCCATAGCAATCCTATCAAGTATATGAATTTAAAACAGTTGAGCCCACCCTGAAATCAAATGTTAACAATCTGGAAAATTTAAACAAAGAGAGAAAAAAGGATTTTGGCATGTTGTTCAGCTTATGTTTTATGAGACATGCATGAGGTCATTTCAACATCAAAAGAACGCAGTGGATTTCCCCCCCCCCATTACGAGCCATATCTGATCTGAGTCCCTGCCTTGGACAATTTCAAAATCATCCATTTGTGTGATTAAAACACAAATAAAACAACAATTTAAAAAAGATTACCCTGCACCTCAAAGTTAGGATTTGGCCCCAAAGAAAAACCGTCTGCCTTGTTTTGTGTTGTGAACAGCCTGACCTAGCACAGTGAGGAAAAAAAAAAAAAAAAAGAAGATTTAAGTGAAAACAAATACAACATAAAATTATGATGTGGATGTTCTTCCAAGAGTTCACTTCCGACTTAAGAGCAGACTCCACCCGTCTGTTGTTGAAATACATCAATAGTGTCCTCATCTTCCATCTCCAGCTGTAACAACAAAAAAATAATTATTTTACAGCAGATGCATTACATGTATCCTTATTCTTTAAGAGCTCTGTTATGTTAAATGTAGAGCTGGGTATCGAACCCTCAATACTTTTTGGTACCAACAGCAATGTGTCTTATATTGAGCGTTGAACAAAGTAGCACAAGATGGCATTAAATGTCAAGTCTGATTAGCAATTTTGTCTTATTCTCTGCTCCATCTACTGTTGTTCCTGATTTACATGCATTTAGGTCATTTCTGGGACGGTTGCTTGTATTTTGTATTGCTTGAAAATATTGAGCCTTTAGCTGTTTTTGTTAAATGAAAAAAGATGCTTTGAAGGAAAGTACCGCTTTGGTTTCAGTACCAAAACTCTGGTATCATACAGGCACTAGCACGGACAAGTTTGAAAAAAAATATTTATACTGATTAAAAAATGAGCTCAATGTTCATGTGGCTTTGAAGAAATAGTCATTTTTGGATTAGAAATTCTTGCCAAGATATGGACAAATCTCAATGCCGGCCTCATGTCTGTGAGCAGAAAATTGACGCTAGTGCCATCTGCTGATTAGCTTAGGATTTAAACTGAAAACAGAAGGAAACTACTAGCCTGAGTCTCTTTATGAAACAAAATCCACCGACCAGCATCTCCATGATTAGACAGCATGAGCTTTTAGTCAGAGCTTTCCATAGTTTGGGATTTTTAAGTCCAGCTTTCACTAACCTGTGCAGGTGTGTCTGTTTCATTAATTGGCTGTCCATCAAACCTAAACCGTATCTGACGAATTGACAATCCCTGTAAAAGACAAGAATGGACAGAAATAGCATTTTCATGAGTTTAGCATCCAGTTAGCGATCAACAAAATAATATAAACAGTTGTGTAATAAAAACAACTTCATGTTTCAGTCTTTCAGAATGAACTCACCTGTCTTTCGCAGTATGCCTTCATTAGTTTGTTGAGTGGAGTATGCCTTTTGATTTTGAACTGTACAACCGACCCATCCTGACCTGCTACCTTGAGGTTAATGTGGTCGTTCTCTGTCTTCACTCCCTCCTGCGACATGAAAACAGACTCATCAGCAGCAGAAACATACCTGCGTTATGGCTACATTATTGTTATCTGAGACTGAGAAAAAGTGGATATTCAGAAGTACAACACAGTGCATGGAGTCCCAAGTCCATCCGACAGTAGGTAGTACTAGGGCTGGGAAGTATGGCCAGAATCTTCTATCCTGATATACATCATTTCTAAATAACATATCACGATAAAACATGTTTGTTGGTATTTTGCTTTTTTATTATTATACATTAATAGTCTATAAGAAATAATCACATGGTAAAGCCCAATTCTGTATACTCTTGTTTGAATTAAATACTTGTATACTGTACACTGTGTCTACTATAAAACCCAACTAGCTCACCATAACCGCAGAAAGCCCCAAGTCCACTGAGAGGAAATGACCCAAAACCAGTTAACATTAACAAAGTTAAAAAGGCAACGACAGTTTGGAGACTTTCAACTGGCTCTGCCTCACTGCAGCCGGGGGGCACAGATACGACACCTGTGGTGTTCTGCTCACCAAAAGGCTGATGCAGCGGACTTGTAGGGGAGACTAGGGAGAGTTGTAACACCTTGAACAACTACAGTCAGAAACAAAATTGTGTGATTAAAATCACCCCGTGTATGTTCACTTAGATTGTCCGTGAGCTTACAAAAAATAAGCAAAAGCTTTTGAGGTAAGGTTATTTTTCTATCTAATGTAATTTTTTTGGTACTATCCTGAGATCAAATGTCTAGAAAATGAAACAAGTATAATTAGAATTCCCCCTTTGAAAGTTAAAAATAGAAATGTCTAACGTATCACACTAGCAGTCCGGCTCACAAGAGGTGACCATGGCTGGTGGGAAAGGGACAGTAACACCTTGTTACAGGTGCAACAGTGGAGTGACTATATAAATTAATTTTGTACCCTGTACATATTTCACAATACAACTTAAATACATAGTTTCAGTGACTGACACATTGGGGTTTATAATAAAGAAGATTTAGGTTTAGTTTTTCTTGTCTTTGTATGCAATTTAAGCAATAAAAATATTTTATTTTTCTAAAAAGGAAACCGATGAGTTGTTCCATTTAAAAGCGCTGTCTTATTTCCCCATTTGTATATTAACTAACTCTTTAACTAACACGTGTTTTTATCGTTTTATTGCTGGAATAATACTTATACTTTTTGTATACTTAATAATACAAATATGATAGCTGCAGCCCTACTCCAGATTTTCTGAGAAAAAAGTTTGTATAACATAAGATAAGATGCTAAGACTGCGCCACAATTGCATTCACAATTACAACAATATAAGATAACAATAACAACAAGAGCATCAAAAGGGTGAAATGTAAATAAATAAAGCCTCTATGTGCTTATTACCAATTTAAACATCCTAATTGTGCATCGCGAAATCTCTATGAGATTTCCTCAGATACGATACAATTGAAAGACCACACATCATTAAATTAAAAATCATACAGCCCCAGATGGTAACGTTACACATCAGGTGGTGAAGATGTTGTGAGGAGACAGACTGTGCAGGATCATGTAAGCTGCTCCATGAAAGGCCTGCAGGTCCCACAGTGGTGATGGAGCAACATTAAATGCTCTTTTCTGCATCCAAAGTGAATCCTGCTGTTCCCCTTTCACTCGCATAACGTTACACAGTTAAGACTGTTGGAAATGTACTTAAGTGTAATATAAAGATCATTAGTGAAGACAGCTCTGCTTCCTCTTCCTGTTGTCAACATCTGCTGTTACCACAAGCAACCACCGACACAATCAGGCGAGCGCCATCCGGTTAATGTGGAGCACCGGTGTCCTGTTAGTATTACAGTATCATATATGGTGATACTAACCTATAACAGATGACTAACCACGTTAACTGGCTAACGTTAGGTTTACATGGCCCGCTTCACCACCCAAAACAGCTCTCACACTCGTCTCTTCTCCCATACGTTAGCATAGCAACTTAGCCCAAACTGGCGCAGAAAGCCACAATGGCGCAAATGAAAGAAGGAATAAACAACGCGTATCATTCATTGCACAAGCTGATTCTGACGTTAGCAAACATGTCTTAATTTAACAGTAAACGAACGAGTATATAGCAGCAGTCAATGTGTGTTACGGTCGGGACGCCGCAAAACACAAAGCTGTGCACCTAGAGCCAGAATGTGCGCAAAAATTGGTCAACCTTTGTTTTCTCCCGTCGACCCGCTCAAATGCGGTACATGTAACCTGGAAGCAGGGCTAGCTTAGCATAATGTGCTAACGTTAACGTGCAGCTGGCAGCTTTAGCAGCTAACAGGCAAACATGAACACACAGTATGGTTACCGACCTTTGGCTTTTCTTCGGACATTGTGCTGTTTTCCAGAGGACTTGTTATTAATAACGCAGAGACAGGCTGTTACAGAGTGAAGCGGGTAATACGGTCCTCCGGCTCTTTCGTTTGGACTGCAGGGGCGCGCACTGATATTCAAAATGTGATTCGACCAAAAGGGTCATGTGCTCCACTTTTCATCGGGGCCGCGGATACGTGAGCGCGCAAGCTAATTTGCGCATTCCCGCGAAATAGGTAAAACAAAAGAGCGCCTCGCACCTCCTGCAAAGACATGCGATGGCTCTCCAAAACATTCAACCAAAGAGCCAAAAAGTTAATTATTAAATGGAACTCAATTTCAGCGGGATTCAAAAACACAACACACCAACCAGAAATAGGATGCAATCGTTGTATCGTCTTAGTTCAGGTGGATTTCAATCACAATGTGCAATACTTTTATTTTTCCTCTGTGCCTAAGTGTACCTTTAAAATATTTAAAAATATATTTTACATAGTGTCCCTGTTATTCTTATATTGTCCAGTGTTTATATTATTCATATTTTTTTCTATATGTTCTACAATTAATTGTTTCTTATTGATGTTTGCTATCCACTCTGCTGCTGTAAAAAGGACATTTCCCCTTTGTGGGACTAATAAAGGAATATCTTATATTAGTTTAACAATGCAGATCTCTTATAGGGTCATGACAATATTCCACACATTAAATGAAAATAGTCGGAGGATATTAGGAGTTAGGCTTGTGCAATTTAGTCGCTCGGATGCTTGTATAGACCTGGTTAAAAATAGGATTTATACCCTGCAGACATGTCCCAGGATCCAACAATTCTGGATGAAGATTCACAGTGTGGATCCCTCCTCTTTGCAGTCTTTAGGAGTCTGTATGTATTGTCTGTTTTTCCACAATTATTGAAGAGCAAAATACTCTCAGGGATTAAAACACACATGGAGGGCCTCCTTTTCATAGAAGTATATATGTCTATATTTATGGTGATAGATACAGGAAAGCTTGCTGCAGATGAAAGAATGTCATATGTGTGAAAAGAGCACATGGATATTTCCACAAGTGGGGCATGTGTATTGCCGTTAATAAAGTCAGAGGGTGTGATGGATGACGTTGATTTTCACGTGGTAGTTTCTGATTCTGATTTCTTCTGATGCCTCGTTTTTGTAATTGTGTTTGGATAGGGTGTGGATTGTGAAAATAGGTCATTTGTGAGTTAGGAAATTGATTTACAATTAAACTCAAAAAAGAAAATTCTTATTCATTTAATTTCTTAAATGGTCACAACTTGTTTTTTTGTTTTTTTTAAAGCTGCACAACACACATAGTTTAACAAAACAAGAACGTTCTGAAACAAATTCTGATTTATTCACAGATAGAAAAAGGAAAAACTGTGTAAGATGAGTTGTTATAAATGAACTTTTTATATAAAAAATAAATGTTGTACTTTCGGTACAAATCAGTAGATTAGTGTGTATTACAAATGGAAAACTGCCAGTTATAAAAGAAGCAGCACAAGCTCTGATCTGCTCTGGAGTTACAATACTGCACCTCATACAAAATAACACAGTAACGTTTGCATATCGTGACGGACAATTGACACATTTGTCCTTCCATCTAATCAACTGAACAGATTATCATTTACATCAATTGAAGTCATAAAAATATTAATCTGGTATAACAGGAGAGAGCAATTTGTATAAAATGTGAAACATTAGGTGAAAAGACAACATTTGAAATATAGTGCACACTCAGTCAAAATCATTTCAGAACATCCCGGTTACCTTTTTTTGGTCGACACTGAAATCAAATCAGATAATCACAGTCTATTATATGCTACATACACATCGCAATGTTACTGGCATCGATAAAATCATCTTGAGGGATTTTTTAAAGAAATCATCGCTGAGATTCTCAATGATCGTCCATACGGGCGTACGGATTATCCTTTGCTATACCTGAAAAGAACAATAGAGAACAAAAAGTATAACCCAGTGTATGGCTGCAAGCATATCACTGATTTAGGAATGTAGAAGCCTAAGTTATTTGATGGTTGCATACAATTAAAACTGTGGGTATCAAGCAAATTACATATTTCTATAATCCTTTTCTTTAAAAAAAATAATTTAAGTAAAACAATGTCGGAGTTGGATTCTAGTGTATCAGATATGTGCAGTGTCATTTTTAACCAGTAGATGGCACTACTGGATCAAAATTGTTGTTTTTAGTTTCTCTTGTAGACTTTTTATGTTGTTTCCATGTTTCATCTGCTCTGATTTCATTATCACAATCTTTTCTTTCCCAGTCACCATTATGTATTCATTTGCAGCTGTTTTATCACTGTGCATGTAAACAAAACTTGTCAAAATAAGTCTCTTTGATATTCCAAATTTCCATTTATTAACCCACACAAACAAGAAACTAGACTGACCGTATTTCTGCCTGATTTCATCGTGTCTCAGCTGCATTTCTGTTCTCCTGAAGGGGAAGAAACAAAGACAGATTGTTGGACAAAGGAAAACAATGGACGCACTACACAGTTTGTATCCTCAGTTTAAAAGAATCAACATGAAGTACTGCTGTAATATGATGATGATATACATTAAACCCTATTTCACATTTTACATACCTGCCAATTAAAAAAAATGCACATTTAAAAGTGCTAAAGTCAAGACAAGCACGATTTTTCTCTTTTATCATAATGAGCATTTCTGTATCAACAATGGACTGTCAACAAAATGTGGTGCAGGAGACACCCCCCCCCCCCCCCATTTTAGTTGACGGTTATTGTTATAATGACAAAGAAACAAACAGGGGTTTGTATTTTTTATCTGAATATATAGTTAAATTAGTTATTTTTAAACCACCCTCTCCTCCAACAGCCATTTACTTTGCTTTCTGGCGGCTCTTCCTCGCACGGCTTTGTCGCTCCACCTTTGCGTCGTCTCTCTTGTTCCTAGAATATAAAAATATGTAATTATATCAACAGACGTCATAGTTTTTGTGAGTATTGAAAGCTTGCATTGCCCTTTAAATTACAAGTAACAGTTAATCAGTCTAATAATCTGACAATAAAAAACAATATAAGTCTCCTCCTCATCCAAAATAAAATCCATTATTAAATGAACACGTTTTAGATGAGAGGCTAGCCAGGGTCCAAATAGAAAGATCAATGTTATTAGTCAGAGCTAAGCTGTTGCAGTTACAAAATTCTGGCTGGCTTTTGGAGACGGCGGTGTCAGCCCGGCCTCGCAGAAAAACGACCCATTGTGTTCCCCGTCCTCCTCCTCCTCCTCCTCCTTCCAAGTTAAACCAGACAGCGCCGCTAACACTCCACATGACTCAATGCTTACCCAATTCTGTCACACCTGCAGCAGCAGCAGCAGCAAACGAGAATGGCGATGAGGATGACGCCACCCAGCACTGACATGGTGATGATCAAAATCTGGAAGTTTACTGGAAGCCAAAGGCGGGGACACACAGAGAAAAAGGAACCACTGGAAATTACTCAATAATGAGCCATGCATCATGTTAGAAATCCTATGAAGGCTTTAGGTAACTACTTGGTGGTCGGGTTTTAGTAGACTGAGACATTTTAGCCCGTTAAAAAAGATGGTTATGGTTCTTCTGTGGATAAATAAGCACCATAATCAGGCATTCGATCATCAAGTCAAATAACTGACTAGTCAGATGCATCTTATGACTTTTAATTAAAAAAATGTCTTTACCTGAAGAAACTCTTATACAAAGGCTGTGATATATTCACTATTGATCATGCTGCTGATTATTGCTTCTATGGATTATTAGAAATCACGCTGTCTTCAAATAGCTGTTTAGAAGATGAAGAAGAATTACTTTATTTATCTCGCACGGGGAAATTGAATTTTTTCACTCTTATTATTATACATGTTACACACACAGGCCCGAAATACACACATGCACAACAAGGACCTATACATGCAATTAAGGAGAGATGTTAGAGCGAGGGGGCTGCCAGTGACCAGTGCCCCGAGCAGTTGGGGGTTCGGTTCCTTGCTCAACAGCACTGAAGGCAGTGCCCAGGAGATGAACTGGCACATCTCCAGCCACCAGTCCACGCTCCATACATGGTCCACGCTCCATACATGGTCCACCCTACGGTTCCCAGCCAAGTCACCTATGGACTGAGCTACTGCCGCCCCCTCAAACTCACTTTACTATTAAGTAATAAAGGGGGAAAAAGCAAATCATCACAATTGAGAAGTCAAACTAAAGAAAAACATGGTTGCAGGATATACTGTACACATATTTAGCCTTAATAGTGATGTGAGGCCTATAGTCTTACCCCAACACAACCCCCATCGCGCATCATTCAGCGGACACACACTGCGGGGGGGCAGGATGTTCCTCACTGGGTAGTCCACGCATTGGCTGGTCGGTGTGCACCACAAACACTGCAACCAAAACAGCAACAAACACCGCGCTTTACTATCGTGTCCTTGGTCTTATACAGTAGTACATCCTCATCACCAATGAGACTGGAGACTGGTTTGTGTTTGACTGGAGTTTGGGAGACTCACCGTCACATTCTGCAGGCATTCTGCACAACTGGTGTTGGATCTCGAGGCACAGGGCGCTGAAACAAACAACAGGGACAGTGATGCGTGTTTTTAGGACACACTCGCTCTCCTTCAAGCTGTTCTGTGTGTGTGGGAGTCAAATCTCACTAGAGGTTATGGTAAATCATCAGCAGAGTTTACACTGATTTACATGTTCAGACACTTTGGAACAATACAAACTGGGATCACATCTGCTCGCGATTTATTTCCCTACATCGATGATCGGATATCTTTATGATTAGGGGGGAATAAAACGAGTTTTCTCCTGTCATGTGACCACCTCCTGACCTAACTTTCTCGCGCTACCCAAAACCATACCCTGCGGCAGAAGTTACAACTATTTTTTTAATAAAATTTAAAAAAAAAAGACTTACACAGAGCTGGAGAAGCAGTCGCTGTCTGCGCCTCCGTCGTTACAAAAACAGCGGAGAAAATCAAGGGCAAAACAAAGACTGAAGCTCGGGAAATTCCGGACATCGTGAGACGCGTGAAAGCCATCGACTGCATGGAAATACCGACCAAACTAAGGTTTCCCAAACTGGAGGGGGCGGACCCGTGGGTGGACCCGTGGGCGGACCCCATACAGGGCTGACGTCATGAACTGACGGGGAAATGTGTCCGGAAGTGTTATTTTTCTGCTTTTCATTTGGGAAAACATGGCTTCTACCGTATGCATTTGCTATTCCCAATACATTGAAAGACTCACATTATAAAATCATGCACATTATTTATCCCACTAATACATTTGTTTGTTTCAAAGTTTGCAGATGTGGACAACACATGTGAATATTGTTAGATTGAAGGCGAACCTTTGATACATTTATTCTGGGAGTGTCAGTAAGGAGTTCTCTCGTTTTTTTTACATTCAGTGCAATCACTTCATGAAATTGGAAGCAAAATATGTCAGTACCTGCTATGAAAACACAAATAAAACAATCCAGTGGATGGTCGACTTACTAATGCTACAAGGAAATACTGTACATCCATAAAACTAAACCCTCCAAATCTCAGCCAAACTTTCATTCCTTCAAAAGTGAATTTCGAAAGTATTATGAGTGTATCTAAATTATTATTAATAATAAATGTATTTATACCGATGATTTATTCATTTATTTAAGGAAGTGTAGTAACATAGCCCACTCTTTAATTTCATTTCTTTGTATGTATATTTGTATGCTTTATTTATTGTTTTATTGTCTGATTTTTTATTTTATTGTGTATTCAAGTACTCTGTCTTCTTAAGTTTGTCTATGTTAAGTCATTGTAACATAAGAATGTAATGTTCATTGGATTTATATATATATATATTTATTATTATTAAAAAAATTAAGTATGATGCCGAAATGTTCTTCAAATGTTTGATAATTGTGAAAATATGCAAACAAAGTTGTTTAAAAAAATAAACAGTTGCTGGGCAACAATATCCGACAATAATATCTATAGTGACGCCAAAAAATGTTTGACATACCTACGAGAGGAAGTGTCCAAAGAAACATAACAGTCTGTGCTACTTTTCTAACAAGACATCCCTTTTCACTTCCTGACTGTAGGCTGTAAGTAAAGACTTTATTAAGGCTCGTTATTAGGGGAGTTATTAGGGGCAGTTGTAACATTTTTGACATTTCTGTCTGTGTCTTGGAGCTTATTCAAGCCAGCGCATAAAAATGTAATACAAACTATAGTGACACGTCTCTACTATTAAATGGTATAACTCTTATCTCTTTAACATGTTAGTTAGCCTATACCATACGTGAATTGTAACATTATCAATTAACTATTGTAACAAAAAAATAACATATTTAAAGTGTTTAAAGTGGCTCATTGTTGTGTTTGTGTGTGTTTGTCTGTAAATGTGTTTGTGCTTGTTTGTCTTGCACTTTGTCTGTCTTTCCCTGCTCTTTTACATCATTTGATGCTCTATTCAAAAAGTTGACAGGCAACCCCTGTCACTCCTTCTCTTCCGAGTCCTAAGCATACTGAAAGTCCACAGCTACTAACGGTCAAAACATTAGCACTTACAACTTGCATGAAAGATATCTGCACACACACATAATAAACGTCATTTAAGTTTAATGAGGTAAAAAAAAAAAGTCTTATCTGAAAATTATGATTTTCCTTATAAACTAATCCACAGGGTGGTACTGCCTCACATGAGCAATAAGGCAAGGGGTTTATTTGTAAAGCACCTTTCAACAAAAAAGAAATTCAAAGTGCTTTACATAAAACATTAAAAGCACTGGAAATAAACACTAAGAGAAAGAAACATAAAGACTAAATGAGCAGGGTGAACCAGGTTATTCGTAGCTTGTTCTTGATCTTGTTCTTGAGAAATTGAAAATGTAACAACTATCCTGTGTTACAAACATCCCCGGTCTCCCCTATATAGGCCATCTGTTTGAGACTTTTAATAACAACCCATTTTGGGCTAACAGGTTGTGAAAAACATTTCGAGCTGTTTATTCCACATGACACATTGCTTTGTCTTTTTTGTCTTCAGCTGCAGAGCATCGGCACTAAAATGAACATTCACAACTGCAGACATTTACAGGCAAGTTGTTGGAAAAGCCCTTTATTAGTGACTTAATACCATGTGCTATTTCAGTTAACTAACTTTTGCTGACAGCGATCAGAAACCGGATCTTTCATTATTGACCTTCTTCACATTTGAGACAGCAGAATTGATAGCTGATTAAAAATACATTACAACCATTGACCTACCCTTTATAAATGAATTGCTACAATTTATAACTGATCCATTAAACATTATATGTTATTGACATATTAAAGCTATTTGTTGCAACTTAAAGAAAACATTGGAAGGTGCTTGTTCATGCGACCTGGTAGTTTTTCCTTCCTTCACAACTTTTCTCCACATCTATCCAAATGATTTCAGTTCATAATTAAAAAAAAGATAACAAGAGTGACAATATTCCATATCCAGCCCTTTTAAATGTTTTTACGTCATGTAGAATCCTAAAGGAAAAATATGCACAGTATTTATCATAATTTACTGTAACCACATGACAGTTCACTTCCCCACACTCTGATCTCACATTCTACAACTATGGAATCATTTCAGCAAATTTTTGTAATGTTTGTTATTAATATGTGAATCACAAAAGGGTTTTGGAATGAAATAAATAATCATAATAAAGAGGTTTTCTGTTCCCTCCATTCTGTCAACAGTACATGAATACAGTATGATGGGCAGAGCTTTAATGGAGATTATATGAGGTCACCAAACTATACTAATCAGAAAGTAAAGGTTTATTTGGTCTAAAGGTCTGACTGTGGGACTGTAAATGCCCACACAGTCCTGGGCAGAGGTAACCAACATTGGTATTCGCTGTAGTAATTTGCGGTAATGTGCAAATGTTTGGCACCTGATTCATACAGATTGAGATCCTCAGACACAATGAGACAGCAACAACAAACACAAAACAGCTTCTTTCAAATACAATAATTTATTAAAGCATCTTTAAATTCTGATATAAAACATTTTCTGATTTTTTTTCTTCTTCAAAACAATCAGAAATCGCAGAAATACAGTCATCGTCAATGGCAACGTCAGTCTCTGGTGTGGCCGCCGGCAGCTGACCAGATCGCCTAAGTGAGTACGATTGGAGAGTGATGGAAGACAGTGATGCGATGTGAGGTAAATACTAAGCTCATTACGTTTGGATCATACTCTTATCATGAACTACACTGTAAGTCGACTGGCATAGGCATCCTTTGTGTTCATTTACATTGGAAGAGAGTACATTTACTAGAAGATTACAACTAAAGGAGCATGTTGGGTTTTTTCAGGGCAATACCCTAAAGTTATTTTATGTCGACAAGATCTCAGAAATGGGCACAAAATAGAGAAAATCAACAGTAAGTCTGAATCTAGATTTCTGTGTCCCTGAATGCAAAAACCCAAACATTTCCAGCACGCTGTTCACCTTGCTCTGTCTGCTTATTCTCACAATCCATTGATACTTCTATTAATAAATACCGCACTCTCACATGGCCTTTGACATCACTGGGAAAAAAACCCCAGTAAAACAATCTTTAGACACAGAGGTACTGAACAAGCGATATCCTGCTTGATTCTCCAAACATTGAACATAAGTTTTATCTACATACCCTCAAGTCAGGACACAATAAAAAAGCTCAACACTTGTTATAGGAGAGAAGCGCAAACAGTTTGACTGACAATACTCAACTGCAGTGGTTATAGACGTTGCATCTCCAATGATGCAGTGGTTATTTACGTTGAATTCGATTTTTTTAATGATAGGGATATGCTTTTGTAGCACATGCACTAGTGGAAGCCATAACTACCAATGGCCGAGATACTCAGCAACCCAAAATGAATATTTCATTCCTGAAAGGCCGCATCTGCACCGGATCTTCTAGTCCAGAATAGCTGCGATAAAAACTTAAATAAGGCAAGATGAGGGAGATAATGTCCCTGGGACAGTTATATTACACATTAACCTGAGGGAATCTCCATTCGGGAGAACATTCATTACAATAGGGCGCAATACCTGTCGAAAAAACACTGACAACTCAGTCGGGTTGCCACTGCGACACATTCTTTTATCTAGCTTGGATGTATTATTAAAGAAAATATACATGTTTGGAAATTTGAAAGTCCTAATTCAGATGTTGAATTAATTTCTGTTTTGAAATGGGAAACATAGTTTTTGTATTCCTTGGACATTTAAAACAAAATCCACAAAAAGATGTGAAAAAATGGCGAGTGTGATTAATGAGAGTGAGTATTGTGTTTGGAAACTGCATGGAGGGAAACAACACTGAGGACGACTGTAAAGCCTAAGATGGTGCAGATGCTTGAAAGTTCCCACTTTTGCCACGAGCAGTAAAAGGAATATTTCTGGATGGAGTTTGTCTGCGTTGCTACATAGCCAGTCAAAAGCTCTGAAAAACAATCTCTGTTGACGCGGTTTCTTCTTTTGCCCATCTCTACGTCTTCTCTCCATGCTCGTTTGTTGTTTGTCGGGTGTATAAGCGGAGTGCATTTTCAGTCCTGTAAGTCAATCACCTGATCCAGTTGGTTCCGTAACTGGACACAGACTTCACACTGCAGCGCTTCTTCACAATCATGTTTATGTAGGCTTTCATGATCTTTGTGATCTCTCCAACCTGGGGATATACAGACGAAACACACAGTCAGCGGAGAAGAGAAGCACATTTTGACGTTCCTCTTACAAACATACACAATCTAATATTTACAGGAAAGATTTCGTACCTGTGGTGTTTCAAAGAGCATCTCTCTCTCATCCACAGTGATCTTGTAGGTGCAGGGCTGCGGAGCGCCAAAGAAAATAATGTGCTCGTATGGGAAGGTCTCCAGAGGTTTGGGCTCTCCTCTCTTGTAGACGGATACATTTTCAGCGCTCACACTCAACCAGAGATCATGAGGGAAGCCTCCTTCTTTGCACTAGAAAGACACAAACACAGGAAGTTATAAACTATAAACTAAGGATGCACTGATCAGATATGCTGGATTGGGGGGAGCCAGTGTCACAGTGGTAAAAGAATCGCCCCATGTAAAGAGGCTGAAGGTCCTCAAGGCAGTGGCCGCGGATTCGACTCCAACCTGCGGCCCTTTGCTGCATGTCTCCTCCTCTCTCTCTCACCCCATTTCCTGTCTGTCCTATATAATAAAAGGCGTGAAAACTGCCTACAAATCATTTTAAATAAAAAAGATGTGCTGGATTGGATTTAAGGCAGACACTGATGTTACTGAGGCAAAGACGCATAAACCTACCTCGACGTCAAACAGTGTGGATCCATATCCAGGCCATTCCTTGATGATGGTCATGTATTTGAGCATGGCCTGGTGCTGATCCAGACCGGTGAGGCGGGACCACTTCTCCACAACGCTCGCCCTGGTGGCAGACATCTCCTCCTTTATCCACATCTCCAACATCTGCTCCTCCTCCATGCGCTGCTTCTTCATGGAGCCCGTCTTCAACCCCCGTCTCAGGGTCCCGTCCAGGAAGCTGGTCCTCCGACGCTCCAGGGTCTGGCCCGACCCAGAGGCGCCGCCCACCTTGGTGAACTGGAGGATGCGACTGCGAAGGCGGCCCACAGGGTAGACGTTTTCCAGGCTCCAGGTGACCCTCGCTTTGTCTCCAAACAAAAACTGCAGACGTAGAGCGGCGAGGTGCTGCAGGGTCTCCTCACGGGCAGGGAAGTGGCCCCGGGTCAAACTCTCATGGGCCTGAAGGAACAGTGAGAGTTATCACTATTAGCACAAACCTATGATTGAAAAGACTGTAATTTAAGTGTAAAAGGATGAGTAAAACACACCTGCTCAAACATGAACGCAAACTCCACTCCTTCTTTAGGCATGCTCTCCACATCCAGGAAGCAGTAGAGTTTAAAATAGAGTTTCCACTGGCCTTCATCCTCAGCTTCCTCACTGCCAGCAAGTCTTGTGGGAAAGCCACACATCTGTCACTTACATATTTATACTGAACCTATGTATTCAATGTAATTTAATGCATTTATAATATTATTTAAAAAAAAAAAAAAGTAATAGAAAATAACCTGTAATCATGTGTTACATACCTTTCAAATTTAGCCAAAACATCAGCCACAAGAACCCTGCTTTCCACAGCTCTGTCTATTGTGTTGTTGTGCTCAAAAAGTGCAAACATGTTCCTGCTGTCCTCCATAGCCAGACCTCGGATTAGTTTCTCCACCACCTGGACAAAACAAAGCCAAGATAACAACACAGGATGTATCAGTACAGCTCCTCCTCTTGCCCTGTTATAAAACAAAATATCTATTAGAGTTTGTGTAAAGTAATCACTTTGGGCCTTCTTAAAAACCGGCTTACGCAGTTTTCACGAAGACTCCGACACTCACCAATGTTTTCTTATTTGTTCTTAGGTTAAAAAGAAATCTATGCACACTCTCTTATGCACATTCCAGGGCTGACATGTTTTTGCCAAAGAGATGGTTGTCATGTTTTCTTCAATTATAAAGTTGTATAACATTTTAGGATTTAAATTGCAATAATATTTTAAGCATTTAGAATAACTAATTATTTTCATTATTTTACAAAGCAATATGGTCTTTAGAATGAAATAAACATTACCCAAAGTAGGTCCGTTTTAGGACTTTTTCAGCATTCACTGGATAGTACAGCATGCACTTTCATCTTATGAGGAAATGGGATTCATCATTATAAGAGCAGAGGTATGAATAATTTTGTGGTTTAAGAACTAGTCATGAATCCGATATAGACTTTTCTTAGGACTTTTCTTAAGAACAAATTTAGGAATAAAACTTAAGAAGATATCGGTGAATGAAGCCCAATAATATGTGCAGAGGAACATTTAAAACAGCCTGTGTAGCAATGACTATGACTTACCTCTCCAGCGGTGGTGTGCGAGTTAATGGAGATCTTGCAGGAGCCTCCTCCGTGGCAGTACACTGTCGTGGTCATTTCCTGTCTGGTAAGCAGTGCAATGATTTCCTCTTGAGAGGGAACAAACTCTCTGCTCTTGGTCTTCTTTAGAGACTCACCGATGAAAATGGCGAACATTTCAATCTCTGTTCCGGGGAACAACTCCTTAATCCTGAACACACGCATAGACGCAAAGCCAGTTAAGTAGAAGTTGCAACCCATCGTAATCTGTGACCATAAGATTATTATGAATCATGGCATGTGTCCAGAAATACACTGCACCTTTTGAGGTGAAACTTGAGGTAGCGTAGGATGCCTCGGCTGGGCAGAAAGGTGCAGCACATACATGTCAGGAGATGCCAGTGGGCGCGATTGGAAGGACTGTTTGGATGGGGGACATGATTGGTTTGTTTGATCAGCTGACAGTAAACCTCATCTCTTAATGACCTCAAGTCTTGACAGGTCTGCAGGATTCCCTGGATGATTGGGACAGGGTCTGACACGGCCTCCATCTCCTGCAGTGAGTTGAAAATCTTCACCGCCTCATCCTGCAGGCTGGTATAACCCTTTTCCTTTTGCACTGGGTTAGAGATGGACAGAGAAGGTATTTAAATTCAGGCCCAACCAGTACAACTATTTTCTCTTTACATTACATTAGATGACTTCCAAATATTATGCAAAAAAGTCTATGAATTTCCTTGAAAATCAAAATTGAAATGCCTTCTCACACTGATTGTTATTGTGCAGTAAGTGTGTTGGATGCTTTTAATTTGAAGTTGACTTTAAAAAAAAGAGAGAGATCTGAGCACTTGCACAATGCAAATAGAGTACGATCACAAGTCAATAGCTTGCCAACAGCAGCTGCAGGCAACAGCACTCACAGTGGACGCTGACATCTCCGTAGGGCAGAGGTAGAAGAGGGGAGTGCAAAGGATGCTGGGTATATCTCAGGATGGGGTTCCTCCAGTATGTCTGCTCCACAGCCTCCACGTTCAAACTGCTCTCCTGGACCGAAAGAAAACTTGATCAGCGATCTTAAAGTAAAGTGCTCATGAATTATCTTTACAATTAAGTAGAGCGTTCTGAAATAGGCAGAAGCTTGTATGTGAGGTAATTAATCAATTCAGTTTAGGAAATAAAACATAGTAAAGGTTGGAAACAGCTATATGTGAGAAAAAGAGGTAAACGTAAGTGTTTTGTAGAAGGCAAAGCCAGGAAGATCACGGCACGCACTTAGTGAGTATAAGTACCTCACTTTACTACAATTTGTGTCCCTGCCCAAGGTTTGCATGACTGAAAAGAATTGTAGTTAAAATAATATTAATATGATACTGAAATGTCATGCAGAAATATATGTGAAAGTATTATTAGCACATTTAATGAGACACATAAAATTTCATAGCGACGTATTGCATGCAGACTAGCAGTTATTAGCATGACATTAGCAACTTAACTTCAGGACAATACAGGTGGCTTCTTTCTTTAATACCTTGATGTCCCTGATGAGTTGCTGCGTTGGCGTTTCAATGGGAACTTTGCTGTCTATTGCTCCCTGTATGGCATTTGTCCACCGCATGGCTTCATTCAGCATTTTGGTGTAAAGACGGTAAGAGTGTTTACGTCCATGGACGATTATATTCCAGTAACCTGAGTGTACAAGGGAGAAAGTGAAAAAAAGACAAAATGACTCCCTGGTAGAGCTTAAGATAATTTTACAAATCAGAAATATTTTCCCCAAAAAGGCTCAAACCTGATAAATTAGCAGGTAAACTATAAGAGACTAAAAGCTTGAACTGATGAGTTTTTCTCTGTTGCTCAAGATGACTGAGAATTAATGTTGACCGTGAACTGACCAGTGTCCTTGAAGACCTTCTCATCTGGCTGCACCACAGAGCAGAGACTGTTGAGGACTAGAGTTCCCAGTTTGGAGGTGCTGCGCTCTGACGACTTGTAATAGTCCAGAGAGGTAGTGGTGAGGACAAACCAGCGCTTCTTCAGCTTCAGAGACGTGCTTTTGGCTCCTGTCTTCATCTCTTTATGTAGCCAGCCTGAGGGAGCAGAAACATTATTGTTAATCCATTTTAATTTTCCCTTCTACTAAAGAAGTGCAGAATATCATCAGTCATTTATAGAGCAAACCAGATGGTATCGTACAGCACACAGTCTCAACTGACTGACCTCTGACTAAGAACTCCTGTCCGTCCATCCTGGAGTCTCCCTTGGATTTCTGCAGCAGGCCGATCCAGTGGTGCATCTCCTCGGGTGTGTCTGTGTTGCAGTGGATCACTCGGTTAGCTGTGATGATCACAAACGAGTTCGGTCTGCGGAGCAAAACACATAAACACACACATGTAGTCATACCATGCACATGCTGTTGTACCACTAACACAGTTAAAATACATAATTTAGGTTTATTATCTGCTCCTCACCTGTCGGGGTTGTCTGATGCACAAACAGAATCAATCAAGCCCACATCTAGCGTGCCCTGGACAGAGAAAAGAGAGGTCAATTTAGAATATGTTCTTAGCTGATGCCTATTTGCACACATTTTCCTTCGTGGGTTTTCTGCCACCTGGTACTCCAAGCAGTGTTCTAAGAAGCTGCATGTCTTTCCCATCTTTCTCTCACCTAATTTCCCGGCATCTCTCTTCTGTCATCTCAAAAAAATAGTTTGGAAAAAGTGGCACTACTCAAAGGTGGGGCTTGGAAGCCTGTGGTCATAAATCGCACAAAGAAGGGATAAAGGCAAATTGTCAAACGCCTTTCGGGTACAAAAATTCCCAATGTCCGAAAGATGTAGGTTTGAGGGGGTTTCAGACGCTTCAGAAGTGAACGGGTGTTTATAGTAATGTTAGTTATACTGTACATGTTTGTTTGCTTCTTTCTATGTAACGTGGCTTGCATGTTTGTCTTTCCATCATTTTCTTATCCTGTTATTTCCCCCAGCTCATTCAATTTCTAAATCTGCAAATGCCATTAACTCCACTGCAATCGTTGAACATCCATAAAAATGAACAATTATACACCAGTGTGTGTATTCTGCTTCCTCAGCTTAAAAAACTATATGACCCAAAACTTGACAATCATAATTTAGCTGATTCAGTTAAATGCTTCATCGTTACAGCTGAAAAATAGAGGCCCAGGCGGCAGAGAGGTAAAACAGCACTAACCACTGCATTCTTTGGGTTGGCCTGTTCATGGTGCATCTCCATGAGCTGCTCTGGGCTGGCGCTGTGGACCCGACTCAGCACATTGAACCAACCACTGGATGGGGTCAGAGGGAGTTCAAAAAAGTTAAAGTCAGCAAACATATAATTGAAAATTACTTCCACTGTTAACCACAAGGGGGAACTTGGTTTCCACACATCACTTTTACACACAGATGAGGACAAAAGTACAGAACAGCCACAGTTAGTTGATGATTTTTATAGAATCTGAGGATGTAATCTACCTGGCATCTTCTGGAGATTCTGCGTAGATGTGGTAGGTCCTCTCCTCTGTCACAACATTCAGTGCATTTTCCTTCTCATGATTGTCCACTATCTCCCTACAGAAAGGCCCAGAGTAGAACAGAACTCAGTTAACCATATATTGTTCTGTTTCTTTCGAGTAATTTTTCGAAAGAAGGTTTTCTTTAAACTCCCATGACTGAGAACAGGTTCTTACTTGGCTGTGCGGATATCAATGGTTCCTTTTAGCTTCTCTTCACTGTCGCTCTCAAAGTACATGAGCTTCGACTCCCGCAGAACGAACCAGCGCATCTTCCAGTTGCGCCGGGACAAGGTGGACATTCCTCCTCCTTTTTTGTAAAGCCAACCAGATTTGAGGGAGTCCTGCTTTGCCCGATACCACATGAAGGTCTCGTCCTTGAGGACACACCAGCGACGACGCCACGGGATCATCAGACCGCCTAAGAGGTGTTGTGAGTGAAAGAAATGATGTTTATTTATTATTATGTTTTGTGTGAAATCTCAGTATGATAGGAGTATTAAACACAGACACCCATACACGCATATATGCATCCTCTAGAAATAAAACAACAATAAACTACAAACAAATATATACAGTAGTAGAGGGAAATATAAGTACTGAAACAGTAGGAAAAGAAAGAAAGAAAGAAAGTCTGTTTTTTAAAACCGATGAAACAATCAGAGAAGCTGCATTCAGCTGTGCGGAAACTATCTGCATGCCTGCTGGGCAGTGATTTGGTAAAGCTCCTCACTCTTCATGTAGAGGTAGCCATGGAAGTATGGGGGCCCACTGCCGTTCAGCAGATTCACTCTCCCATTGGAAACTTCCTCATCTGTGTCCACGTAACCATCGTTGTCCTCGTCACTGTCGATGAACTGAAACACAAACACCAGCACTCAGGACGATCAATGTCCTTCATGAGACTACCTTGTCCTTCACAACACATTTATATAAATTGATATAACCTGCACATTATTCATTTTCTGACACCTACGGGAAGTTCATTTTGCAACTGCAGTACTTGAATCAGTGCCCAAAATCTGTCGGACCTTGTTGTCACTATGCTGTCAATCAACCTCGCCATAAAACTGACAGATACACCCCCCCACACACACACCCCCTCCATTCCCTTGACATTTTGCTGATCCGACAGTGTTAGGACTGAGCTCCCTGCCTGAATTGCACTATCTGGGAATAGATTCAAATGCTCATCAGCAGAGCCAAAACAAATAATTGCTACAGTGTTTCACTGTGATCCTAACATAAGCCGAGCCTTGTGATATGTTAAGAGAGGATTCAGTCTTGCACACATGTCATGCACACTTAATAATGCAATTTAGGTGCAGAGTCAGTGCGTGGGAGGAAAGCTAGGTGTGTGTCAGTGTATTTGTGAACAATGGCTTAAGTTAGAGCTGACAACGGACATGGAAAATGCAGCAATTCTATGTTGTGGTTCAAGCAGCAGTTGACAGCAATGATTCTCAGCCTGTTAGTTCTCACCGAGTCTGAGCTGCCTCTGAAGGAGTCCAGGCTGTTTTGGGTGCAGGAGGATTTTCTCAACACCTCTTCATCTGTGATATGACCATCATTGATGCTAGCACCTGAGCTCCCATGAGCCTCCTCAAACTCCTCCTGGTCGTAGTCTGACTCTGTGTCTGGCAGGTTTGAGTGGGCCGGCTCCTCGCTCACAGGCTCAAAGTCTGACCCCCTGCTGGCGCTCTGGCTCAAACGCCGTTCTCCATTAGTGACCTCGGGAGGAGGAGGAGGTCTGGCGGTTCGAGAGTCTTTCAGAGCAGGGGCATGAGTGAGTCCATTTGAGGTAACTGGGGAGAGCTTCACCAGTGCAGGAGAGGAGGCAGAGGAGGGGGTGGCTATTAGTCCTTCTGCAAAGGCAGGCGGAGGAGGGGGAATACTTCGAAATACTTCCTTGCTCAGAGGAACTGCAGCCGGTGGAGGGAAGTCAGGCAAAGGAACACACTCGTCCTCAGCGTGGAAACCCTCGTCCACCTCCTCCTCAGCCAGAGGGGCTGTAGATTCACCCGGGTCGTGGAGGTTCTCCTCACTCGAGAGGGATGGCTCTAAACCACCAAAGTCCAGGAGCTCTAGGAACTCAGTAGCCACTCTGGAAGCTTCCTTTTCCAGCCTGTAGATCTCAGCGTCTCTCATCTGCCGTAGCTCCTCATGGGAGACATCTCCGAGAAGGGACACGCCGTCTTCCTGCTGCTTCTGCAGACGCTCAATCTCCCTCTCCAGCCGCAGGATCTCCTCCATCTGACGGCTTTCCTCCTCAGAGGTGTGACTGTGGGACAAACTCTGGGAGAGCTCCTTCTGTAGATGGGACAAGGAAAGCGGAAGAGACACAGAGAGCAAATTTAAATACCACTAATTCACATCGCATAATGTGTTTTGTTATGTAAATAACAGTTTTTGAAAAGGGCTTACCTTCTGACAAACACCGTTTACCAGTGAGTTCCTATAAACAAAATAAAAAATATTTAGGAAGATAAACGTGCACAGAGTTAGATCCAAGTCATCTGATCTTAACAAATTCAAACATTTCACAAAATCTGAATTACTCTACCTTTTCTCATCTGCTTTAGCTGCCGTTTTCTGCCCTTCCTCTTTCTCCTTCATCAGTCTCAGCTCCTCTCTCCTCATCGACTCCTCCTCTTCCTCCCTCTTCTTCATCTCCTCATTCACGAGCCTCTGTCTCTCTTCCTCCCTCTTTCTCTTCTCGTCCTGCTCATGTTGTCTCCTCTCTTCCTCCATCCTCCTCCTCCTCCTCTCCTCCTCCTCTACTCGCCTCCTCTCCTCTTCTCGTCTCCTCCTCTCCTCCTCCTCTTCTCGCTTCTGTTTTTCCTCCTTGAGGTGGCGATGGAGGGATCGGGCCAGCTGGCCTCTGTGATGTTTCTGCAGGATGATGGTGGCGACACGCAGACGCAGGAAGACCCGTCTCCAAAAGTGAGCGCGGTAGTTCTTCTGGATGGTGACGACGCTGGCCTGAACCCTCTTATATTGTTTCCTGATAAGAAGATCAAACACACACCTTTCAGTCAAGCCCGGTCACATATTTAATCCAATGTTGTGTGGCACCCCAAACGTATTTGTGACGTTGCACAGCACTGCAGGATCTCTCTCTGTTTGAACAAACACACTGGGAACACAGACTTTACATTGTGAACTGTGCAATGTTTAGAGTCTGGTTCACTTGTGCTGTTCCATTGTGGCCGCGTGGGCTGCAGTGTTTTGCCCGGTGACTAAGCCCCATCACCCACACACTGCACATGCATTGAATACACACACATATAAACAGTGCACACACGCAAATACACGTGACTTGCAAAAGGACCACACACAATGCTCTGACTCTCTGACCCGTAGCCTGGCCTAGTCTCTGCAGTACTCACTCCGTGGCCTCTGACTGGTCTCAGGACAGAGATAATGTTACATATAATAATACAAAGACTTTACTTGTTGTGTCTTTAGGGAACTTCCCTTAGCTTCTGTCTTTAGTATGAGCTGCTCTGAAGAGAAGGCAGCTCACGACCTGAACGCTGTCATCAGTCCCATTATACTCTCCCAACGGAGCTTTTCAGGGACTGAATGTGACCTTATATGTTGTAGCATGTAGGTGTAATTACATTCCGAAGGGTGTCTGCATGTGCAGATTTTTGAATCCCCATAGTGATTGATGTCCTCTTGTCTGACAGGCAGAGTGGAGAGGTGGAAATCTTGCTTCTCGGGCAGAAAAGACTGAGATTTATTCAGTGAATAAACAGCATCCAAGGCACTGCTGCTGGCATAACAGTAAATGAAAGCCTTGTTGATGCTCAGAGATGACAATGTCTGTTTAAGAGTGCTCCAACTGAGGGGCATGACCTGCACGTCATTACTAGTATATCTTAAAAAGATGTGTGATCTGTAAAGTGCATGACACTTGTAATCTCCAGAGTAGACAAACCAAGACATCCAGGTTTTTCTGATTAGTTTGCTTCAGTGTTGTTAAAATAATCTTCTACCTCACTATCTGAAACTTCAAGACGTTTACACAAGTGAAATTATGTTTTTTTTATGGCTGCATCATATGGAAATATTCTAGACATCTTGTGTATTATTCTATTCCTTCAACTGAGATAGAACCGAAGAAGCCTGCACACTCTCAATCACCTGTATTCACTTCATTAATGATGTTTAATTTCCCAGACCTTCGAAATAAAATGATACCCGATGTTATCTGATGAGGGTCTGAACACTGAAACATCATAACTAAAGTGAGGGTTTTCGTTTAATTATTTCACAATCACACTTACACACTTCCACACACCTATCTGAAGCAGTGCAGGAACTTTGTTGTGAATTTTCTCTAAACTTCTGCATGACGTATTTTGGTATCACTGGAGACTCTTGACTTCAAAACAGTTAGATTAAATAACTGTACACCATTATTGCACTTGAGAAAATGTGAAGCAACTTCTACACTGATGAACCCACATAACACACATATACAGTATACACACACTTAAAGGTAATATTGTGTGCAAAGGCACATATGCACATAACACCCCCCACCTCAAAAAACCACACACAGGCTGTACACCACTATTAGAAAACAAACACTGACAACTGTCGGTGCCACTCAGCCCTTCACCCCCCTCCTTCACACTCTACCGCTCACCTTGCCACATAGCTGAGGATGTGGGCGCGGATCACCATGCCAGCCCTGCGCCGCACCTCTTCCCTCTCCTTCTCCAGCCTTTGCTCCAGGGCCTCCTTCAAGAACACCTGCGGGACGAGCAACGCCACAGCCAACACGGAATGAGAGAGAGAGAGAAAGAGGGAGGTTGGGGAGGGGATGAAACAGGATGGGTTAGTTCCTCTTCTTGGTAAGGCTACAAAAGAGGGCCCACAGAGATGTGAAGGGCCCCTGTTGTCTGCTGGCAGCTCCCTGTGCCCACTGCAGAGGAAGTTGTGGTGCAGTTGAGGCTAGCAGGCTATCTGCTCTCCCTGACTGCTAAGCAGAGCAGAGGGGAAAAGTGGCACACAGACTGCAGTGTTGCTGCTAATGCCGCTGCTGCAGAGCCTCATTGTGTTCAGGCGTCGTTCCTAAAAAATTTGCTAGTACTGCTTCTGCTTCTGCTGCGTTGGTTTCTCGATTGACGTGCACAGGCAGAAAGGCACAGAGAGGGAGGGCAAGGGAGAGGTAGAGAGAGGAGGGATGGAGGGATGAGGGGGAGGGATGGTGGCTGCTGTCCAGACAGAAAGCCACACCCCTCCCTGCTCTTATGAAGGAAGGGAAAGGGAGTTTAGTTAACCCTTTCCTCACTGCTGGTGACTTTTTTTCAAAGTTGGTAGCGTCTCTGTGAAACATTTGAGAGCCTACAGCTCCTCATAGACTAAAACGCTCACAAGAAATGAACAAAGAGTGGTCACACAACATTATAATTCATAATCAGAGTGTCTCTCTCTGACCATGTAACCAGGCTGGGAGAAGGGGGTTTATGTGATAGTGTGATATCTGTTGCCAGCCAGGAGGATCAACCCCTTCTGTGTGTGTGTGTGTGTGTGTCTGTGTGTGTGTGTGTGTGTGTGGGGGGGGGGGGGTCTTGAGTGGCTGTGTGTGTTTGTGTCCCAGATGTTCCACTAATCAAAGGCTCCCACAGCTGCAGCCCTGCCTGCCTCTGTAAAGTCTGTTAGGAGGAAGCTTCCCCTTCGTCCACATCCTTCCCTCGTCTGTAAAACAAATGTCTCACACACACACACACACACACACACACACACACACACACACACACACACACACACACACACACACACACACACACACACACACACACACACACACACACACACACACACACACACACACACACACACACACACACACACACACACACACACACACACACACACACACACACACACACACACACTCCGTGCAAAGTCACCCAAGCCCCTAATTCTGGGCAACACACTTCCTCCGCACACAATCAGCACGTATATAATTACACACAGATTGTTTCTCCAAAGGAAATGTAGCCCCCTTCTGTCTCTCAGTCCCCTTTCCCACAACCCACACTACATTTCCCTGAGCCCAAAAATACTACGCTGCCATCAAAAACACAAGCATGAGGACGGAACGACACAGACCCAGTTTTCATTTCTCCTTCTCTTTCTATGTATATACAGTGTAAAGTGGAGCATTCATGAGCAGAGGCAGCCAATGGTCAAAGTGCTGACCCTAGCCCCTTTCACCCATGCACTGCAAACCTGAAATTATCTAGACATCGACTGGCAGAACATAAATTGAGAATGTGAATCAGTTGGATTGGATTTTTCCCTGCCAGAACCTTAGTACAAAGTCTGTGTTATGTCCGATTGAACCCATGTGTAAATAAAGCTGCTAATTGTGCGGAAATATCATACGGCTCGTGTGAAACTGGAAGAAAACAAACAACATGCAAGGAGCAAAACAAGAAGAGGGGTGCTTTACACAAAGACATCGATGCAAATGTCTAACTAGACCACAAGATTCAGGGACTTCTGTCGGAAAGGGAAGCTTGATTCGTCAGACATTGTCCCGAGTTCATATGAGAAAATGGCTTGTGACGCATAATTCAGTTTTACCCACAAAGAGGAAAAAAGTATGTCTCTCTCTGATGTCTGTAATCCACAGTGACTCCAGAGATTTATAATGTGTGCATGTGTGAGAACTTTAATAAAGAGAGGCATGTGTGTATTAGTGGTTATGCACCAGTTATGTACGTTGTAGTCAATGAGAAGCAGCACATCAAACACATCAAACATTTTTCGGCTCAACGTATATTTTACCATGTGTGCAGCTGACACTATTAATAGTGTCATCCACCCCCCATCCAAATGGGGTATACAACAAAACTGTCCAGACAAATTTGAAATGTCTTAGTGATTTAACAGCTACGGAAGAACCACAATGAGGGAAAAGATGTGTTGGGAAAAATGTGGATTTAGCTGATTTCAAGAAAGCCTATAAAGCAATTGTATTTATATCCCCTTTCTACTGTGTAGCAGTCGTCTATGCTGAGCTCAACTAAGAGGTTTTGCTGTCCAGATCAAACAAGTCATTAAAGGTTAATCATTCAATGAGAGTGCAGAGAACAAGAGAGGCCTTTGCTCGGGGGGAGTTGATGATTGTTTGAAATAAAGAAAGAGAAAAAAAGAGAGAATGAGGGAAAAGATGTGTTGTGTTTCACCATATGGAGATCATGAATCTATGATAACGTTTCGAAAAGATGAATGCACGACATTCCTCTAACCTCTGCAACGTTTCATCTCCGCCTCCACATCACTCGCCGGGAGTTTAATTTATTATATCAACAGCTCGATGAGTGTCAGGAGGCTAACACTCTACCAGCTACAATAAGGCTGCCTCAGGATTACCGTATGTCCATCGCGCTGGGTCACAGTTACAGTAACAGTCTTTGGTGTCAGGGGGTTTTTAAGGAGTAGCCGTCAAACTCTGTGGTTGTCAACAGGAGAGCAGAAGATTGACCACAACCGGCCAGAAAAATCTTTGGGACATGAGTCACAGTTTGGGCTGTCCAAACTGTGGCACACATTAACAGCTTGGGAATGACACCAGCTTGACTTTTTGAGAAAGAATCATTCCAAGCAGCCACCAGATTGAACCAACATGCTATCAAATGAAATTGTCCCTATCCTAAATATTATTTATGCTTAAAAAACAGTGATTTATGACTTGTTGAACATGTTTCCAAAAGCACGTAGAGGATTGACTAGCATGCAGCAGAATCCATGTTACTGTACAGGAAAATATATGTGTGAGCATTTGCACTTGTATTAATCACATTTGCGGGACAAATATCTCTTCCCACAGTCACATTTTATAGACTCACTTCCCATTTTGGAGACAGAACACTGGTCCCCACAAAGTAAAACATAAAATCTAAGGGTAAAGACTTTGTTTTCGTATAATGTTAGGATACGGTTGAAAGTTAGGTTAAGGGTTGGGGCTGGGTTTGGGTAGCGGTTATGGTTACTGCGAGTATCCAGGGCATGACAGTAAGTCAAAGCAATGTCCTCCTAAGTGACAACAACAAGTTTGAGCGTGTGTGTGTGTGTGTGTGTATATGTGCTCCACCTTTGTCTTCCCCAGTTGCCAATCTGTCTTGGCTTTGTCGTGAAGCGTGAGAAGCTCGAAGCAGCTTTGCTTCTCATCGTCGGAGTTGATTTTGTTCTTTAGAATTATCTTGTACCTGTGGAAACACACACACACACACGCGCACACACACGCACACACACGCGCACACACGCGCACGCACGCACACACACACACACACAATTGTAACACTTCAATCATTGACTTTTGATTTTTTTGGCTTGTGTTTTTTTTTTCAGTTGTCCAACATATTTCAACCACTTTTAGTTGACTCAGCTTTGTGTGTGTACAGTATTTTTTAAAGGTATTTTTTGGCATTTTGCTGACCTGCTGTAAAAGTCCTTAAAGGTTCTACGGACAGGGAATCCAGCCCTGCGGATCTTTACAGTTTCCAGCATCCCGGAATATCTCAGCTGGTTCAGGACTACATCAGGATCAAACCGGTTGGCCTTCTGTAGATGAAAAATAACAAAACATGAAAACTACAAAGACTAAAGTGACACAACTTACAATTCTACTCTATACTTAGTTGATTAAGCCATTTTTTGCTATGCATTGAAAATTGACCTGCGTACAGGTCTTATTCGGCACGATTGATGGTTTGGAGAGTATCTGTGAGTGGAAGATTTGTGACGGCTCAACGCTGCAGGAAAAATATAATCCTCCAATGTTAAGCCCACACACCAATTCAAATCGTCTTACTGCTGAGTCACGTTAAACTTGAACTAAAAAGTAAATTACCGTGGGGAGTGCTATCATTTTACATTAACAATCGGGTTACTGCAAAGACAACGCACGCCATGAGAGAGAAACCTGAACAGTGTTGAGCAAGACCTTGCCAGCCGGGTAGGCTTTCTGGAATAATCTGCCGCATTGTTCACAGCTCTGTGTTACCGATGATCCTGGGGTCTGCTTATCATAAAGGATCTGTGGTATTTGCCGCCTTACACCTCTACACAGCCTGCCCAAACACTCACTAGGGCCGCACGAATGCCATCTTCACCCAGAGGGCACACAGCGCTGGATAAGCCCCACATAGGACCTCAGCATTCCCCAAATGTGTCAATCTAATTACAGGCTAATGCTACCACGCATGGAAACAGACACACTTGGATACAAAGGCACGCTTGCATGTGTTCATGTTCATAATCACACACACACACATACAGACATAAACGTGCACTCCTCTGAGCTCTGAACTCTGCTCTTTAGCAGAGGATTTAGGCAGCTGAAAAAGGTTCGGCATGTTTGAGTGAAAGCAGGCTGACCCTTCCCTCAGTGACATTTTTTCCAAGAAGGGTGGGTGCATGTACCGTAAATCACATACGTACATTGTGTATGTGTGTTTGCATGCGTGTAATCCTGTCATTTTGCAGGATTAACAGAGGCATGGCTTGTTCCATCTTGACCAGCCGAGGCTAGGTGAGTAAATGCGAGGCAGAGCCAGTGAGAGCCGAGGGAAAACAGTGCAGTTTCCACGCTAATAAGTGAGCGAGAAGGTGTGGAATTACGTATAGAGAGTGGGAGGTAAAGAGCAAAGAGGGCAATCATATCACTGTGCGCATTAATAATTAAGAATAACAGAGAGAATGCCACTGGATTACAGAGCAGCTAGTTTACTCTCTCACATAGAGAATAAAGAAACATAATATCACAAATTCGCTAACTATCCAATATCAGAAAATTGGATAACAGTGCAGATTGTAAAACGGTTTGCAGTTATGTGGTAAACAATAGTGGAGGAGCAGTAGAGGCCTAGTAGATACACGTCCCCCCGGCTGCACCACAGCACTGTGGTCTTATCTTGGCATTCCACTGATGTAGCCAGATCAGCAGAGCATCAGCCAAGCCGTTGCAGCTGGAGTGGCCAGCAGTGACCTCTGATCTCTGGTAGAGGGGATAAAGTGGTAGGAATGTGACGGTACACAGCCCTTATATTTGAGGAAGTACAATGAGAGCCTTTGCGCAAAAGCAGAAGAGCGGTATACTGTAGCAGTTTATTAGAAGATAATTTGGAGCAGAAACAAAAACGAAAAGTTACTTTTCACGTGGAACATTTGTGTGACTAAAGATTAGCACTGAGCAACAGGAGCCATAAATAGCACCGAGGAGGTTTAACTTTGCAGGCGCTGACCTTGACAATACCTGGCAGGGTTTCTGACATTTTCTATTTTTTTAGTGCAATGAAATTTGCATGGCCTACCTTGTCCATGTTTGGTTTGATGCAGCGTACAAAAAAGGGGTTAGAGGCACTTAGTGTGGCCATCAGGGAATGTAGAGAGTCCTGAAACACATGAGCAACAAGAGGATTAAGCTCAAGACAGCAGAGGAACAAGTTATTCAATCCAAATACCATTATGTCTATTTATTTATTTATATATGTGCTTCTCAACTTATGGACAATAATAAAATGTACCAGTCCAGAAAAGTTGGAATCTAGACAAGCTTCACTTTCTTATTTGTTCAGTACTTGACGTGTAAGTGTGAGAATCTCGACAGAAGACAGAATGAAGGACCCCTGCTTTAGAATCAAGATAAAGATAAAACTAGTTCACTTAAAATATGTTGAAATTGTTTCACTGTAATGGCAGATTATTTTACTTGTGAAAATAAGACTTTAAGGGCTCACACACAACTTACATGGTAAAATGAAGGTGTTAGCACGGTAGTGTTTACACTATGAAACATGATAATCTACGTAATAGGAGTAAAAGTACAATATTTCTCGCTGAAATGTAGTAGAGTAAAAGTATAAAGCAGCAGAAAATAGAAATAAAATACTCAGCTGAAAGCGCCTGATAATTAAACATAGTCCTTGAGTAAGTGTATTTAGTTTCCACCACTGTACAGGAGAAGTTTTCAGACTCTGCTTAGGTATAAGTTCCAATAAAAAAAACATCAGAATGCAATACTACAAGTTAAAGTTCTGAGATTTAAAATGTTAAAATGAATATTAAAATAATAATATAATAAGTATGTATAAGTATTGTTGTCAAGATGCAGCATAAAGTACAGATTAAATGAAATGTGTTACTTTCCATCTCTTATAGACTTACAGATATTTACCCCACACACACACACACACACACACACACACACACACACACACGCACGCACGCACGCACGGACGCACGCACGCACGCACGCACGCACTCACACACACACACACACACACTCTGAGGATCCTTGAACCTCGCAGGCTATGTCAGCCTCCCTCTCCTCAATGCCTCAGACAGTCTGTCTCCAAAGAACCCTGGCCTGGCAGAGCTGAGCGTGATTGGCCCCTGGTTGGCCCCTCTCTGCCCAGCCATCAACCCTAATCCCCTGGCTTTAGGAACTGGCCAGGGAAGCCTGCCAAATCCTCCCCTGCTCCTTCTCTCCACACTGCAGTTAGGACATGCTAAGATAAGTCCTCCGCTGCACCCCCTCCACCGCCACAACCACATATTTCATACATCCCATCACCCATCATTTTCTGCAGATCAAATATACTGGCAGCAGTCTCCTTCCCTCCTCTGTCTCTCCATGATTTTCTTTCTCTGTGCCCCCGCACTCATACCCATCATGTCAAGATGGAAAGGCAAACGTTAAGGCATGAAGTGATCCTTACATGCAGCAGCACATGGGAGACAATTAACTCGTTGTCTGTGTGATGATGACACAATCATACAATCATGAGCTAAACTGGGAGTGACAATTAGATGACAGAAGCTTTGGTCTCACCCTGAACTGAGAGCTGACGGTGGGCTTGCGTCGGGCCGTGCCCATCTTCAGGGTCTCGTCTCCACTTCTGCTACCGACGCGTTCAAAGAGGTCGTATATGAAGTCAAGCCTGCAGACACAAAGTGCAGATCAGAGAAAGTGACTGTAAAAACGTGCATATGAATTGAACCATACATGTGTGTGTTCAGCATGCGAGAGGAGAGCAGTGTGGTGCATGCTCACCTGCTGTCTTTGAGAATAAACAGGATGTCATCCCTGAAGGTGTCTCTGTTCTTCTCCAGGATCCCACGCACATCATAAAGCACCTAAAGTTGAAGTGAGAAAGCAGAGTGCGTTTACCTTTTTTTTTTTTTTAACCCTAGAAAAGAGAGAGTGATTTAAAATAATAAATACAACAAAATAGTAAAATAATATACATGAGCAAAAGTAATGAATTTGCAGCAAAAGTGAGTAATCTGCAGCATTATCCAAACATAATCCAAGTCACTCAGATATTCCTTTAAGCAGCGGAACACGTCTGGTCATAAAAGTCAATGACTAATATCTTTAGAGCTACACAGTAACCCCTATTTACTGTCAGGTCTGTAAATTTGTGATTCACAACCACAGAGATATTTGCAATTGTAATGTAAAGAAAGATACACAAACTCAGTACATGTGTGCTCATGTGTGCTCATGCAGCCACCTGTTGAGACACGGCATTCCTCTGCCCGACCGGACCAGCATGTTTGTCTGTGTGTTTGCTCGTTTGAATGAAAAATAAAAGTGCATATAAGTATTTTAAGCATAGAAATAATATCAAATTACAAACTGTAATCCAAACACAGACACATTTTTGTGCATGTGTGTGTATGTGAGCTTGTATTCACTATTCAAAACTGTGTGTGTGTGTGTGTGTGTGTGTGTGTGTCTGTGTGTGTAGGTGTGTGTGTGTGTGTGTGTGTGCGTGTGCGTGTGCCTGTGTGTGTGTGTGTACACTATAATCCAATAACAATCCCCATACCCCAAATCCAGAGCCTTGAGGCTCATTGGGAGCCATGAAATCCAAACTTGACAACATGTATTTATACATCACAGACCCACTAATTAAACTCCATTCCTCTCACATTAGAAGAGACTCGTACAAAAGGCTTTCTGTGTCTGTCAGTTTCAGGTTCAGTTACCTCAGATTGTCTCATGGTGCAACGGAGAAATTAGGAATTACATACAGTTTGAATGCAAAATCTTACAGGTGTACCTATCCCGCAAACACTGAATCCACAATAATACAATACAGTCCATCTGCAAGGCTGCCATTGCAAAGTTTTGCCTTTGCATTATTGCCTTTGACACACAAGTGTTTATATTCAACCCGAGTTAACAAGGTGTGGTGATTTTTTTTGTTATTGCTAAAGTTCACATCTAACAACGAGACAACTGCATTTCCCCGGCACCAATGTATGGGAGGATGCTACTGTTTCCCTCGCTTAACTTAGAGCGCCATTTCAGATAACAGAAGGAGCTTTCAGAGAGGCAACTAAACTCTCCAGAGAGACACACTGGAGAGAGAGAGAGAGAGAGAGAGAGAGAGAGAGAGAGAGACAACTGGTTGGCCTGCCTGTCCTCTCTGGACGAAGTCATTACCATAGACATCCCTGCCAGGCTTGTGACTGAGACTGAGGAGACCTTGTCTGAGGCAGGCTTCATAAGGCCACTCTTTGTCCCCCAACTGTGCACACACACACACACACACACACACACACACACACACACACACACACACACACACACACACACACACACGCACGCACGCACGCACGCACGCACGCACGCACGCACGCACGCACGCACGCACGCACGCACGCACGCACGCACGCACGCACACGCACATACACTACCTTTCTCTACACTTCCGTCAGGAGTAATCTGCTCGTCATGTAAGCAGAGGAAGGAGAGGATGACGGTAAAGCCGTTTCTCCTGACTCAGGGAAAAAGACAGTGGAGAATGGGCGCGGCATCAACATCCTGTAGCTGATTTTGGCAAAGATGACCCCTGCTGTCCATCCAACAACTACCTCACTTTCCCTACATATCATTCAGGAAGCCGGTTTTGCTTCGTATTTGTGTGTGTGTCACTACAGCTAATTACCTCTCCGGCGTAGTGCTTGATGCCAAACTGGTGGTCGGTCACTCTGGGCTTCACATAGTATGGGTTTGTCTGAGGAGGAAGGACAAAGAGACCACTGACTTTTTTAAATTACTGTTCATGTCTTCTTAATTAGTGATAATTAGATTAAGCAGAGTAGCCAGTACATTGGAATCTCAGAGGAGGGAGTTCAGACAGAGGGCAGCTGAAAGGCCAGTGGGCTGCAATTAATGAATATTGTAATTATCATGTAAACTGTTCACTACTTCCTCAATAAACCAATTAATCTTAGTCCAAACAATGTCAGAAAAAGAGAAAAATGTCTCAATCTTTTTTCAAGAATGATTACTAGAATTTATTTGTGTCATAAATGGGGAAACACTTTGTTTTAAGAACGATTTTATACCAATTCATTATTCTGTTTGAAAAGGTTGCTCTGCTGCTTCAATGTTACACGTAGGAGCCACATATGTAAGGTCTCTTGTATTTTCTATGTTTTATATATCTTTTATTGTTCACTGCACTGTCAATATAGGTGGTTGGGTGGTAATGATAAGGGATTTGCATTTACCTGTTCACCTTATTTGGAATAGACAGATGGGGGGGTTTGGAGGTGGTTGGGGGGGGGCTAAGAGAGAACATTTTCTGTTCACCCCACTCATACATGCCAATTTGTTCTATGGAAACTAGTGGAACTGAATCATTCTGTGCGTTTAATTTCCTGTTTTTAGTCCCTCACAGCTGCCTGTAGCCACCACATTACATTTGTATTGAGTTTGTTTCTCTGTCTGTTAATTTGACTAATATTTAAAAAAAATTAAAAAAAATGTGTTCATTTACAATTATATAACAGAGAAAAAAACAAACCTGAGAAGCTAAATGTCACGTAAGACATGTCCCCTGCATGAAGTGACACAGCAACTTTCTCTAACTCCTTCGATCATGACCTTAAAACGCAACATGGGTTTTAAACACCTCAGGGGAAGGTCAGCCAGTTCTTAGGTCTCACTTTGTACCCCTCCTGTTTTTTCTGTCAGCCATAGAAAACCCTGCTGGGTTTTCTGAGGACACTCTTTTCTCCTGCACACAATCAGATCAGTCCGGGAGAATGGCCGATCACATTTCAGCATTGTTTTGTTTGCATGTGAGAGCACTCGGGGGAGTATACAAGTGCTTCATAGACGTTCAACGCAGCACCGAAGGCAACAGGCTACTCATCGACTACGAGAGAGCTTTAACTCTTTGCAGGTGTCTGAGCCGGCGGGTGGTGAAGGCATCTCTTCAGCGGAGTTTGGTGGGGGACTATGGGTCGTTTTTATTATACATTTTATTTATACAGTCTATGTGAGTGTCTCCCTGGGATGTGTGGAAGATGCATGCATTTCTTTTTTAATATGTGTGTTTCGACTCACTGCGTGTCGGCTGTGCAGTTTCTCCAAGAGGGTGTAGTCCGTGCCTTTGGGGAATCGACTCTCCTCATTGATAAGAGCCAACATGCCCAGTTTCTAAAGGGGGAGACAGACAAGAGGAGCACACACTGCAGTCATGATGGAACTAGTCCCATTGGGGCACATCTGGCAGCTTTTATTATAACAATGCGTGCAGGAAACAGCAGAACAATTCATTCAATTTACTCTTTTAGTTACAAAAAGAAGGTTCACTGAGCAGGCACGATGTTTGGCAGTGACACACAGTCACTCTAATACAGCAAAAATCCTCTTAGAGAGGGCTATCAAACTATTTTATCCCAAAAAAGGGATTAAAATGTCTATAATCTTTCTGCATAGCCTAAACTTTTGACCCAGAAACCTTTTAGACACAAGCCCACCTCTGTAGAAGCCCAGTTCTAACCATTATTATAACTATGGTGATAAAATAAAACAAATTGTCTTAATGTCTCCCTTCAACCGTACCTCCAGCCGCTGGCTGGTGTACATTACTGTGTACACAACATGCAAAATGAGACTATATAATGATAGAGTAGGAGATGGAAGTCAATGTAAGCACTGTGTGGCGTCAGGGTCAGCATGCTCTGGCTGGCGGTTAGCGGTCGATCCTGGTGGTGACTTTACTCTCTCAGGGTTACCTTTTCTATGAGATCCAGACACTCTGCGTTATCCATCCAGTCTATGGCCTCCCACTGGATCCCCTCCCTGTGAGCACACACACGCGCACACACACACACACACACACACACACACACACACACACACACACACACACACACACACACACACACACACACACACACACACACACACACACACACACACACACACACACACACACACACACACACACACACACACACACACACACACACACACACACACACACACACACACACACGCACACACACGCACACACGCACAATGTATGCATAAAAACATAAACAACTATGAAGACACAATGGCTGTATTGTCCAACATGAGCATGTGATGAAATGAGCCATGTCCAGGCTGCTGGCCCATCATACACGAAAACAACTGTCTGGGGGAGAAACTGAGCTGAACCCAAACCTCTGGCAGTTTGCCTGTCTCACCATGAGGAGTCCCAACCCCCATCCCCAGCCTTCAGTCTCTTGCACATGAAACGTCTTGTTTTGTTTTCAATGTATTCACCAGCATTGTTTAGATGTGTAAAACATCTTTACCTGTTGTACTCCAGCTGTTCCAGTGAGAAGATGTGCTTGTTGAAATACTCCTGGAGTTTTTCGTTGGCGTAGTTGATGTTAAACTGTTCAAACCGGTTCACCTACAGGATGAAAGAACATGATTTCAAAAACCAGTTCTGTAGCTTAAAGATCCCCTTCAGACATGTTTTTGCTCTGATTAATATGGTTGATTTAACCTAAAAGTTTCGCATCTACTCCGTCATTGAAAAATTAATCTATTCACATGCAAATGTGTTTTCTTCTAAAATTCAACTACGAGACAAGATGTATCCTACTTCCCTGAAAAGACAGATGAAGTTTTCACCTCACACTTTTTAAAGTTCAATATCGGACCAAGGTTTTAAATCCTGCTGGAAAACAAGTAAAGTGATCTCACTTAACTAAAATATTTAACATTTAAAATGAGGATTTTTTTTAAGCCGCTGAAAACTTTTACACTTTAAATGTTCACGTTTAAATGTCATTATTGGTTTTTACTGTTTTCACCCTCCCTCTGAAACGCTACATTTTTAGCATCTGTCTCTTTAGGACTCCCTCCCAAGTCTACTTTGATTGGTCAGTGTTTCTGGGTCTTCCGCACTCTCAGTGTCCCTGCACTGTTATTGCAGTCAGGGAATGATGTAACGACACTGTAGCTGCTCTTTCTGCCTATACGTAGTATAGATGTTGTGACATCTCAACCGTACGGAAGCCCTGACAACTCGTTTTAAGGCAGTTTCTGGTCACGGGTGTCAATTTTCTGCGGATTGAGCATTTTGATATTTTCACAGTACTTGTATAGCATCTCAATCTGATTTAAAATCAAAACAGACATGGAAATATCACTTTTACAATATGGGACCTCTGAAAACATCTTTAGGGCCAATTCATTTAATAATTAAACCACCACAAAAACTCTCAAATTAATGTAATTAATCTGCTTCATCAGGACTCTGCGGTGGGGTTTGATTGAGATTGGATTGACAACTAATCCTGTTTTCAAAGTGGAAAAGGGTGGCACACTATCAAGCAATCAATATCTGTGTCGTTTGTAAATCTGGTGCACAGAAACAAGAAAATACTTAAATTTCACCTCAAAGTTCTCAAAGCCGAAGATGTCCAGGATGCCGATAGACTTGAAGTTGTCTTTGCCTTTGATCTTCTGGTTGATCCTCATTATGATCCAGGAGAAACACTGAGAATAAAGTGCCATGGCAACCGAGTCCCGCGAGTCCACCGCCTGCACATCATGACGTGGAAACACAAAGGTTACCATGGATACCAAGGCAGGAATAAATAGAGGAAACTTTGAAGACTGTCACTTGAACACAACACACAGGATATCACCACATACATTTCACTTCAGTTCTATCAGATGGCTGTTTATATCAATAACATGCTTGATTGTGGCGAGCTGTGTGAGGCCTCAGTGGTGTGTCTGTAAAACAAATAGCGGTTTGGTGATAAAACGATGTGTTATGACAGATGTGTCTGCAGGTTAGACGATGTCTGTTGTCACAATAGACAGCGCGGTTTATCACTTACATATCTTAATGAGTGACGCAATGCAGGCAGTATTTCTTGTTCTTATTCGTTCTTAACTGTGAAAAGAAAGACAAACATTATTTCGTAGATGATTCTATGGGAGCCCATTTCTGCCAATGTGATGGAAATAAAGTTCCTTTAGGTCATTATAATGAGACACTTTCTCAAAATAATAAGTTAGTATCTCAAAATAATGACTTGGTACCTTAATACAAGGACTTAATATCTCAAAAAATGACTTACTTAAAAAAGTATGATTATATCTCAATATAATGATCCACAGGCTAATTTTTCTCATCACCTTAGTGTATAGGGGCTTCCATATGATTGTCTCTACATCGTTATATGTTTCTTCTCACAAGCTTCAGGAAATATATAATTGTTTCAAACGGTCATAATCGTAGACTCCACCTCCCTGTGATGGACGAGGTAGATGTAGTAATTTGTGAAAAACTCCACTAATTTAGCACTCTACACAAGTCAAAAAAAGGAGAAAATCTATTTTGACCCAGCTCTGATTTTCTCCAGCAGCCTTTCAGCCAGACGACACCATCCGTGTGTGAATATAAAAACATTGAGCTTGCCAGCTACTCTTCCTCCACAGGCATTGTGCTTGAATTGTAAAACAAAACAAAAGTGTGGCGGTGTGTACTGTATTTGGGGCAACAATGCTCCTGGGCTTTTTGAATAATCCATCATGCCCTATCACCTCTTGCAACTAGCGGGTGTAAACAGAGTGCTGGTGGCTCCAGGATCTCCGTCACAGGGGTGAGAAGAATGGCTTTTTGTCCAGCATGGGGGGGGGGGGGGGCTAGTGCAGGCAGTCGTAGGGTGGGTGACCCCCTGGCCACTGTGAGAAGAAGCCGTTCTTACCAACTCCAGGACTGCAATAATGAACTCTATTAAGAGACAAGCTGCTTCAAAGGCCAGGCAGAACAAGCAGCAGCAGGGTGACAGCACAAGGTCTTTGTCTGGTGCTGAAAAGCGTTCTTGTGACTTTAGTGTCGCTGTGATAATAGTAAAGGTCCATTCTGCATATTTTCCCGATATGTATGCGTGTGAGTGGGTGAAGGCTTGAGCTCGGCCAAAAAGTCATGCTTCAGAATGTTCTTGTGGCGTATGGTGAAAAACACACACAGATACAGACTTGTGAAATATTCACATTAATTACAGGCAATCGTGTGGAAGCTGAGGGAGAATTATTGGGCCAATGTCTTGGTGCCTTGCTGTGCTGCCTCCAGTGGAGAGGCCTCTCACTTCACCCTCAGTCATTGGCTCTATTGTGCTTTTTGACTCAGATCACTATCACGATGGCTTTATTGTGCCAGGAATCTGGCAGACAAAAGGCAGGAAATGGCTGGGAGTCACGCAAGGGATCTGGAGAGGCATGTGGGGGAGAGCGATGGAGAAAGGCTGTGTGTGTGTCACCAGGACAGGGGAGGGAGAGGGAGAGGGAGAGGGAGAGGGGGGTGAAGACAGGGGGGCTTCAAACAGGCATCTACTGTATGTTTCAGTGTCTTTAATTCAAGAACTAAAGTTTGAACAAACCCTGAAACATAGGATAAACAGGAGCTGTGTGAGTAGGTAAGAAGTTGGATGTGTTGCTACCTGCTCCACAGTGAGTGGTGAACAGATCTCCTCTCCTCTGAGGATCATGGAGCGCTGGGTCAACACCTCTGACAGCTGAAAGGAGTCCAGGCCGAGCAGCTCGCTGACATTACTGACAACTGAAACACACACATACACAAATGTATAGATAGAGTGTATGTATAACGTTCAGGTGTCTATAATTGATGTTGAACAACAGACGTGACATAAAGACTGTGATCCTATACAGTCTATAGGAAACTCTACTCTGCTGGCTGGGTTGTGCTCTCAATGTTGTTCACTGGTTCTTTGGAAAAGAGGTCAGACTCAGCGAACAAAGGAGCCTTGAGCTCATGTTACAGCCTGTTCAGAGCTCTGTCTACTAGTGTAATGTCAATCAAACTCAGGGGCACGAAGAGTACAGCAAAGTGGTCTAACATCAGCGGTGTGCTAATTATCTGCTTTAGAAAACGGAGATTTTCCACAATAAATTCCAGCAGTTCGTTTAAACTAGATATGGCTTTACCGCTTAAACACAAATGTTCTTTGTTAAAATGAAATATTTTCCACTGTTTGATAAACATCACCTACATTTTATCCAGCCCTTAAAGCTGTTTGCAACATTTTCTAATACACACATTTCCCTAATAGTGCTGATTTGTTCAGATCATGAGGGTAAAATGGTTGTTTCTGTGCCTGGTTGCCAAAGGAGAGCTTGTTTGGTAAGGCATTGTGCTCACATGATTAAAAAAATATTACTAGTTTGGGAATGAGTCCTAATGATCCTCGAGAAATGTCCTTGAAACAACAGGAATTTCCTTGAAAGAACAGCTCCCTTTAAATCTGAGTAAATATTCATTAATTGTTCGTTTTAAACAAGAAACCTCCACATATAATGCATTGTACACTAAACAAAAAGCACTACACAGCAGGTCTAATATGTACTAAATGACATAGTTATCTCTAGAACACGTCCTAGGAAATTATTAAGAAATTCAGAAATGACAGTGATAAAGCATCGCTGGAATTCTATAATTTGACTTTTCTGTCTGTCTACACACACTAGATCTGGTGTATATTATTCTCTTAATTCCTTCTCTTACCGCCTTTTGAAGTGATCTGAGCTCCGCCAGCGGTCATGAATTCAATGTTGCCCATCTGGAGGACAGCAGACAGCAACCTGAACACATCTCTGATCTCCTCCTCGGTGAACTCCATCACTTTCAGGGCCTCCTGCAGCACAAGACAGATAAAGTTAGCCATCATTTCACTTGAAACACACTAGACCTATTCAAGATGTGACAGCATCCCCAGCCCTAATTTTGTTTTCCCCTGGCACTATAAAACAGTTATATGAACATAAATCAAAATGTTCCTCCAAAGCCAACATGACAAAATCAAAATAACATGTTTCCCCGCAGGCTCTTGCTCTCTAGAAGTCTGTCTGTTAAGGGAGTGTTACACTCGTAATAAAGGCTCATGGCGCCCTCTTGGGGAAAGACAAACCACTTACACTAAAGTGGATGTCTTGTTCTTACCATCACGCTGTCAAAGAGCTGCTTGTCATCCAGACTGCTGTCCTGCACACAGCCTGACTGGCTCAGGTAGTGATATGACTCAGGACCCTCGGACAGGAGGTAAATGTCTGCAAAACAGACATAAGGAAAATATATATATATATATATATATATATATATATATATATAAATAAAATGGTATGCATTCATGTCGATTACAGGTGGAGATATACGTTTCAAAATCAGGAACAAAACATATACATTTATTGCATGATGATCTTACGCTGCACAAAGTATTTTCTGCTAACCTTAACCATTTCCTGTAATGAAGAAAAGTTAGCTCCTACATTAGCTCCATATTGTTGTAATTCAATTTTCTGTTGATAGAATGATTTCCACCCAACATTTCTGATTAGTTGCTTAATGTTGAATTATTTAGCATTTCCTTAAGCGCTGCCTGAAGTAAATATCTTTATAATCCTGATATTTTCAGTCACTTTCTTGCCCTAATTAAGGGTCACCAGGAAAACCTATTTGTTTTAATTTCTGTAAAAACGAACCTCTGTGGTCTCTGTCCGCCCCTGCTAACAGAGCGTAGAAGATGTGGTAGTTTCTCTCTCCAGGATTCTGTCGAACCACACGGTTCTTGGGGAGAGCAGATGGTTAGAAGTAAATATTTAAAGGATTTCATGAATTTTGCTGTAGACTGATTAAGTCAAACATTCAACTTGCTGATCTGCGTCGCTGCTACTGAATGTTTCGACCCGACCCAAACTTACCTTTTCCAGCAAATCTAATGATTGAAAGTCAAGGACAATGAAAACGTACAGTGAATGCGTCCTCTGAAACAGACACTACGAACATGTGATATCTCTACCGTGTGTATATAAGTGAGCTGTTGAAGGATACAGTCAATGATGCAGCCTCCCTGAATGTTTCCGTTCTGGGAAAAGTGGAGCTGGATAAACTTCCCAAAGCGACTGGAGTTATTGTTGTACACGGTCTTAGCATTTCCGAAGGCTTCCATGATGGGACTGCACACAGAAGAAAAGCAATCAAACAACTCAAATCATCTACGAAGGAAGCCTTTTTTTTTTACAAATCCCACGACTGTCCATCACTGCGTTTTGATTATGTTGATCATTATTGTGGGTTGGATAAAGAACCACTGATCAAATAAACCCCTTATGTTCATTCCCTAAATTATGTGGTTTTTCATTGGAATGTTTCACTCGTGATTGTCAAAATTGTGTTTTAAGTGCAGTTTCGGTGAAGACTCTGTAAATCACTGTAAGGAAATACATTTTAATATCACAGACGATATCCAAGAGTAACAAGATGCATTACAACAAATGTTACGAAACGCTTTGATGAGCTCACAGTGCAGGACAAACAAGATTCAACTCAGTTTACAAGTAAAGCTACTATAAAAACGAAACATGTGGAGATAACAAAAGGTCATGAATATAAAAGATAGCAAATACACCTTAAGCCATGAGCCAAATAACCTAGACGTATGCAAAAATACCAACAATACTAACAAAGAAAACATATTTATCGCTCTTTTATGTAACGATAGATACAAGCAGGTTTTGATTCTTGAATGAGACTCTTTAACATAAACAGACCTGGTGTCAGAGGTCAGGGTTCAAACAGTACCTGCTCTGGACGAGAGCCTGCTCCACCCTGGTGGTCCTCTCTGACAGAGGAGTACCGGCTGAATTTTGACTCATCACTGAGAGAAACTTCAGCAGTAGTTTGGTGCTCTCTGTCTTCCCAGCGCCACTCTCTCCACTAACAACGCAAAGAAAAAAGAGAGAAGTAGATTCAGAAATGGCTTTATCAGACCTGTTCAACTTATTTCTAATGTCCATAAGGAGTTTCAAAATGCTATATGTTCCGTTCTTCATGGCAAGAACCAACTAGTATGGCTTAGACTTACGCTGCTTCATGTTGTAATAACCTTATTAAATGTGTTTCTCACCTGATGAGAACACACTGGCTGTCATGTCTCTTCCAAAGGCAGCGGTAACACTCATTGGCCACAGCAAATATGTGAGGAGGCAGCTCCCCCATCTGGTGTTTGCTATACAGATCAACTGCGGTGCTGTCATACAGGCCGGCTATCTGCTTATAAGGATTTACTGCTGCCAGGATCGAACCAATATTGGTCTGAGGGAAATTAAAAAGAAGACAAGAGAGAAAGAGGAGACAAGAGAGGAGGATAAATATAAAAAACAAGATGAAGACACAGATTGTCAGTAAAAGATGAACAATTACACATGGTATGAAAGAAGAAGGAGGAAAAATTCATGTCAAGTCATTGAAATAGTGTATGAGATCTACAGTACAATTATTTAATGCTACCAGTTCAGTAGATTCACCCAGTTTCCTGTTATACTAAACTACTGCATGTGGCCTAGTTTGCACTGAGGCTGGTAGTATTTTAGGACCCATTGCTCCTGCTCGATTAATGTGCTTTGGGGAAAAGTGCCTAACAAAAGTGTGTTTGTGGGTCATCTTTCCACAATGAATTCGTTCTGTGATGCCACGCAGACAAAGCGGTGCAAACCCTCCAAGATGAGATTAAGAGATAGGATTTCGGAAAAACACAGTTACCATGTGACTGTGGGCAATGATTGTTTTAATAAAGCCTGGGTAGTGTTTCATTGCTCTGCTGTAAAAATAATCCAGGCAGTGGGACAGGGTCAAACAAACACATCTGAAATCTTACATTCTTAAAAAGGACTTTCCAGCTCAGAATACTCTTCAATGCATTTGTTAAGTGTTGGTATATAATGTTGTGATCTTTAGTCTGCCTTGCTTGCTTCTAATAAAGTTATATGATTATATGCAATGCCCTCTGACAAGCCCAAAAAACAGCGTGTAAATTGTTTTTAATCGGCTGCGCAGCTTAAACACGCAATCAAGTCAAAAATCAGTCAGAGAAAAAGACACGACAATGGACCCACAGCTTCCAGGAACATCATGGTTTTACACCGTAAATGTGCTCACAGATTAAGACAGGGTGGTGCCTTACATAGATGTTGTCTTTCTGGTAGCGCAGGAAGAGGTTGTGCATGATGGCGGCTTCATGCAGCTCTGCCAGTGCTGACATGTCCTCAACTCCATGGATGCTGCTTGGGTGCATCGGGTACAAAGTCTCCCTGTTCAGGTCTGCCTTCTGTAGGTAGATCACCTGGAAAAACACACAAAAAGTTAGCCTTCACCATCCTATATGTCAGTGCTTAAACTATCTAAACCAGCAGCTTGCATAGCATGAGGATGCCGCACAAAATGTATCACTTTGAGTACTGGCATAAAAATAAAAGCACCGCTGTAACCATCCCATATTATGAAAAGTGAGATGCTTTATGAACACTGTGAAAGTATCAAAACGCTCCATCCAAAGAGAAACACACACACAGGCCGTATTCAGAAACTGTGCCATTAAACGAGCCTTCAGGACAACTATACTATACTGTATATAGGTAGAAAGTGCAGCTACAGCGCTGTTTCATTGTTTACCCAGCTGTAATAAAAGTTTAGAGACGCTGAGAGCGCAGATGTGGCAGACCCAGAAACGCTGACCAATCAGAGCAAACTGGGCTTTTTTGGGAGAGGGTGAATCCATGTGTATTTAGACAGCTAGTATGAGGATTTTTTTACATTAAAGCATTTCAACATGGTGTAATATAAACCCAAAATACAAGTATGAACCTAAAAGTGAGCATAATGTGGGACCTTTAAGTTGCACCCCTGCAGCATAAATTGAACAGAATGGATTAAAGGATGACGACTGAATACATTAGGGCTGTAACTAACATTTAATTATTTTATTATATATTTTAGTCTATAAAATGTATGAAAATAGTGAAAATCAGATCATCACAATTTCCCAGAACCCCTAACCATTCCGTTTTCAGTGGATTAAAACTGAGAAAATACTCCAATACATTAGAGGATTGAAACCTGTTATTTGATAGATGAATTTACGGTTTATTGATTAAAGTTTTCCACCAAGAAACTGTTTAGTCAAGTGATAAGCCATTCAGATCCTTCCGCATCTCTTCACACATCATATATTTAATACTTCAGAACTTCTTCACACTCACTTTTAGTATCTCCCATCACAGCTGAAAAAGCTTCCAGACAACCAGAGGCCTACTGTACATTCACCACAGCGTCAGGGTCTGAACAGCATGTAAGCAGGAAGGCAGGTAGACAAATTTACACAGATCTGAATCTGACTCTTCCACTGTGACCACCATGGCACAGGCATGCATGAATGACAGGCAGATTCAAGCGATGACACAGGAATAACTGAGGTCAAAATGACAAATTGAGCCCCTGATGTGTGCCTGTTTGTGCCTGCTGCCAGCACACCTAACAGGTAGAGAGCTCCCCGTCTAACTCATGCCCAGACTGCTCTCCCTCATTTGTGCAGTTCACTTTTTAGTTTGTAAAAGAAAAAAAACTATCACCATTTCTGCCAAAAGATGCATCAGTAGAGTAAATGTGATGATTGGAGATGTCCTTGTTTTGATATTCGAGGCCCATTTTTTTTTAAGAGTTTTTATTTGAAATGGATCAAATGGGAGCCAGAGAGAAAGGTGAAGGAAGAAATAAAAAGAACCAGTGTCTCTAAAGTGGCAGTGAAACAGGAAAACAGGAAAGTCTCATAAACCACCATAGATGCACACAGAAGAGAAAGTGGCAGACTATCTGGCTATCAGAACTCTAATGGAAGAGACATGTGATAAGAGAACAGACCGTCCGCAACTGTGTTGGTCACTTGATGGGAAGCCGTGTTTAGATCGGAACTGATGAACAGGGAGCTGGGGGTTGTGGTGTCCCAGTGCATTACTGTTGGCTTTTCTGGCAAATTCAAATGCATCCCACTTGGGAGCAGACACTGGTTTTCACAGAAGTGCTGAGTCAGCACAGAGGGGCTGCTGGGAGAAGCTGTAGAGGTTTGTCTTGTGTGGAATATAAACTGAACGGATAAATAACTGTACGTAGGCGCAGATTGAGTTTTTTTTGCCTTTCTTAGTATGTGAAATGATAAACTGACTTTCAGCTCTAGATGGCCATTAGAGAATAGGCGTACACAGCATAATAACAATGCAGTCATCAGTAGGTTGCTACATGCTTTTTTTTGTTGTATTAAGGTTTGCGAAAGGGTGAAGAAGACCCCGGGGAGAAAAGCAGCATGTGCAGTGATGTCATCCATAGAGAAGAAGCTTAGAGATTTATAGCCAGATGTCCTTAAACATTCGACTTTAACCCCGCCCTCTCGTCTCTGGCAAACTGGCCCTGATTCACCAGGCAGGGCCGAACTGACTAATAAATCACAGAGGCTTTTCACTTGTTTCACATCCTTAATCAATTTTGTCATTTTACATTCAATGACATCACTCACTTAATGTTATTGATGTCATTATCAGCACCTGGGTTCCGGTGGATTACTGCCTGAAATGCCGTCATTTCAGCCAGTAAAATCAGGCCATGATTTGACAAACACAGCAAAAAGTGCGTCTGCAAAAAAACCAAAAAAACAACAGTCTTTATATCTTCGATCTGAATGACATTATTTGTAGATAGGAGATTGATTAAAAGCCATACTGTTGCCGTGTTTCCACTGCATGGTACCGCTCGACTCGCTCTTTTTTGGGAAATATTTTTTAAAATGCCATCCTTCAAAACTACACCTTACACCAAGTACACTACAATAGATGAAGAACATAGAGTCATAGCACAGTAACATCTATCTAAAGTTTGCTACATATGCTAGCTAGTGATCATCCCAGACCAAGAAGGGTTGAGCAGCAAAACCCCTGTGTATCCTGAACAGAGTTAAGTGCTGGCTTTATTGCTTATAAATTCAACTTTGCATTTGCAAGGGGTAGAATGTGTTATTTCTTCATTCAAAAAAGGTACACAGTGTTCGTTAAAGTTAAACAAAAAGCAGGTGCCGCTCTTTATTGCTTTGTTGAACATGCAGTTACATCCATAATACACTGTGTGTCACATTTTCTTTATATAACACGTAACCTGATTTCAATTCTTCATCCTTTCATTTAACTGAAGAAAATAAAGCTGCGAAGTAGAAAATATTACCAACCTCCCAGGTCTGAGCTCACTTTCTGCTGACACTGATGGAGACACATGTATTAACATTCAAAACAAACCAAAGAAATGTGAGATACATCTTCTGCCTACGGTGTTTTTCTTCACATTCCCAAAGCACGGGTTCAAAGTTACATTGAGGTGGCCGGGAGCACAGATAATACATGATAACAAACAACTAGAAGAAGCTACAGGTCTATGTTACACTCTCGTTTCCAGTGAGGACCTCAGGTTTCATAGGAGGAAAACAAATATGCTACTGCTTTAGCCACTTCTCCTAAAAAAGATATAACAAGAGAGAGGAACTGCCTTCATATCTTCATGTGTGCATGTGCAGATACTTATATCTGTTGTTTATGTCTCATGTCATGATGTGACCTTTGTTTTTTCATCTTCTTTGGATAATTTACTGTTCAAATTTCACAGCCTCAGGGGACTTTTCATGCCTGAAACATCAGAGATGTTCAGAGAAAACTGATATAGAGTTTCCAGCATCAAAAGAGGTTTCACATTCCTCGGTTTTTGCCCCACTGTGGTCTTTTACCATTTGCTTTCATTGCTAGTTTCATTCCTGTGGGATAATATCTCTGTGAGATATCACTGAGCCACAGCATTTCATCATCATTTATTTATTGATGTCTTCATAAAGTTCTTTCCAAATGGTTTACAACCTTTATTAGAACATCCAATAGATACGGCTAAAAGGAAAGTAAGATGGACTATGAGAGCAGAAATGTTCTAGACGCAGACTAACACCGTTTATTATTTCCATTATAATCCTTGGGAGGTGCAATAATGTTCTGTTTGTGTCCATTATAACAATTAGACTGACTGGAACATTTTTCCTGCAGGAGCTGTGGAGCAGTGAGAACCAAACAATACCCTGACTAACATAACAGCGATGTAACACTGTGTCGACTTGTATTGATTTTCCACTTACAAAAACATAACAGATGTAAAGATCAAAACTCCCAAAGCAGATAGAGTTTATTTTGAACACAGATGGCTGTAATTCCTGTGATCGTTTAAGGATTTTAGTCGGCACATGTCTGACATTCATCGCAATGTTTCCTGTGCAGATGCAGCCTTGCCAGTGTTAATGATTTGAATGGTGTAATGATGGCTGGAGATCATTTTAATGCCACTAAAAACAACATGTGACTTGATTGTGATTGATTAGGGAAAATGTTCACTGTACAAATCAATCCTTTCCAAGGTGCTGGTGCTGACACTATGCTGCCGGCCATGACACTGGAGACAAATAAACAAATATCACTGAAACTTTTGCTGATAAAATTCACATCTTTCCTTGAGTCTTGGATTTCGTGATGAAGCTATTTAAGCACCTGAAGAGACAGTGAATTGTTTCTGCTGGTATTGCTTTTTCTTTTTGCCTTCTTTTCTTCATTTCTTTCTTTCTTCCTTCTCTAAAATCCATTCGTCTTTGATTTGATTCAACATTTAAGTAATTTTTTCATGCAAAAAATATGAACTTTTCTCGGGTTCCAGCTTCTGAATTATAAGAATGTACTGTTCTTATTAGTCTAATGTGATGGCAGAGCTAAGTTTTAGACTGTTGGTTGGACAAAAACAAGCGATTTGATGATTTTGAGGGTTGTGTTTTTTTCAACTGATCGATCAAGAAAATAATCAGCAGATTAACTGAAATTAACATAATTGTTAGTTGTACCCCTTTTATTAAGTGAGTTGTAATAAATTATGAAATGTTGAATTTTGTTTTATTTATTTATTCTTCATACAGAAAATGTGCCTTCTCGTGGATTAAAATGTGCCAAACTCAGACAAAATGCTCTCACCAGAATGATACAGACTAAATGGTGAAGAACAGTTTTTCCAGATGATGACACAATAGCAACAATCTGAATTTGAAACTTTGTTGCAGCTGCAACGCTCTTTCCTTTTGTTGTTTCCTCCTTGCTGAAACCACACCCTGCTGCTGCTTTGTTCGACCAGCTCTGCTGAATATTCACATGGAGGCGGGGTCTGTGGCTCTGTGGCCTTTTAGTGGAAGATATATTGAAGCCTTTAGAAATTACACATGGGCCGCAGATACAACACCACAGGCTCGTGAACACAAACACTATCTTGTTTATCACTGTCGGTTTCTGCCTCCCTCTTTTTAACTCTATCTCTCTCTCCCTCTTTCTGTCTTACAGTGCATCCATCTGCTGAAGGGGGGTCCCACCCAGACCCCCGGGACATGGAAGGGGAGGAAGGAGTTAGGCTTATTAAAGGGGAAAATCTCAAAAACACAGAGAGAGTTTTGTGTTACATCCTGCTAAGAAATGCTCTAAATCTTCAAAAACATGGCATGCAGAAAACCTAAAAAACATTTGTTTCGCACACAAACAAACACACACAGATAGTCACAATAAGGTTTGTGTGAGAATGTTATTTCTGTGAGCGCACTCGTGAATACACATCATTCACGTAAAGGCTCACATAATGGCTCCATTGACCATTAATCCAGAAAGAAACTGAGGGGGCCATCAATGAGCTATTTTAAACTTCAGAGACTTTATGGCTGCAGCCTGTGGACAACTTCAGGAGTCACACTTCTACCAAAGAGTGAACGAAAGGCTTTGTTTATTGTGTTAATATTGTGCACAAGGTGACGGGAACATAACAACCAAATCAGGAGAGGTTTTTAACCTGTGCAATTAACTAATGTGGTATTCTTCTGAATTAATGAGGGGTTGCAACTAACACTTATTTTCATTATAATTTTTTTTTATCAAGTTTAGTCAGAAACCCAAAGATTTTTAGTTAAATATGAAATAAGACCAACAAATTGTCACAATTTAGAAACCGTAAGTCTAGAGAATTTTGCTTGAAAAATCATTTTAATGACAAATATATTATCAATAGTTGTCTAAGAATAGATTAATCAACAAATTGGTTCCGCTTTGCATTAATTACAAGACAATGTCTGGCCATGTTTTTGCTGCTATTGCTTTAACATATATAAAGTATGAGCTATAGCAATATTACATACTGTATGTCCAATAATTTAATTGAATTCAATTCAATAGCTGTTGCATAAAAAGGGATTTGGGCCTCGTAGACAGACAGTTCAATCTCAATTTTATTGTTCAGTATTGTGAAGATGACATCACCCACAGAAGCTTGTTAGTTAGTTTAGGTGACAGAGCCCTTTCTTGCTTTTCTTTCCATAGGGCGCACCCCTCTGGGGATAACTCACACACTGTTAATCCAGCTGGTGCCATCTGGCCACAGAACTCACACACGCACAGACACAGACACACACACACACACACACACACACATAGACACACACACACACACGCGGTCCACTCAGGAGATCTGCAGTGTATCTGGGATGAGACAGTGATGAATGCTGATATGATGGTTAATGTGACAGCAGCCATGTCAGCCAGTTAGAACTGAGGCAGTGTGAGCAAAGACACAATCTTGAGTCTGCAAGCTGAGCACTCACTGCACCTATGTGAGCACTGAAGCAAGGGATAGTGGTATATCCCACCCCCTCAGGGGAAAACGCTGCCAGGATACATTTACCAAACCAACTCTGACACTGCACAGTGCACGCAGGTGTGAAGACACCAGGACAAAGACAGACTGACAGACAACGCACAAACATATAATACCCTTAACCTACTCGAGGAGCTAAAAGTGCAAATAATGTCATCCAGGAACAGGGGATGACATGAGGTCAGCCAGTGATCCTGAAGGTGGAGACAGTCTGTTTTTCAGTCTCACATTCTTGTCATTCTGGCTGCAAAGTCTGAGACCATATGCCTGGCCTTATGATCCTGAGCTCACATGGAAGGACAGTCCAGATTCAGTTCAGCTGCAACGCCACGACCCTACACCCAGTCACATAAAAAACGTGATCTCACGTTAAGCAAATGTTATTTCTTTAAATCCCACTGAGGGTTGTGAAATGTTTTTGGACTGAGATCGACACTCTGTGGGGTTCCCAGGTCATCTTGAGACAATAAAGAAGAAGTGGGGTCTGGTTCATTTCTCAACCTCCGACCTGGCGCTGTGAATCCTTCCTAGCTGTGATGGATGTTGCGTCCGTCTAGCAAAGTCATCCATGCCCCTTTGAAAACACATGGTGGACTTCTCACACTACAAGAATCCCCAACACTGACCATAGAAACATTAAACACATATGGTCATGATGAGTTCATATGTTCCCTCTCACATGTAGTTTATTTAACCCTCAGCTCAAGCCTCATGCACCACACACGCAAACCAACACACCAATGCGCCATCGTGGGAATAAGACCATTCAGTGCCATAATTTCCACAAAGAAAAAAAATGGTGCTTGTTGAACCTTCATGTGAACATATTGTATATATATGAACAGGACTCCAGTGACGGAATAATGCAAGGCCCCGGCTTGTGGTTAGGATGATGGCCATGTGATAGAGTCTGGATGTGGAAAAGATGTTATATGTTGAGATCCTGCAGGCAGAGTCCGTCCTTGGGCCCTACCCTGTTCCTTCCCCAAACCCCGACGATCATATGTAACGCTTATGAGGTTTGTTCAGTACAAAGGCACTCCTTCACATAAGAGTGGTCCAGCTAATTTTTTGACATACACGCAACATTTGACCAAGCTATTTTTGAACCGTCCATCGCCACTTCTCTCTCTGTCTCTCTGTCTCTCCGTCTCTCTCTCTCTCTCTCTCTCTCTCTCTCTTTCTCTCTCACACACAAACACACACACACACACACACACACACACAGGATTTCCTCCAGACACAAAGATATCCATGCACTGCCAAACAGATAAGCTTGGGTCGGTGACACGACGCAAGGAGCCCATTCCTGTCATTCTTACTGTATTACAAAAGGTGTTGATCCCACCGCTGAGCCCCGAGATGAAACATGTGTTCAAACAATTAACCTTCTCGCATACACGCTGGGCCTCTTTCCTCCTTAGATATATTACAACCTTGTAAATTATAAATGATACACATATAGGGGGGGTAAATGTACACTGTGATATGACTTGAATGTGTAAGTAGTGACTTTTAAGTGGTTCATGTGGGAACAGTCCTTACACCAATGTAAAAATGCTTCATGCTGCAGACACACTGGGCACATGAGAATTTGGTTTAAGGTAACTCACTAGCAGCATTAACACTTCAGCAGGGAAAAATAGGTCCTCTTACCTTCCCATAGTCGGTGGTGAGCACCAAGGACGAATCATCACAGGAGCTGACAGTGGAGGGGAGGAGCTGTTCTTTGTGTCTCAGCCAGACACAGGCCCCCTGCAACACAATAGCCAGAAAAACACCATTAGCATCTGGACACAGGGCTCATATTGGACTTATCCGTTTGAGGAGGAAAATACTGGAAATTGGCCTTACAACGTTCAGCCCAGAAATACACTTAAGAAATATTCATAGCCATTAAGGTGTAACATGAACGTGGGAGATTCGTCATAGCTGCTCAGTCTTTCTAGAAAAGCAGGGATTATGTCTTCTGAGTCACTTCTGCCTTCACTGTCCTCTACCCCATTTCCCTCTTTTTCTCAGTATTGCACACTACTCTCTGCCACATACTGTAGCTACTCCCTCACCACACCAAACTGGCACAGTTATCCTCTTATTAAACTGTCATTGCGAAGCTGTTTGCCAGGCCTGCATGCAGAGGGTGTATCAGAGACTAAAACTACCACTCTGAGATTCATATACACTCAGTAAAACGGTCTTTGAAACCTTGATTGTGAGGGCTACTTTACTCCATAAAATAGAAGAATGTGCATTTGACACTTCAATCAATCAGCAAATCAATCAATACAAGTGTTTCTATGTCTTCTACAACTTCTTGTCATCGAATCAAATCAGATCCATGCTCCGGACAGACACCATCGCCAGCACTACAGCTGATCTGGGAGGCGTGTCCTCCTGTGTTTGTGTATCCAAGTCACTGGCCTTCCCAGACATGTTTGTTAGCAGCTCAGTAACCAGGAGCAATAACAGGAATCTGAGGCTGATTGCCTGTCATTTCCGTACGGTGGTAGAAGATACATTTATAGAACCGGCTTTGTTTTAATGACTGTAGTGGATGAGAGTGAATGCCTGTGTGGTCTAAACTATAATTCTTTGAGAATGACTAAATCCACATTTGTCCTGGTCAAAAACAACAGATGTGCCCGTTAAATGTAAGGCTATAGTGAGCTGATCATTAGCTTAGCTTAGCATAAAGACTGGAGATGGGGGTATAGCCTGTCTGTTCTGTTTTGAAAGTAGCTAAATTTGTCAGAATCTCTATAGCTCACCAATCAACAATCTGGTTGGTTTCCCACTGTCAAAAACTGACAATTTGTAGTTTTACAAGAGGTTGTACGAGTCATCTTCTAACTTTATGCAAGCATATTTTACCAAAATGTCAAGCTTTTTCTTTAAAAGGCCGGTTTTTATTTCTTCAGTTTATGGTCCTAACTATAAATAATGTAGAGCAAATTGATCATTTTGGTTTTAAGTGTAAGGTTTAAAAGATGCGCCCATGAGTCATTAATCATCACCACCATTGAAGTGGCCGTGGAAAACATGCAACAAAAGGGAATTGAGTGTCCAACAGAGCATAAAACTGAAGAGATCAATATGCATGGATTCCACTAGGAAACCTTATACAAGGTCACCACTTCCAGACATCAATCCTCATTAACTATTAACAACAGGCTGCCACGTGTTCACACACACTTTCATCCATGGAGCACAAATGTGTTTGCCACCAGGGTCAGAACAAAGATCGAGATGCCTTTGTTTAAATTTAAATGCTTATTGCTCAATAAAGAATTACTCAGCATCCATTTCAATTAACTTGCTCAGCCATTCGAAGTAATTATTGGTCTTGATTCTTTTCTTTAGTTTGTGATTCAGGCTTCCTTTTTGGACAAAGGGTCACTGAGTCCAACTAGCAGCCTGCAAACCTACTTCTATCGTGAAGGATTTTTTTTCTTTCAGTCAGCTAATGGAGCGCAGCTAAATGTAGCTCTCTCAATCCACGGGGGAAAGCCGTGAGTGGGATAAAGGGGGTCGTGTAAATTAGGAGGTGGCTGAGAGGAGAAAGAGGAAGGGTGCAGGCACATGATTATGTCCTGCCTCCCATTGTCTGGAAAGAGAGGCAGGCAAACAAAAACATCAGGACACAAATATAACAACAGAGGTATTCTACAACACACGGCCAGTAAACTCAGGTTCCATATATGAGATGATTGGTGGCTTTCATACCAGCAATCGGCTGTGTGTGCCTGGTACCAGCCTGGCATGCATGGCCCATTCAGGGAAAAGCTGCTTCACGTGAGTTTGCTGAGGTCCAGTGAGGAGATTAATGGTATTTACTCTATAGATTTTAAGAAGATCAGTTTATGTTATGTAACTGTAAATCACAGAGACTTGAAATCAGCAGAATATTGCTCCGACTCGTCAACTTGTAGCGGGTTGTGCTCATAGCGGCAACAGTGGAGCTGACGAAGTGAAGAAACATGCAGCGAGGAGGTTATGACAAAAGGTAGATTATATGAGATGTTAAACACAGTAAAACAGCAGGCAAGCCATGACATGGGAAGCTGCAGGATGGCTCAAAATGCTATGTTGCACCACACTGCAGTATTGCTTTGACTTCAGTGACGCAAATATTAAAAAGGACCATTTTCTAAGAGGTAAATGATTCAGTGGCTGAGTTGGAATCTATCTATCTATCTATTGGAAGCTATTCATTCTCATGAACAAAGTAACAATTTCATGGATAACGACAGATAAAAACCCTCCACACAGCATGTTCCTTGCAAACAGTTCAGGAGTTAAGTGACCTAATAATTCACATAATAATTCACATAATATCTGCTTAATTAAATAAGTAAAACACTATATGGTAAACCAAAAGTCAGCAACAAGCTTGCCTATAAAGATGCCAATTCTGGCTTGGCTTGCTGAACCAGCGTCTGTGCAGAGTGACTTGCTCTCTGGAGAACTGCCCACTAGCACTATAATCTAAATTGTGCAGAAACAGCCTCTTCAGTAGTTGCCTAACAAAAAGCTGTACTAGTTTCATTTTGCAGATGTATCTGTTTCTAAAAATCTAGAACAAATGAAATGCGAGAAAAGTAAACAAAAAAGACTAGACAAGAAATGTGAAAGTCAGTCAGTCAGGACCAACTCCGGCACCCAAATGTTCTCTAATTTCCATTACCCCCTAAGATGTTGCATGTTAAGAGAAAATGGTCCTAAATTTGACATGCTTTACCTTTTTAGTTCACATTTCTAAGATTTTAAAATATATTCTAAATGTATGTCACTGCCACAAGCTATCGCAGGATGAGGAAGGATTTATTGCTTTGTCTTAGCAAAAGTCATCAGAAACTACATGTAATGTCCTGAGTCAGCAATAAAGACCACTAGCTGTGGAGAAGAAACATACGATATAAAACAGTCTATCCTGAAAACATTTGGACATTTAGTTCTGTCTTAAATAAACACATGGATTTGTGTGGATGACTGTCAGCCAGTAAAAGTTCAGTTGATAGAAGAAGTGGTGTTTGGTTCTCCAGTGACTCGCAGCCAACACCAGATGTGTTTGTCCATTTGTATGTGAGTGTGTGTGTTCAAGAGTCTGAAGCTGGAGGGTATAAAATAGAGATGAATTGTCTCAGCAACAGATGGTGTCACCAAAACACCTCCCCCTTGTCTCCTCCATCCTCAGGAGCTCCGTCACTAAGTCAGGACAAAGGCAACCACCTCTGACTGAGGGCTCAGAAGTTAACCAGGCGGAAATATCCCAAACAAAGGCCAGCTGGGACGCAAAAAGGACACGGGTATCAGCTCATGTTAAGTCCCCTAAACTCGCCTGCTGCAACTACAACAACTTCTTGCATAATAATCATAGAAAAGAACAGTGTTAATTTTATAATAAAACAGAGCCTTCACTGGGTTTAATTATCCAGTTAAACCCCACTGCTTCTGGTAACCAGATGTTTTAACAGCTCCATTAAAAAGCTAAGCTCAACTGTTGCTATGACATTTCCAGCTCAAGCTAAAATTCTTAATGCTGCATGTCACTGAGCACGTGTAGAGCTGCTGAGGCGGAACCCGGCTGACAATAGTAATCCGACCCACCAAAAACAGGCCGCACATCGACGTCCCATCATGCTCTTTGACACAGAAACCACTCGGACTGAATGATATGATCCCAGAGTTGGAGGCTTGAGTTTCTGCGGCTCGCATAATGACATCCAGCTCAGAGATTTGCTAATGAATGCGCCTTAAATATTTAAGGGCATACACAGTACAAGGTGCCATGGCTCTTTCACTACTGTCTGGTGTAGCAGCCGGGTATCGGGTGATCGGATCAAACATTACAAAAGAAAGCTAATTAACTCATCCTGACTTGGACACGGTTAAACAGCTGGCTATGATAAGCCCGCTTCTTGGATCATAGTGTGGTTTCAAGGAGCGGTGAGTGAACACCGGCCCAGCAGATAGCAGTGCTGCAGGTTGGGCTGACTCGTGGCCAGGACTGATATCTGGCTGAGAAACGAGTACATCCAGCTGGAATTCTGACAAGCATCTCATTTGTTGTCCTAAGATAAACGTAACCCCAGACGTATTCTTCCAAAAGAAACTCTAGCTGATGCTACTTTCACTTGTCTCTCTCAAATTTCCTTGCTTTCGTGTGCTAATTCATGGTTATTTGTTTTGCAATTGTATTTACTAAGATCTGAATAAAGTCAAAGTTCTCAATGACTGCCTGTATCTAATTTAGAACAGGATAGATTATATATAGGACCATGGTCCAGCACAGCATGTACAAATACCAGGACATAACAGCATTATCATAACAACAGAGAGGCATTAGGCCGAGTCACCAACTCTTTGTGAGCTCACTTGGGTCACCAGATGTTCAGTCTAGAACACTGGCTGGACGGACAGCCTGCGTTTAGATGGTCAAACAGCTATTCACCATTGCATGTTGCGTGCGTGTGTGTCTGTGTGTAAAATAAGTCTTAGGTTAAGGACCTAACACAATAGGCCGACAGTTGGCCGTCGGTCAATGTCGTTCGCCCTAGTCTTTGCAATGGGTCCCGCACCATTGGCACTGGTCAGCACTAGTCAGCCCTTGTCAGCATCAAGAGGGGTTGAGATTGTAAAAAAACTTTCCATATCAGGTCAACCTCTTTAGCAGGAACAGTTCATAATTGGGTTATTGTTTGCTCACATGGTAAACAGAATTAGTTTTTTCAACATCGCGGGCACACTGGCTAACTAGCGTCTTGAATCCCGATGGTCATCCAGTTTCCCTTTTTTGAATGATGAATATCGACAACCACCCCTGCTGGTATGGAGAGGTATTTCCTCTCATGCAGGTGCAGACCGTATGTGCTCGTTGCCCATCAGCTGTAGTCTTTGTGGTGTGATCAAGGGTGACTTTTTGCCGTAAGTCACAGGCGATGTGAGGCAGCTCTCTTCGTCACTAGTTCTCTGATGTTGGTTTGGTGTCTCAGGGCAGAAATGAGCCGTTTGAATGTGGTTGTAATTGATATATGCAAAGAATAATAAAGCCACATGAATGTATGTAGAAGAATAAACAACAGGTAACAATGCAGGAGTTCATTGCTTTTTCCATCAAAAGGGAGACTAGCCAAATTCAGGGATTCAGGGATTGTAAAACCAAATTTTCTGCATGCTGACTGAGTGAGTGGAATGAGGAGGAATCTGCCAAGTAACTGGCGAGATTAAACAAATGAGCTGACTGCAGCTGGGACGGGAATCTGAGCAAAGGTCCCTCCGGGTCTTTGACCACAAGCTTTCCAGTGCGGCAAAATCTGGATGTCCTACAAACGACAAAACCTCAGCAGAAAATTACTGGATATAATGTCACATCACAAGAAAGACAGTTACTTGTGATCTTACTACAGCAACATTTTGACTCAGCTCGGTCTTTGTCAGGATGCTTAAATTTTTTTTAATCTGTGGAAATAAACTGATCTTAAATGGTATCATATGTTATGTACATATTATATGCTTATACATTTTTGTACTGTTCTTCTGAGCAGCTCCTCTGGGCCAATCAGGGGTGCCATTCTCAAAAGCTCTTCAGTAGCAGTTATTGAGGAACATTTCCTGCATTCACTTTCCAAGGATTCAGTGCATGCCGTCTATGCAGCCTTCAACATGCTAGCTCCTGTAACTGTTAAAAAACTAAGAATGATTTAATACACGTGTGCTTCTGAGTGCCCCTTTTACAGTTTCTTTGTTTCCTTGTTGCCAATGTAACATCTGCCTGCTGGTGCCCACAGCCAGGATGGGGTGAGAGCAGGGAAGGGTAGGGCGTGTGTGACCGAGGGGATAAATCAGATGATTAAAGGCAACCTTCAGCATCTGTGCTGGAAAACGTATGAATTAATGATGGAGGGAGCAGCTGATCAGAAATTAGCTAATGGAGGAGGAGGAGTCCCTCAGGGAGCAGGGCTTCCCCCAGTCTGTGGTGGAGGGAGAGTGAGAGGGAAAAAAGGGTGCAGTTTATCAATTGTTCTTGAATCAAAGGAGCTGCTTGAACCCCCTGCTGAGAAGGCTATAAACACACTTAAAACCCAGAGGCAGCAGCCTCACCAGTTAACCTGTTTTGCATATTCATAGACTGTTTTTGTTAAAGCAGCAGGTCTGAGCATGATGAAGTTATGAATACAACTGTGTCACTAGGTTAATGGAATTGCTCTCATCTGTGTCTTTTACGCTATTTTCATTAACATACTAAAAGGAGTCGCAACATTCATCTAGCAAGTAAAGCAAATATGTGCAGTTTTAAGTGTGTGTGCATGAGCAGCGTGTGTGTGTGTGTCTGTTGACTGTCTCTGTCTGTGTGTGTCTGATGTAGCTAATCTGCCATGTTGTTAATGAGTATACTGAAGAGAATTTGCATAACAAATTGCTTCTTCAGGGGTACTGAAAGAAGAAGAGGAACACTTGAAACTCTGCCACAGACTCCTGGCACAGCATCCTGCTTTACATCGCTATACTGAACATATTTTCCTACCACTGCTGCTGAGTGATCAGAGTATTAGTATGATCCTGTGCTCAGGGTTATGATACTTTTTTTCCCTAAAAATAGAATGGGTTTCAGGATAGGACGAAGAGGCAACAAATGATGTGATTACTGTATGTTTGACTGGATTGTCAGCTAAGCTTCTTGACTTTGAATATTTACAAAGCCACCTGGCATTCCTCCTCCTGCCTGTCCTCTATCTAGGCCTCTCTGTACTCTGTCTGTGGACTGTTAGCGGGTCTCACAGCAGGAACCCCAAAGATATTTCAGGAATGCTGCTCATTCAGGACTGTCAGAGACTGAGCATGTGTGTGTTTGACTGTGCGTCATCTGGGGCATGGGCCAGAGGGGTAATGGTTGTTTAGGTTGAGTGGAGCCATCGCTAGGCTGCCTTTGACCTTCGCTCATACCTCACACTGTCACAGACTGATCAATTATGACTCATGGGGAACCTCCTGTCTTACACAGTTTATACATTTTGTAGATGAGTTGGTGCTGACATATATTATCGATGAATAAAATGATTTTAAAAAAGTCAAATATGTGATGTCTTTCCCTGTTTAATATAATTTTAAATTACCTTAAAATACCTTGAATGCCAGGATGTATTCTGGGCCTTTGTCATCCTTTTGTAGACTGGTAACCATACATTTACAAACACACACAGACCTAAAAGATGCTTAGTCAGTCGATCTACTGATAGACAGGTAATTAATCAACAGCTATTTAAATATTCAATTAATCAATTCAGTTAAGGAAATTGCCAAACAAGCAGACACGGATTCAAGCTTTTCAATCGCAAGGATTTGCTTCTTTTCTCATGTGATAGTAAACTGAATATATTTGAGCTTTGGACTGCTGGTCAGACAGAAATAGCAATTTGAAGACTGTATGTTAGAGTATTTAATGGGAAATGTTCTTTTTTTAAATTTTATAAACCAATTGATTTATCAATTACTCAAAAAAGGAGTCAGCAGATGAAATGATGATGAAAACTATAGAAATAATCCAACTACTTCCAATACTGTTGCAGCAGTCTCCACCTATCTGGAGCTGCATCAGAAACTGCACAGGCACACACACCACATTTAGAGCTCATAATTTATATGGACAAATTATAATGGTAAGTAGGGAGCGACCATTTGTGGTCAGGATGATGTAACTCTGCCCAAAACGATTGAAGTTGGGCAGCATTTTAAAGTTCAAGCGCCTCGGTCCAGGAACTGCTAAACAAAGACTAAGAAAAACTGCTACCTTAAGTCTCTTACTGGGAAATATGGAGAGTATTTTTATATCCTGTCTGAGGATGAGGGAAGAAATAACATATGTAGAGTCTTGAGATCCCGGAAAATTTCTCCACATAAGTGTCTCAGTATTTCCGTGTACTATCCGACAAATAACCTCAGGACAAACCACATACACTCATGTCTAATAAAACAGACTGGGAATGGATGGGAAAGCTAACAGGTCATAACTGTGGATTGTGCCATGCTGTGCTGTTTGCTTCTTTTAGGCACCAAGGTGCCAGTTACTCTCCAGGCCACGGCAATCATGCAGTGTGGGATGTGTACTTAGGCCTGGCGGGCTGTTCCTCCTGCAATTAGTCCTGAAATTACAACTGTGGCAGTAACCTCATCACGAGGGAGTCAACAATTTTGCAGTTTTTAAAAATATTTTTTACCTTAGGCTACACTCCCCTGTGGTCGTCGCAATGTGTTTAACTTACACATGTAGGACACTGTAATATGCAGGCAAGTGTGTAGAGTTTCTCCATCCCATAATAGGCTGCCTCTGTGCACAGTAATCACAGGGGGATAAAAAAGGAAAGTCAACATCTGGCCTGGGAGCAATAATCACAGGTTGGCTGTTATTAAGCTGCTAGACGAGACCTCTGAACTGAGAGGATTTAAGCTAGACTCATTACCAGCTCACTGTGTCTGTCAGGTAGGGCAGCCAAGGTGAAGGCCGGTTAGCAGCGATAAACAGCAACTTTAATTTTCTTTGCCTAAGAATCCTGCTGCGCAAATACACGGCATGTTAATCTGGTAAAAAAAAAATGTTGTGTTTGTGAAGTGGCGGGATTGATCTGGTTTAGAGTCCAGATTCACCTGCTGGAGATGTACAGCGGCATCATTGACAGTCTTATTGAGACATGAAGTAGAGACCGGACAACATAATAAACACAGAGAGCTTCACCATCATCATTCAAAAACGTCTCTGCACACAGAGAGGTAGCACTACAATTCTACAATTTGCGATGTGAAAAAAAGAATTCAAAATTTGAAGATATAAGTTAGTTCAATGAGAAGATCGATATTACATCCGTATGCTAAATGTGAGGCTGGAGCCGGCAGCCGATTAGCTTAGCTTCGCAAGAAGTTAAACAAAGGAGACATAGCACGTTAATTAATGAGCTTTAAAGCCGTTGGTATTTGAACAGAGCTCAGGTAGCTGTTTCCAGTCTGTATGCTAAACTAAGCTAACTGACTCCAGGCCTCAGCGATATTTACCTTACAGACATTAGCAGTGTCAACCTTCTCATTTAACTCTCACAGAAAGCGAATAAGCATATTTCCCAAAATGTTTATTCCTTTAATTTATTCCAAAGTGTTTACAAATGGATTTAAAATGAAATTAAACAGATCCCTCCTCTCAAATATTTGTTTCTCTTAAGTCCCTTGAAGAAATATGCAACTTGTACTGTTCCATGGCTCTGTTGTTCTTACAATTAACAGAAGCTGCTGCTTTTACCAGTCCAGGCATATCTCTACATGACTGTACAATGATTTATTCATCAAATTCACCGATTTGGCAGACAGTCTGGATGTTCTCTTTCATCATAGCTTTGTTGAGATGGCAAATAATTAGTGATTCACACTCAGGTGATTTATATTTCAGAGAATGACACACCCAGGACAGCCATGATAAGGACGCACACACACACACACACACACACGGAGGGCAGGAAGGATGAGTGTTGGAGAGTAGATACCACTCCTATGTCTTCTCATCTGACACTCCGCAAGAATTCAAAAAAGCGTATTTCCCAAAATGTCAAACAGTAACTTTGAGGTTACTGTTTCCGGGTGGACAAGCAGAGAAGAACACCTCCATGAAGAAGTTTTCACGCCACTTCATAAAGCAACTGTCCATCATCATGACCTAATAGACAGGAACACAAGCTCCTGCATGGCATTACTTATTTGTGAACAAACTGTTGAAAGATGTTCTTTTCCTTTTATCACCATAAATACACACGCAGCTTTGTCTGAAACGCTCGGTGATGTAGCAGGTTAAAGCTAAAGTCAACAGCGTGGTGTCAACAGGAGGTTATCACAGCACTGAACTCCACATGTGATGGTCAGCTCGCTGATAGACAGGGGTTTAGGTTACTGATAGAGACACAACAAATGCAAACACAAGCTAGCGAGGTGAGAAGGTTGGACTCAGACTGTTATCAGTAACAGCTGATCTTGTTTTAAAGCAGACTTAACTTTAAATTTAGAGCACTATATTATGTTAAAATGTAACAAATTCCAAACTTTCATCATGAGCGGTGGTTTCCAAACCTAAACCTCCTCCCCTTACGGGCGACTGTGTCATTATAAAAAAGGATTACCCAGGTTATTTGGTGTGTGGTCAGACAATGCCTGTTGGCAATTAGTCCCAGTGCTCTTGTGACAGATTAAATGACCTCCAGACTGTACCAAAGCTGCAGGACTGCTGTTGACGCACACATAAACCACCGCCTTAATAATACCCCCCTCTGTTTGCTCATAAAAGACCAGCGCTGTTAATTCACCACAACATCAGGGACAGTCTGCAGCATTGTTTGAAAATCCCCTTGTTCGGTGCGATAATGCACACACCATAACCACTTCCCATTTAATTACAAAGTAGGACAGACAAAATCAAAGGAATGCAGGATCCATTAGCCATTTTTGTACCTTTACTTCCTTCCTTACATCCTCATTTAACTTCCTTCCTTACTCCATCCGCCGTCTGCATGGCTAGAAGGGAAGAGCGATGATCTCAAATTTTCAGCTCTCTAAAGTGGCAGCTGGAGGAAGTGACAACTGGGTAGAAAAGACCCTGGGTAGAAAAAATAGTCCACCCTCCGGAGCAGGTTGGCCTTTCTCACATTACCCATTTCAGCACAGAATACTTACCACGCATGCCAACGCATGGCTCCGGTCCCTCAGAACTAGACATAAACAGTGCATAGGGCTGTGAGGGATGTTATGTGATGGGGAGAATGTGTCCGTCTCTGTGTGCGGGGCGGTTATGATGGTGTGAAACCTAAAGCCTTGTCACCACAGCTCTACAATGCATGGATGACAGCCTGGCCATGACCGGGAATTTCAAGGGGTCAGGGCTGGGAATCTGGGATTCCCTCTGACAGACTATCTTAAAGAGAAAGGAATTTGGTGTGTAATGCAGGGAAGGAGTTAACGGGTGCGGAAAGGGTCTCATGTGGCTTTACAGTGTGTAGCAGCTGCTGCTATAAAGGAACTGATGACCAAGTTTAGAAATGCACATAGCTGGGATTCAACTTCGTCAACAGGATGCTTAACAAAGACATAAAATATCTAAGGGGCTCTATGTTTAAACACAGATGTGGGAATATATGACAGGGAGATCCTGACATATGAAATCCAGCTGACCAGCAGGAGTTAGAAGGCTCAGACAAGACCTCTAACACACACCAGGTATTTGTGCATGTTTAGTGGATCATATCCATTCAGAGGAAAGAATTGGGCGTGGAGTCGAAGTGGTGTCGCTGAGGGTTTTACGGTGTTGTGTCAGCTCCTGTGAGGACAGGCCACGCTGTTGGACAGGATGAGCTTTCAGGATAGACCTCTGAGCACACACCCTTGTACCTGCCACTCCTATTACTCCTTAACCCTGTCACCATCTTCACCATCACCAACGCTGACGTGCATGGGAAAGCTGACTCGAGATGAGACACACCGACATTTGATAAACACTGGTCAGCGTTAATTTCAAATTCAAACATGCAGATATATGCAAAGGGTAAATGATGATCATATCATTCACATGTTGACATCTACAGCGCGTCAGCTGTCAAAATCAAGACTGATTGATTTACAGGATACACAGTAACGAATCATGCCTAAGATGTATCCTGCTGCACTTGTTTTTACTGAGTTTAATCCTCGACTTACTTCACTTCCAGAATTGCTGCTTAATTAAATCCACACTGGTCGCACTGACGAGTCCAGGAACCTGATTTCTTTCCGTGACCCGAAAGTAATTTAAAAAACAAGGACAGTTTGTTCATTCATTTTAATGCAGCTTATAATAAGAATGTGAAACAACATTTTGCTGCTTTTTCTACAGTGGCAGCCCATTAACGATCAGCATCAGAGGTAAAGATTGCTTTATGTCAGTTGAACGATTTTTAATAGGCATCCCCAGTCAAAAAAACACTGACACATTTTGAACAAATTACGAACTGAAACTTTGTTTCTCCCAAATAATTGCTGTCCTTCAAGACACAGTTGAAGCATTTTAAGTTATATCGCAGGCTCAAAAGCAAAATTGACCTATTACATAATCTCATTACCAAAATAAATAAATACATAAATGAACTCTGGATGAATTACAATAAACATCTTTGGGGAAATTTCACACAGGACATAAGACACAACAATGCTCTGTGCTGACCTGAGCTGATATGATATGCTTCCCCACAGCATATCACTCTAATAAAATGAAATCATGAGCCAATATCCAGTTAACCAGATGGTTTTTTGAAGAGAATACCTCAACACTCAACTTTAGCAACTTTCTTGCCAAAATATGACAAGAATTCAGTCATTTCCTCATGCTTGTAATGGTGAAACATTAGCATTAGACCACTAGAATCTGAAACTTACAGTTGGACAACACTGTGATAAGTTTTTCAAGGTTTTATACAGCTTTGGTCAAACAGGAACCTCAAAGTTATGTCAAAGGATGAATTCCAATTAGTCTGATGTCCTTATAGATACGTTTAAAGCCATAGGTCTGACTCTGTGTACAGTTTTTGGGAGAATGGAAACCCCATAATCCAGGGGTCACCACGGAAACACTCTACCTACACTGAGTCACAACAGCTCATCACTGAGGGTCAAGTACTGCTGATGCTGTCGGTAGAGGATACAGGAGGTGAGTGGAGGGACTATGAGAGGAGGAGACTGACATCACTAACACACACACACACACACACACACACACACACATATACACACACTGTCTCTCCCTCTTTCTTTGGTGTTTCTGAGTGTGCCCTTCTCTGAGTCAGAAGGAGGATGACAAAGCAGACCGTAAGCCAGTCTCTACATATCTTTTTTAGAACGTGTGTGTGTGTGTGTCTGTGTGTGTGTCTGTGTGTGTGTGTGTGTGTGTGTGTGTGTGTGTGTGTGTGTGTGTGTGTGTGTGTAAGAGTGTGTCTGCTCTGATTTGCAGATTACACATCCAGCCTCCCGTAGGCTACATGCGAACACACTAATTTTACAGGCACTGGATTCTTTGATATAAGAGTAAAACTACAAAAGAGTCCCATGAGACCTGTCTGTCTTTGTTTTGTTAGTAATGACATTATCTGGACAGAAGAGAAGAAGAGATTTTTGGTTTTTCATGCACAGCAGTAGCCTAGTGTCCTTAAATGCAGCTTAGCCTTGTTGGAGTATTACAGTTACCATTACAGCTGCATCCTGTAGACCAGCCCTGTGCCTACCGTAGGATATATTATATCAATGTGTGAGAAAGCATCACAAAGACTACAAACACACCAGACTGAATGCCAAAAAAGTGGTGCTTTTTGGTGATAAGCTATCTAACACTTGATAGAGGCTCAAACTGGACCAACCAGGCTCAGGCAAGCACACAACACAACATAGCAGCAAACAAAAACAAAGACCGCCGCGGTCCCAAAACTACATTTAGGACTCACGGTGAAAGTAAACAGCAAACGCATTAACATTTACTGTATGGAAAAAGTCATTTTTAACCAACCTCTGAAAAGAATGTATCCATTTGTGGCCAAAGCTCACGTCCCTTTGTAGTCTGAGTTCAGGGTACCAAGGTTGAGGAGGAGAGGAAGCCGTATTCCCAAAAGATTTCCATCCGCGTCGCCGGGATCAATAAAAGTTCTTCTTTCCGTCCCCCTTTGCTCAAAAGACTCGAGTCATTTTTGCAGTCCTATTCTCAGACACTCGAGACTTCTTCTCCGTTTGTTGACTGTCCCGTGAAGCCTCTGTGGTGCTGCTGTGTTTCTGCTGTCTAGTCGTTTCAATGAACCCGGCACATTATGCACAGGGGCGGAGCCTGCTGGGCCAGGGACCCTCCCCTCAGCATACGCCCTCTTTGTGTCCATTCCTACAAAGGGCCTGATGAGTTTAAAGGGTGTGCACATTTCCCCCTTAGACAAACACGTTTTAAGGAATATTTAAGACAGGTATGTGTGTGCAAAGGAAGGGATTGTTGCAATATGAATAACTATTTCTGCTGCATCCTAAATTATCTCCCAGTTATAAAAGAAGGCTATGTAGTCTACATAATGCATGCCCTGTGCCAGACTGAGGATAAGAAGAATCATTATTTTGACTTCCTCCTTTGGGAAAAATAAACTGAGAAGGAAGAGGAAGAGGCAGTTCAGGGGGAGCCAGTCGGCTTTGTTTCAGTCAATGATTGTTTACCAAGTGAAGTGGGTCTCAGGACATGTGCAGTAATTTTTTTTTGCTGCACGTCCTGAATAGATGTGACACTGGCTGGGGTATTGTAGGCCTTGTCTCTATTACCAAGGTCTAGACTAGGGCTGTGTCAAATTGTCAAGGAGATGGCATTAAATGCTTGTTAATAGATTTGTATTTAGACTTTGATCAAATATCCTGATTTAAACCCCCAAAGGTCACTTTAGACTGTACTTTCTTTAGTTAAGGTTATATTACTGATTTTTCTTTTTATCCAAACACTAACTTAAAAATGTTTTTGCTTTTTTACTGAATGTGGTGTGTGGGGTGGGGGGTGGGGGGGTTAGGTATCAGTACAAAAACGCAGGTGGAACTGGCCCCAGTTTAAAAAATGAAATGAATAAAATACCCAGCCCAAATCATTTCATATCACTCACATATTCTGGCTAACTAACGCAGCATGCTAAGGATATTAAGTTGGTGTAAATAAATAGAGATCAAAGCTTGGCTAAAGGTGGCTGAACACATGCATTTCTTTTGCAAATTAGACTGGACTGGTTGCGCAATTTGTATTTAGTTTCCCCAAGCGAATGATGCACCAACTAACCGTATTTATGTTTGTGACGTGACCGTGTGTGTTAAGGGAGAGCTCAGATTCCAATATCAAAATTCACCTGGAAATCCAGCCACCTGAGGCAAAATAATATCTAAAAAATGAATTACATTTCTTTAGTGGGGTACTACAAGTTCTGTTCTCTCACTTCTGAGATAATAATTACCTCCAGAATACTCCAGAAAGAGTAAAGTATTTGCATAGAGGCAAAACATCTCATTGGGGCATTGTTGGGATTGTTGGGATTGTGTACAAGCTGGTAAACTAAACATAAATTCAATATTATCACGCACACTTTCACTCACCAGATGGAATCTTACTGGTTGTCTTTTAAGCTTACACAGCACAATCAGTACGGAGAGGAAAAACACAAGCGTTTTAATCTGTGGCCTTATGCCAGTAAGATCAGCCATCAGCCTCATGAGCTGTGGATAACACAAGATAGACAGACATAAGTTCATCTATATACAATAGTCATGCAAGAGATTCAGACTGGCAAACTGTGTTGTGTCTGTTATGTAATCAGTGTTGACTTTGTGGCAGCTAATAAAGTGACATGTCAGAACTCAGTCTCTGAAATTCATTTGATAATGTTGTGTAGAGCTCCCAAAGCCGGCTTCTGGTGGCTTTGTTGCGTCTTGTCCCATCTGACTATTATTATAAAACAATTTTGGAGTCAATTCAACTACTGTCCTTCTCCTTTTTAAATGTTATTGGACTTCCCAGGAATGGGATTAGGTGGTACTGTACAATTTAGTGAATGTATTAACAATACTTAATAGGTCAAAACTACAGTATACAGTTTAAAATAGGCTATATAGACCAAAGGACAACTCCTATATCTTTAAAACGCTCTTCCATTTATCCTTGAATTAGACATGTGAAGGTGAACTTTTGATGGGATTGCCTTTATACATATTTAATCAAATGTAATGATTTAAAATAGGCCTATGTTTTGATATGCTTTTCCATATAAGAATGTAGTAGTTTACTGAAATGTAGCGAGTCAGTAATTCCTGCTCATGAGCAGCTTTAATAAGAACAACCTAATCATTGTTTTGTGTTCCTGTAAGGACTTTAAGAGAATAATACTTGAACAGTCATTTTGCCAGTGCCAAAGCGAGTCCACTCAGAGAGCTTTTGACTGTGGCAGTACAGCTGACAGGCTACAAGTTCACCTTCCTCAATCTCCGCAGGTTTTCTGTTTAATAAGTATATGTTTTTTTTATTTCCTTACAATAACTATCAAACAGATATGCACAAGCATGATATATCTGATATGGATATAGCATGCAGCTTGTATATGTAAAAAGTATGGTGAACATTTATTTTGAACCGTAAATTGGGCTTGAAGGAAGTTTTTCGGATTTGCGCGTATGCACTGGGCAGTATTAGGGAGTGTATCTTGATAACAGAATACACTTTGTGCAGGAACAGTCTTCATCATGTCTCATATCCGAAATGGAAGTGATGTACGTGTTGATTTACATACAGAGTGGGGAAGTGGAATCAGATCACAAGTGGTCACTGAAGACGTATGTAGATAGGCAGGCTGAGGCTGCTGCCAGGAGTGAAGAGACTGACTGAGAGCTGTCCACTCGTGATCAGATCACTCGTATCGGATGTTTTTACCAAATGGAATCATTCTCTCAGGTGATTTGACCTTAATCATGAAATCAGAAAGGAATGCCTGCTCCACGTGAGTAGGCCTAGGCAAGGTGGCAAGATGACAATATACAGCATTGCACTGACTAAGCATTACCCATTGTTACACATTTGCCAAAAAACAAACAAAAGTGAAAGAACTGCCCTTTGAGTCACTAACTTAACCCCTCAATGTGAAACTGTAAAATTTAGAGTGAGGCTTTCTTTTACTCTACCTGAGAGGACAAAGGAAACAAGAACAAAACATCCATTTGGTCTTCAAGATCCCCAGAGGGACTGGGGGAAGGGACAGCGATCATTGGACCTGCTGTTCTTGACTGCGGCTATGGTCAACATATGCTGGTTTGGTGCTTTGAGGAGAACAACTGTGCAGGTGAAGTGTGAGCAACATGCTTTTGAAGTTCTCAAGATGATTCAAGTTTCAAAAACAGTGATGTATCATCAGAGCAGGAAAATGACTCACCAAGTTAAAGAGGAAAACAATTTAATTTTGCTCCCACAAGACCAAGCATAATAGCACAGTTTGAGAGCCAATAAAACTACCAAATGTTTTAGAGTGCTTCTAATTATACTCCCCAACCTTGACTGCAAAAATTCTGTCACCCTCCATCACACCTTGAGAAGGTATTTTAAATTGTCTTATTTACTGCCTATTAACACATAGCTGTCAGAGACAGGGAGGTAGCCTATTAGGTGCATATGTCAGTTTATTTTTGCATTAAAGTATTTTAAATTACGGTTGAAAAAACACGTGTGACCCTACATACCAGGGAAGGGCACACCAGGCATAGGCCTACCACAGACTGACATAATAATCATCTGAGTGCCTGCAAGGTTGATGCTGAATGTTTGTGTTCATTCATTCATTCATCTTCTACCACTTGTCCCTGTCGGGGTCGCGGGGGCGCTGGAGCCGATCCCAGCTGACATCGGGCGTGAGGCGGGGTACACCCTGGACAGGACGCCAGTTTATCGCAGGGCACATAGAGACGAAGAGAGACGGACAACCATTCACACCTACGGACAATTTAGAGTCATCAATTGACCTAACACGAGCATGTCTTTGGACTGTGGGAGGAAACCAGAGAACTCGGAGAAAACCCATGCAGACACAGGGAGAACATGCAAACTCCACACAGAAGGGCCCCAGCAAACCAGGAACCCTCTCGTTGTGCAGCGACAGTGCTGACCACCAAACCACCGTGTCGCCCTGAATATTTGTGTTCAGTGTCAAATTCGAAAAACACAATCAGATGGGCTTTCATAAAGGAGGATGGTAATCAGTTCTTCACCTTACGAGAAGTATCGTATTTCGAGACCTATCTCCACAGAGCTGGAGAAAAGTCTGGCTCCAGGAATTAACATTCTTGGGATAGGGGGAAAAACATTCTGGCTTGTTTGGTCTTATTTGAAACCAAGCACAATCCTGTTGGGTGTTGCCTGGCCCAGGATGCAGCTCGGCCGAGGATGCAGCTTGGCCCAGGATGCAGCTCGGCCCAGGATGCAGGATGCAAATGGTTGTGCCTATATTTGTGACAACTCACAAAATCTATCCTAGCTTAACCTTAACCATCTAACCTTAATTTTCAAAGTCAATGCCTAACCTTAACCATCTCACGAAACTTTCAAAAATCTTGGGTTACTACCTAGACACAACCTTACAAAAAAGATAGTGGAAATTGCAGAATGGGAGGAGAATGTCAGCTGACATTGGCGGCCAATGGCAGGACTTATCCCAACATCCAATGAGTTAGACTACCCTGCAAGAGTAACAAAGGCAACAAGGAGGTTTCATTTTTTTTTTTATCATTTCAGTTAATATAACACAAGAGGCAGATGGGGTTGAAAAGGATATAAAATAGCAACAAAATGCTTTTAAAAGCTCTCAAGTGTTACAATTTACAAGCTGTTAAATGAAGAGCCTCTAGGCAGCATTTATACAGATTTCCTGTACAATCTGTAGCCTCCACTTCCTGCTCTTAGAGCATGCAGTACATTTGTGGAAAGATCTGTGGCTTGAGAAATGTTCCCAGTTGCCACATGCAGTGGCAACAACAAGCAAAGCCGGGTGCTAGCTAGACCTCAAGCATGAAAGACATTTTTTGATGCACTTCTTCAAACCGAGGAGGTACCAAGCCTGGGTAATGTGACCATTTCAGATCAATGGCTCTATTATATAAATTAAGTCGGATTTAGCACGAAAACACAGCATGGCATGAGTAATTATGTGTTTGGAGGGCTAATGGAGACAGAGCTTGTGATGACCCTCCCATTAGGAGACAAGACCTCAGGCAAAGTCATTCAGGCCGGGTGAAGGACCCTTTTGCGGCTTCACATAATATGGGAGAGTCTGGCTTGAGCACATGTGATGGAGGTCTCACTGACTGAAATTGATTGTTTGATCAGTTTGTACATAGCCATAAGCTCTTAGTCACAGCCGTGACCATGATAATCACTTAACTGTAGGTAGTTTCATTATGTAAAAAGCACCCATCCATGTATTATTGCCTGAACCCTGAGTGCCAGCACAAACATTGATCTAAATTCAGTTATATCATACCATCTGCTTTTTAATGATTTATGCTTAAAGTCAGTGGTAACACTGGGAAATTCAATAATGTCCAAGTACTGAAAATCCAGACAGTTTATTTGTATTTAGTTGGAATAAAAGCTCTAAATTCAGACAAGGAAAAACTCCACAAAGAAAATTAAACTGAAAAAAAGTGATAAACCTCAGAAATAAACAAAATTGCACTATTGGTAAAGTAAAGTATAGCTTTATAATATTAGATAAATATTAGGTGCAGCACAAACCCTAAAGAGACAAAGAAAGTCCTGGACATTTTGTAAATTTTCATATACATCATGTGATTCAGGGGAACCTATACCTGACAGAGTTTAAGTCACATCATCCAATTTGTGAAAGTAGACCATTTTGTATATGTCCAATGAAAAAATACGGTTGAATCTCTCCATAGTCAGTCAGGGATTTGTTGTCTTTTCAATGTGGAAAGTTGTATTTAGGTGTTTTGGAACTCAATGAGAAGTTTGTTGCAAATACCCCTTTTCATCAGTGAGTTACAGACAATTTTTGGATATTGCCCTGGACATCTTTTTAGTAGACAATGTAACGATAATAAATATTGGTGTTGTATATATTTTTCTGTGAATGAAGCCACACATTACAAGATTAGTCAAGCCATTTATGGGAGTAATGATGTCACGATTCTTATCGTTGAATTACACTAATGAAAATAATGTGATCTTTACTTATTCGTCCTAAAGGATGGAGACTGCTGCATGTGTCAGGGGAGCAGTGGGTTATTGGACACACCCAGGGAACAAAGCAAACAAAGAAGGAGGGAGGGAGAGGGTAACATTGATTGAAGCAAATGTAGTTTAGCTAAGATGGATGGCAAGAGAAGAGAATAGAATTTGAACATTGGGATAAAAATGGAACATATGACAATATCATTAAATAAAAGCAATTCAATCTTTATCGGATCACTCTCGCTGGCAGCGAGGCATTAATGTGTAAATATGGTCGATGACAAATCCTGGTGCCACATTTATTGAATTATGTGGCTGATCCTGGAACACCACAGAGCTTGGTTTGGTTGAAACATTACTCACACCTTTGTCAAAAATATCGGCTGTTTTTATGATAGAGGGCAAAAGATGATACGACAAAAAATATTCTGTAAGTGGTAACGATTCATTGGATTCAATTATCAGTGTCCTTGAGTGAATAGAATGTTATTGTTTTCTTTTTTCAGGGGAGGGGAAAAGCAAACAAAACCCAGAAAATCTAAATATATAAAATAATATCAACAGCCATGCCAGTCTTTTGAACTAAATGTCAGCGTCAGCATGCTAACATGCTCACAGTGGTAATGCTAATACAACATAATATGCTGATGTGATATTAATATTGATAGCTGTCAGCATTTTGTCACCTGGAACCAAATTAGTAGACCAACTGACCGACACTGCCACCCAAAGAGCCCGGCTGCTGGTGTAGCTAAAAATAAATCCACAAATAAACTGAGAAAGATTATGGATTGACAGTCAACACGTTGCTAGAAAAGGGGGGTTGATGGATGGAAAAAACACATTCATCACTGTGGTTAATTAGTCCTAATAAGCCTCTCCATCAGCTATCATGGACATCGTTCAGGCAGCAGGACTTCGCAATATATCTCACCACAAACATTCCTCCTCAGACATGGCTGCACCCCAAACGCATACCTTCCTTGAGGCCCAGCTCACACACTTCCCATGCTCCCCCGCACTGTCAACTTCCTGTTTGTTTATAAGAGCTTCATATTTCAATGCTCCCACAGTAAATTCTTACTCCCTATCTATTCCTATCAGTGGGTGAAAACCTGGAAAATTATCCACAGGATGCAAACAACCACTGAATTAGTTTTAAAAGGCCCAAAATGCCACTGGGCCTTTGTGATACTGGGATGTTATTGCTTATTGTTTAGTTATTCAGGACGATTTTTCAGAGTCCCGAGTCATCAGTGAGCCCAGCAGTGACTCACCGGCCATTCAGATCCTGAGAAAACAGAGAGGGTAAATTCCTCCTCGGATCCTGAGCTCAGGACTGATATTGAGACCTGCAGGGAATTCTGCAGCACTGCCTCATGAATCACAGACAGCTCAGCATTTAGATTTCCCCACATCACCGACAAATGAGCTTTACCTTATATGTTCAGAGTTGGCAAATGTAGATGTGGTGTTTGAAATAATATCTCTGAAGGCCAGATAGAAGTGGAAAATGTACTGAGAGCTTTTACCACAGTGTACAATGACCCCTTTCATTATGTATATTAAGTAGAAACGTAGAAAAATAGCTCCTGTTATATTATATCATTGGATTATTAGTATTGCTTCATTAAGCTACATTTTAATGTTGTAGCTGGTCGAGGTTAAGTTAAATTTAACTAGTTGAGTCTATAACAATGCATCCAGTTTTTTTGTTGACTCAACTTATTTTCCCCGGTCAATCCAACTGAAAGTGTCTAAATCATTGAGCCAACTTGAAATATTAAGTTTTTAGTTTGTCAACTCCTCAGTTAAATTAGAACAGTCCAGGTAACTAAGATTGCTGAGTTGACACAATTAAACAGTCATATGTTTAATGGACAACCCATACAAGCACATCGCAGGCTGCCCACTAAAATTTTATGTTGATTGAACTAAACAAACGTAAAAATACATGTTTGTTGGTCGGACTTGTAATATAATGTCACCTCAACTAGGTATCGAGTTCATACAACTTAAATTTCCTTGTGAGTAGTACAAAAAATATTATTGGCTGAACTGAAAATATCAAGTTGACCCAACTGCTTTTTCGGTTTTGGATTAGTCGATTAAACCTATTATTTTAAGTGGTAACAACTTACATGTAAGTGTAAATAACTAGACTTCCTTAGCTCACCTAACTCAAAATTTTAAGGCAGCCAGGTGACTAGTTTTTCTAATAGTTTTTCCTATTGTCCATACTGTATGTCAAAGTGTCATCAACCAAGAGCGAACTACAATTTTCCCTGATGACCAGGTAAGCGCCTGTCATTGCATCTCTGCCAGGGGCCCAATGTTAAGCGCTTTGGTTTAAAAGCGGAGAACACCTCATGACAACGACCCTTTTTAATATGAAGTAGTGCAAATTTGTTGGAGTGCCTCTTTACCATCAGCTGTTCCAAGCAAACAGAAGTGTATTTCCAGGAGGTGGGGACATGTGGGGGGTGGGAGTATCTGAATGGGTGGTGGGGCAGAGGGGATGCTTCAATCTAATTACAGACTCTGGGGAGATGACTTTGGTGAGGTGACGCCCCGACCCTAGGGTGAGGGTTTTTCTGTGTCTCCCATCCCATCAGGGACAAGGCCTCTCCAATTACCGTTGGCAAGTCTAGTCTGTACCTTTATGCAGTAATTAAAAGGCTGCCTACGGTGTTTTTGCAAGTCAAATAAGGAGTTTTTTAAAAACCATAATGTAGTAAATGCAACCTGATCTCATCTGACAGTGTATGAGACTGCGTTAATGAGAGTTCAGCACTCTCCACCAGTCTCTCTTGGGTTTTTGTATTAGTCTCAGTCACTTCCTTTCGACTTCCACTCTTGCCACAGTAAGTGTTGTTGCCCTCAGTGCATTAGTCATTGGGGTTTTTTTGCGGTTTGAGCATCCATTTTTCACAAAGATGCTTCAAAGATGGGATGCTGACAAGCTCTCCTCGGGCACTATTGCGCTTATAACCAAATTACAAGCCCATGGATACCGTTCCTCCTCTCATTCCCAGGACAATTAACTGCGTCTGACAGCGGGCTAATGAGCCACAGAGCTATAGCATTTGTCCTATCTGCAGTGGAGATCAGTTGCTATTAGCAAATGTGAGCATCCAACCTTTCAGTCTCCTTAAAAAGGAGATTGATGAATACAGAGGCAGTGCAGGAAATGAGGCTATACTGTACGGAAAATCATTACTGTTGAAGGGGTAGGACTGAAAAAAAGAGTAAAAGCATTGTGAAAAGTGTGTGTGTAGCCTAGGTATGGACATAATGACAGGCCAGCAGGCGGACAAAGGCATTATTAACACAAATTAGAACAATTGACTGCTTTGTGTTTCAACTTTACATGACAAACAGAGATAAACTGTGGTTCATATTACATACTACAACACTACAACTCAGACACGACTTTACCACCATCTAAGAGCCTCCTGGAACCACAATGATGTGCAGTCCAGCAGCAAATGTGTCCTGTAAGCTACTTTGATTTTTCTGAGTGAGTCAGCACACTTAGACGCAAATAACTGCCTGAGGTAGTAACGATCAGACAGATTTTTTTCTGTAAAAATGCAATTAAACGAAACATGCCTTCATGACCAGTTTAGTGAAAAATAAAAAGACAGTTTGACTACCTAAGGATCAGTGAGAATTATGATTATAAAGCTTAATATGAAAGCGTAACTTTTCTTATGAAACTATGAAATCTCAGACAGGACTACCGGCTTACTTTGGTTCTCATTAAGGTATTGAAGCGCCATCTAGTGCTCTTTACAAGAATGTGACGTTACCGCATATTCAGTTGTTATCAGAAGAGCCTGTGAATGTTCTCTTTCGTCCAGGTCATCGTTATCCTCAAAGCAATTTCAGTCAAAAGCAATTGGACTGGTTATTTGTCTAGGAAGACGTTTCACCTGTCATCCAAGAGGCTTCATCAGTTAATGTTCTTGTCTTCCTAGACAAATAACCAGTCCAGTTGCTTTTGACTGAAATTGCTTTGGGGTTATCAGAAGACAAATGTAGGCCTGTTTAATATTATCACTCAGTGGTGGAATGCACTCAAGTATTGATTTCAGGTGCTTGTATTTTACTTGAGTCTTTTCTTTTCATGCCGCATTATACATTCCAGAGTGAAATATTGTAGCCTGCCTTTTAATTCAATCAATTCAATTCAATTTTATTTATTATCACAAATCATAACAAAAGCTATCTCAAGACACTTTACATATAGAGTAGGTAAAGACCACACTTTATGACTTATTCATAATCAATAGAGACCCAACAATTCCCCCATGAACAGCAACAAGTCCCATTATCTTAATATTAATTATACTACTACTACTACTACTACTACTAATAATAATAATAATAATAATAATAATAATAGTAAGAACAACAATTAGAATAAGAATAGTATTTTTAGTTATTATATACAGTATTAATCCAGCAATCTTGTGCGCCTCGAACAAACCCAGCTCTATGGAGGATGGCCATCTGTCTTGACTGGTTGGGGAGGAAGAAAAGAGAGAGAAAGAAAGAAAGAAAGAAAGAGAGAAAGAGACAGACAGAGAAAAAGACAGACACAGAGACAGGAAGACAGTCCTCCACTTCAATTATCTTGTTACTTCACAAATATACATATTTTTGCATACAAACAGCTTACACAATATGTTTTATCATAAATAAAACTACCCAACAGTGCACACAATGACAGCTGAAATGATTAATCCATTGGTTGATAGACAGAAAATGCCCTGACGAGAACATTTTTTCTCTATTGAGTACTTTTGCTTTAATACTTTAAACTACATTTTCCTGATTATACTTGTACTTTTACTTAATTAGTAAAATTAGTAAGATTTTCAGTGCAGGACTTTTACTTGTAGTATTAGTACATCACCAAATGAAAGTGTCTGCAGCAGGGTTCTGGTACCAAAAGTCCCTTTAACCTTTGAAAAATGATGAGATTTATGATGAAACGTGGACATTTAACCATCATTCAAACAACATGAAAAAGACGGAGAGACGCAGAGACGTGTCCTGCAGCTATAATAAAGCAAACCATTCCTGAATTGGCTGCTTTGTTACCTTGCCCTGCAGAAACACAATGGAATTGTTCTCAGCCTATATAATGCATAGCATGACAGCCTGTTGTGACACCATTATAATATATGGTGGCTCTGTTTTTTTCCTTAGTCTACACAGTTATACACTATTATTGTATTTCATTCTATTTTATAGTTATCCATTTTGGATTGTTGTCAAGTATGGACACTCCAGTCAACTTTAAACTGTATATAAAGGCTATGTGCTGGACATATGCACATGAATTGATGTGTTGCTTGTTTAACAGTGACATCTGCTGTTCAAACTGTAAATGCATTTTTCATTTTCAAGTATAATTATTTTCATTAGTCAGGGGACTGAACATTTCTCCAGCAAATCATGCTGTATTCTTTATTCCCATAGCAATATGTATAACAACCAGAGGTATGTCTGTATAAAACTCATGTCTGAATGGGGGCAACCATGTAGACTTCAGGGAACCTGCATCCCCGCAGGAAAAGAGAGACGTGAACGCGACGGTCTGTCGGACCCTGCAGCTGCCCAACGAGAATCATGTGATAGTGCTTTAGGAGAGGAGGAGGACTTCCCCTGTTAACAGTATGAATACAGAAAAGCACGCAGCGACAGGCATGACTTAGTAAATAGATTATTACAATCATTTAGTGATGAATTAGTTTGAAGTTCAGTCATCCCGGGAAAGCAGCAGGTATGGCTGCTGGTGTCTTCCTCTTCGCTGCAGTGAACCTCGCCTGTTTATCCTTCAGTGGAAACTTGGTAAGAAAGACACTTAAAGTTGCTGCTGCTGCTGTGATAACGTCTGTCCAGGAAGGTGATAAATGCAACGTTGCCCACTATTGATTTATTTATCCATCAATGTTTTGTTATTATTGTTTTTAGGACTGTTGATATTTATCGGGATGCATTGGTTTCGATTTTGGTCTGTCACTGTGATGTCGGTTCTGTGTGTTGGTGATTTATGTTTTTGTTTTTAATAGTAGCCTTTTAATAATAATTTCAAATATATTATTATAATAATAACATATTTAGATATTTTAGTGAAGTAGCAACACTGTAGTGTGCATTCAAAATCGTGCTCAAGTATTAATAGCAGTTGTAGTACCAAAATTAAATGTATCATTATTTGTCATCAGTATTAATACTTGATTTGTTCTGAAATATAGTTATTTTTTTATTGTTCACAATTTGATAAATATCCACTGTTGCTATACCACTGCTGTACTATCATGTAACAGTGAGCAAAATGAAAGAACAGTAACCACTGTGTCAGAATAGTAGATTCAAACAATGTTTCCTTCGGGCTATGGGATTGAAAAATATACAGAAAGTGTAGAGGCCCTTGTTTTGAATGACTTCAGCACATCTGCGCCCACAGGACATCACCAGTTTCTCACACTGCTCTGGTTTAGTCTTGGTCCATTCTTCTTCAGTCTCTTCCACAGTTCAGTAACTGTAGTGGGTTTCTTAGCCATTACTTTGTTGCCAAGGATTTTCCAGAGATTCTCAATGGGGTTTATATACACTTAACATGTTTCAGCTGGTAAGGCTGGGGGCAATTTTGATTACTTTATATATTGCTGGGTGGCCTAACCAATAAAAAAGTTAGTAATATTCATAATAATAACAATAATTTGATTGTTGATTTTATGTTTTGTATTAATAGCCTAAATCTACAGCTTCAAAATAAATGTGGTGGAGTTAAAAGTGAAAAAAATGCCTCCAAATTGTAGTTGAGTAGAGGTATATAGCACCATAAAATAGAAATACCCAAGTGAAATACAACAACAAGTACCTCTTAATTTTGCTTAAGTACAGTACTTGAGTAAATACTAGTTACATTCCACCACTGATATATGTGTGTATGTAATGGAGGTTACAGAGTCAATGCAAACTTCCACCAGTTTGAAAATACACCTTACCAGATACCAAGCCATCTGTTGCAGGTCTCTGGAGAAAGATCGTTCTCTATAGACTACAAAAACAACTGTTTCCTCAAAGATGGGATGCCTTTCCAGTACATCTCAGGCAGTATTCACTACTCCAGAATCCCACGGTACTACTGGAAGGACCGACTCGTAAAGATGTACATGACAGGACTCAATGCTATACAAGTGTAAGTTCAACACATCCGATTCTTAAATACATATCTTGTCACAAGGTATGCTCTGTCTTTACTGTACTATAACTCTGCTTCCACACAGATATGTGCCCTGGAACTTCCATGAAGCGGTGCCGGGCGTCCAAAACTTCACAGGGGACAGAGATCTGGAGCATTTTTTGAATCTGGCCAATCAGACAGGTCTTCTGGTCATCCTGCGTCCCGGACCGTACATCTGTGCAGAGTGGGAAATGGTACTTTTAAATAGTTGTAGTAACAAAATGAGTTCACGACATCACTGCTTAAAGCACAACACATGAATACATTATTCATAAAGTGTCTTTCACCAAAAATTACATTGTGGCAATATAGAAAAAGTGAGAAAGGAAACAAATAGAACAAGAAGTACAGAGATTTTCAAACTTTTATCAACTAAGTGTTCATTATGACATTTTATAACATTATTGCTGGAAATGTTCGCATTACTCTCCTTTTAACATGCACGCTTACTCTACAATGAATGTCAGTAGACAAGCATGTGCTAGTTCTGTGTTAGTACTTTAAAATAAAAATAATTTACCATTAAGTAAGAAAGAGACTAATCATATGATGACCTGTATTGTTTTTTAGTCTTACTGAGAAATCAGAAACAAGATCTCCTACTGCTGCCTGTCTGCATACTTTCAGTGATGTCGCACATGTGATAAAAAAGTGCCACTTTCAATATATCTATTTCCTGGTGATATTTCAAAAAAAAATATATATATACAGTATATATATATATATATATAATTTGTTTTTCCTCTTTCCAGGGTGGATTGCCAGCGTGGCTACTAGAGAAACCAAACATTTTACTTCGCTCAGCTGACGCAGGTATAATATGCACCTACTGTATATGTCTTTGTCTTGTTTTTTTTAATAGTAATATGCTATTGATTTGCTCTCTTCTGCTCCAGATTATGTGCAGGCTGTCAGTAACTGGCTTGCTGTTCTTCTGCCCAAAATAAAGCCTTGGCTGTATATCAACGGAGGCAACATCATCACTGTCCAGGTAGAGAAACAAAGGTCCTATTTAGTAAAAAGTGAGATTGCCATGTCTTTTTAAATTTTTTTATTACCAGGCAGGTCAAGGTCCTATATAAATACTGTGAAAGTATCAAAACGCTCACACAGCCCGTATTCAGAAACTGTGTCTTTAAACGAGTTGTCAGGACTTCTGTACAGCTGTGATGTCACAACTGGACTATATATAGGTAGAAAGTGCTGTTACAGTGACATTACAGTCATTCCCCAGCTGTAACAATGATGCTGAAGACCTGGAAATGCTGACCAATCAGAGCAAACCGGTTTTTTTTTCGGAGGGGGGCTGAAAGAAACAGGTGCTTTAACGGAGAGTGAATACAGGTACATTCAGACAGACAGTATGAGAAAAATTATGTTTTTTTTAATTCAATTCAATTCAATTCAATTTTATTTAAAGTGCCAAATCATAACAAAGGTTATCTCAGGACACTTTACAAACTAGGTAAAGACCACACTGTATGACTTATTTATGATTTACATTGACCCAAAAAATCATTTTAAATCAATAAAAAAACATCAAAGAATATAAACATGTTGTAGAAGAAACCCACAATTCCCATCCCTACCTATTAGTTTGTATTTATTTTAATATTGGTTTTAATGAATCATCTTCGGCTACAGGTGGAGAACGAATACGGAAGTTACTTCGCTTGTGACTACAACTACATGCGTCACCTGCGGACTCTGTTCCGCTTCTTTCTGGGTGAAGACACGGTCCTGTTCACCACTGATGGAAACACAGACAAGGAAATGAGATGTGGGACTCTGGAGGGTTTATATGCCACAGTGGACTTTGGTACAGGTTGGTACTGTTTGAAAATTATTAATAAGATAGAATCCTGTACTTTCTGAAGTTATTCATAGGGTTTATCCTCTCAAACAGACACCAACATCACCAAAGCCTTCAACCGGCAAAGACGATTTGAACCTCAAGGGCCGCTGGTTAGTTACATGTTAACTTAACCTGCAGTAACTACTTACTCATCAAACCAAGCATGTGATGTGAAAATGTTTTAAATGATGTTACAGGTTAACTCAGAGTTCTACACTGGCTGGTTGGACCACTGGGGAGATCAGCACGTTTTGGTTGATGCTCAGAAGGTCAGCAGAATGCTAGGAGAAATGCTAACCATGGGGGCCAACGTCAACATGTATGTCTCCCCAAACACGTGCAAACTTCTGTGCAAATGTTCCTGGCGTTGTTTTATATTTGCTTATCGTCAACAAATCCCACGAATAAAGAATGTCGTCAGCCTCTCTTTAGGGTGCGTCAATCACCAATTTGAGATAAAAGTGCTTCCCACTAAGTAACAGTGACCGCCCCTCCCTCTCTTCTCAGGTACATGTTTGAAGGAGGCACTAACTTTGGCTACTGGAATGGTAAAGTCATTCGTTTTTTATAATCAATATCTGTGTTTTGGATCACCCCGGGTGTTCACACTATTTAGCTTTAAAGATAAAAGCTCAGCTTGAAGTGCATTCATCTCTTTGTAACAACCGAAGGTGCCGATCACGACACAAGGTTCCGCTCGGTAGTGACTAGTTACGATTACGACGCCCCGCTGTCTGAGGCGGGAGACCCCACAGAGAAACTGTTGGCCATCAGAGACGTCATTAAGCAGGTACAGCTGATTGAACTGCCACCCACTGAGAAAAATGTCCTGCTTACACTTGTTCATGTGTCTAAGATATCATTAATGCATCACTGTTTCTCTCCAGTTTAGAGCAATTCCCTCCGGCCCCATGCCACCAGCAACTCCCAAGTTTGCCTATGGTTTTGTGACCCTGAAAAAGGTAATATTTCAGGTTTTAAAGCACAAAAGGTCAGAGGTTGCTATGATTGATCCCAATAATGGACACCTTTTCAGGTTGGCAACATCAGCGGTCTGTTGAACACCCTCTCACCCCTCGGGCCAGTGCAATCCCAGTATCCTCTGACATTCGAAGAGATGAAACAGGTACGATGTCTGCCTGAAGGCAAACGAAGGGGCGGGGGACTAGTGTTGTAGTGACAGTAAACCTCTTGAAACATGGAGAACTTCTAGACCGTTGAACTTGTGCAACATGTCATGTCTATTGTGTTCAGTACTATGGGTACATGCTTTATCGGACTACGCTGCCCCGGGACCTCTCAGCGCCCACGCCACTTATCTCTCCACTGAATGGGGTTCATGACCGTGCATATGTGTCCGTCAATGGGGTAAGCCTTTACAATGAACTTTTGTTGTCTAGCCAATCAGATGTTTCAGGTCAGGTTGGTATAGAGAAAACATTATAGGTTAAGACCAGGAAAGACTGTTTATAAAATGTCAGGTTAATGTTTCTACTCATGTGTGTTGTCTGCACGGAACAGGTTTTCCAGGGTCTGTTGGAGAGAGACATTGTGCTGGTGATAAATGTCACTGGACAGCAGGGGGACACTGTGGACATCCTCGTTGAGAACATGGGCAGGGTGAACTTCGGCAGCAAGATAAATGACTACAAGGCAAGAGAACAAACAAAGTGCAATCCTGTTTAGAGTAAACTGAAGAAAAAATCTCCACACACAATCCCTTCTTTAATGCTTGTTTTGTCTTTACTTCCTGTAAAACCAATAACTACTAAATCACTCTTTTCTGTGTTTTTGTTGCTTTGACCTCATTAAAACCCAACAAGTAGAAAAGTCATGACATTATAATCCTCTGCTTCAAATTAGACTTGCGCATTTGAGAAAGGTCCCAAAATATATAAATAACCTTAGTTGTAAATCTAAATTAGGACATTATTCAAATTTTATGATAGATGGGATGTTCACAAACAGTAATGTAACAATTAGACTCCAGAGTGCTCAAACTCTTGGTTACACCTCTGTTTAACTTTACACTACTTATCTGTACAGTGCAATTACTTCTCCAGTACACACACTCTGTATTCTCCATTTATATATTTGAAAACTTTACTTAAAGATTGATATAGCCATAGTACCAGGGGTAGTCCCAGTTAGAGATTGTAACAAACCACAAACCCTGAAACTTAATATATAATGAAAAATGTTGAATATTCCTACTTGTTTGTTTGCGGCCATGATTACATGTACATTACATTTTTTATTAGATATTAGATAGTAAACTGTATGTCTACTACAGGGCCTCTTGAGCAACCTGATCCTGGGTAAAGATGTACTGACTGACTGGAAGATTTACCCTTTGGACATCGATGGAGCCATCGCTGGTGGATGGCCTCATTCAGAGAGTCAAACGTTCTTCCCTGCCCCTCAGAAAGGGCCTTCAGTTGGGTCCATCTTGTACATGGGGACCTTACATCCCAACGGCCTCGCCTGGGATACCTTTCTCAAGCTCAATGAATGGACAAAGGTAATGTTGATTTTTTTACGGTGCCAACACATCTAATACGTTGGTTTACCTAAAAAAAGAATTGTATCATCTCCTTTGTCGTCTTTTTTTGAATTAGGGTCAGGTTTGGATTAATGGTATGAATCTGGGACGATACTGGCCAGCCAGAGGCCCTCAACAGACTCTTTATATCCCTGGACCCCTACTCAGCACCACCCTGCCCAACAACATCACAGTGCTGGAGCTGGAAGGGGCCCCAGCACACCTACGGGTTCTCTTCATGGACCGGCCGCAGCTTAATGTCATTGCTGACAAGTCTTAAGAGCGAGAGTTTTGTCGCACAGCATCTTACCAGCATTCAGCTGCGTGAACACTACATGCCAATATCTGTATAAAAGCAAGTTTGACAGAAGCCAAGTGACGTGAGGAATTGCTCAATGCCCCCCCATATTGTCTCCGTTGCATCATTATTCTCAATAACTTCAGATTTCATTGTATCATTTTGTAACCGATTCTTAATCATCACACTCCGATGTCCACTGCTTTAAAACCGTAGCTTCAGTCAAACACTGATCCAATGCTGAACATTCACTGACGCCTGGGGAAGAAACGACAGCCTAATACCAACAGTATTACAATTGTTTTTTAATTGCTTTTTTTTTTTTTTTACATTTTCCATAGTTGCAGATACTGTAAATAAATTAAACATGTATCACAATTTGTTTTAATACAATATATGCATCCAGTTGACTGAGATCCTTTCAACTCAAATATATATATATATATATATATATATATATATATATGGGTGTTAGGTCTTGCCTGGAACAGTATTGGCTTTTCGATGTGTTTGGACACAGCGAGGGGTGCAGAACGAATACTCCAGGTACTGAAATGGGATCTTCCCAAGTAGAGACTCTCCACACAGCCAGCACCTCCTGGAAAGAAAATTAAAAAAAAATAAGCACATAGAATTTCTCAGTTAAAAAAAGCATTTACAGTATCGCTCAATGTTAAGTCCTGATTTACATTTTGACTAAGCTTAATGAGACGACAGCTCTTAAGTGACTTACTTGACATTAGAGAGGCCAACTCCTGTTGCCGCTGCTTGCTCAGCTAACCTCCTCTCTGCTGCCAGAGCTCTCTATAACCAAAAAGGAAATGGTTAACATTTTCAAGATGTTGAAAGAAAAAAAAAAAACATTAGTAGCATTGATTAAATACACATCGAGTCACCTTTTCACGATCAGTCAGAGATGCAAACCTCTTCTTTTCCTCTGCCTCCATCTCTTGTTTCCTCTTTTCCTCCTTATGCCCTTTTTCTCTCTGTTTTTTCAGTGCCTTTTGTGCCTTTTTCTTCTCTGTCTTTTTGGATTCAATCTCTGCTGTTAGCGGCCCAGGTACCTTGAGATGTACAAGTGCAAAAAATTGTGTGCTCTGCTTGTATTTACTGGCATACATGACAAAAGTTAAGACAGTACATTCTTACCTGCGCCTTGCTGTAGTCATATTTTTCAGGATTCTCACCCATGTATTTACGAAAGACATTCCTTGTGTCTTTGTCAGGGGCCACAATATACGGAGTCTGCCCTTTGTTATCCCTGTAAAGGAATATTGCAGAAATAATGTTTCAGTCTGGGCACAGGTTATTGTTCACTGGGTTCACTACAATTGCAAATGATCACACTGAAATTCTACCTTTACTTTATTATTTTATACCTGCAGGCTGGGTCTGCTCCTGCGTCCAGGAGCAGCCTGACCACTGCCTTCTGTGCAGCTGCTGAGGCAACATGCAGAAAAGTGAACCCTGAAGAGTCTATGGGCTTATTAAGGAGAGTGAGAGGATTCGGGACATCAGAAGGGTTGCTCTCCGACGGCTCTCCACTCTCTGACGTTCCTCCGGGAAGCTCAAGGAGTCTACACAGAGCATCCACATCGCCAACCTTACAGGCTGTAAAGACTTCATCCCTTAGGCCAAACTCTGACGACTCATCAACGGTTTCTATAGAAACATAAAGCTGAATAATAAGAATCTTTTTTTCCAGAGTATTACACATACATCCACAAACATAAAAAGCAGTACATTTAAAACGTACAGTGTAAGAGAACAATATTACTCTAATACCTCTTTTGTTTTTCCTTCCTTAGACATCCAAAAATATATTCATAAATAAACACTTCAGAAAATAATAATAATATATAACAATCAAAAAGGGCTAGATAAGGATAAATTAACCCAAAATAAAAATAATAAAAAATATATACATATATATTAACAATTAAAATAAAAACTTTGAATAAATACATAAAAAATAAAACAAAAATAAATTAAGAAGAGGGGATAAGACTCATGTTTTTACTGAACATCAGAACAAGTGAAATAGAGCAGGGGTGTGGGGGAAATATATGAAAAGAAATGGCAATAGTAACCATCTTAACCATTACACAGTATATTACAGATGTGGCAAGTTGGAAGATTGAGTAACAGGTGCAACAAAATGAACGATAGACGAAAGCACTTACTCACCTTCAAGTTCTTTCTTACTCTGCGCCTTCCTCTTCCTCTTGTGCTTTGATTGCGTCTCTTGAGAGGCGTCCTCTGCTGGCGGAGCCTCAGGTATTTCCTCTTCTTGATCGTCTGCTTCTATGTTATTCAATTCTGTCACACATGGATGTGAACATTTATGAACCATGCCAAACTCATATGTGATAAATAAGCATTCCTTGGGTTTCCACAATGTAGCTAAAGCCGCCTTTGTGGAAACACACTGGACCAGACCTACCCTCCTTTTGCAGTTTGGTTTCTTCCTTCTTTCTTCTCCTTCTTCTTCTGTGCCTGGAGGGATAGATTTCAGACTCCCTGAGGTCCAGAGTTCCTATTGTCAGCTCCACCATCTCCAACTGGATATCTCCGACATCTTCTTCATCAGAGCTATCATTGTTTTCATCTGCTGATGCCAAACATACAAGGAAGTGTACTGTAATACAGAAACTCAACGTAAATTAACCTTGTGTCGGAGCAGCAATAAATAAATAAAGTTTTAGTAAGCTAGCGTAAGCCCATAGGCAAAGAGTGATTTCAAATTCATATAATACAATAATATAATTCAATACATTAACACATTCCTCCTGTGGCTTCAAGCTCATAAATCATTTCTTTCTTTAGTGTTTCTCCTGTGTTGACCTCTGAAGCTTACCTTTCTCTTGATCCGTATTTTTTTGTGCTGTGGGTTTGACAGATTTTCTCCAGGTCTTCTTAGATAGACTGAAGACTGCAGACATGTCTGTGTCTTTCCCTGCAACGAAATATTTTGCACACAGTATTGATTTTACCCTGGCTGTTCGACAATGACAATGAGCAGATGACATGTCATTATTCCAAGGATAGAATTCAGCTTACCGTAAACATGGACGGTGGAAAGCACCTCATGTACCCTCTGTGTCTCTCGAAAGGTTGCCCTGCGCGTGGCAAAGGGAAGTGTGTGAATCCTGGGGTCTTTTTTGTCAAGCGGAGCGGCACGACCACCAAAAAAGATGCTTTTATTGTAGCTGGGGGCTCGAACAAATATCGCAGAGGCCTCCTTCAAGTGTTCAGCCCAGCTGACCAGAAGATCCTGAATTTCCTGAAAAAGGTTATAGAAGAATTTGAGTGCACATGAAACACTACCTCACTTCACATCACTGCAGAAAAAAATATTTTTTAAAAACGTTTTTCACATTTTCACTGATTTATTTTTCTGTTTTCTGTTTTCCGTGTTTTCTTTCTTTGTTTTTGTTGTCATGGTAAACAATTATATTACCGTCATATTTTTAATTCTGAAAAACCATTAAAAAACACTCAATTGAATTAAAGTGCATAATAAAAAGAGCAGTGTGTGTTTAAAAATAAACTAGTTGCAAGCCTTTTTGGGGACAATAAAATAAAACACTATCATTGTTAAAGGGAAAAAAATGACAGTGCTGTTAAATTATCTATAACCTTGCCTTGACCAGCGCTGCCTCATTGTGTCGCCGTAGAGCGGCACCTGCAGACTTTGGCGTGTGACTGCGGTTCTGAGAATCTCGGAGTCCTTGAGCAGTGCCTCGCTTCGCTCTCACTGTGTAACGGTGGAAGGTCTTGTGCTGAAGGACTTCTTTCCTATAAAAGAAATACTTTGTGTTGGGCAGATGCTCACACACACTACTCAGCTGGCTGTCCTTGTTATCTTAGGTACTGAAAGCAAACACTACAAAAAAAACTGTGTACTCACCCTTGGAATACAGCACCAGCAAAGTGGCCTCCACCCGTCATGAGAATGACCCACACAGTTGTCTTACTTATGGCCTTCAGGGAGGATCCTGCATCTTCCTTATCGTCTGACTGAAATATTACAGGAACACATTAAATGTAACTTTATCAACGTACACGTCACACACTGCACTGCACTATGCTATGCTGCAGCTGCTGAGGCTCACCTGTCCATGCAGAATGCAGCGGTACACTGACAGATATTGTCCGGTTGAGTTCTGGAAAACAACCTTGCTGGAGAGCCGGCCAGTAAACAAACTGGTTTCAACTGAGTTCTCATTATCTGTGCTGGTGACGTTGCTGCTTGCTCCCTCACTCTCACCCTCCGAGTCTTCTTCCTCTGAATCGGACCCTGAACCTGAGATACTTGACATGTCTCCTGTAAAGCAATAACAGAAAATAAATAAAGTCTTACAAATGCTGCTACAACAACAGCCCATGCTCTGTTTTTGTTTGTTTGCTTTCTTTTAGGTCTAGGACTCAGGTTTCCTCACCAGCTCCAGTCTTCCTCTCAAACTCCTCGGCTGTGACTGGTGGCATGCCTGAAATCTTTAGTCTCAGGTTGAAGCGATGCCAGTCGAGCTTGTAGTGCTCAGTCTGAAATTTAAAAAGACAAGTTTTACTCAACACAACAACCCGTGCTCATGTACAGTCTTCACTACATCAACAGATATGTATTATTATTATGAACTGAGCAGTGTTTGAAAGCGTTTGGTCACCTGTTCCTCACGACTAATAAAGAGGCATTTGCAGGCTGAGCAGACCATCTTGTCTGACACCTCTCTAACCAGGCTGGACTCCCGCTGTCTCCCATCCTCTGGGGATTTGTCTTCCAACTCTACGGGGGAAAAAGATACAAAGCTTGTTTCAAATAGACTCATAATTAAGGTCTTACTTTACTACAAAAAACACAGGCTACGATTAATATACATACCGTCTGAGGCTGGCCCAGTGTTTACAACCTGCTTCTGGACGGGGTTCACTTCTCTCAGTCCAATCAAAGCCTCATCATTTGGGCACAAATGAAAGATGGAGCGGTGGTCGGCAGCAGTCGTCATTGCGGATTTTCTTTTATCTCATGACCTGCAAAGGTAAAACATTACAATCAGAAACGTAATGCAAGTTTTGTTATCCACAATAATTACCTACACTAGTATGTTGTTAACATCTTAGTCAAGCTCTTATATCACTGTCATGAGCTGCCAACAGCATGAAAACGTATTTTCTGGGTTCCTTGACCTTTTACAAAAGCTAATTCAAGCACTTTTCATGCATTTCAAGGTGCATTTTCATGCTTTTTCAGCACCTATGCAGTATCTATGGGAGGCTACATATTTACATACAGTAAATAAAGTATAATCAATATACTTATTATTGCACTTGTTGATCACATTAAATTAGATGTCACTGTGCTATAAACCCACCAAAATGATGTTTCGAGACAGCTTTCTACGGAGGGTTGACAAATTGAATAGACTTGCCATTAATACTAAATAATCAACCGAAATATAACCATCAACCAGTTTGATAATCTGTTCACTGTCAAATGTAATTTTTCATGCTAATGCTGTTTTCTGTCTTTCAAATGTGCAGCTCTTCTTTTCTCCGTGGTATATCATATATACCATCTCATAGATCGTACATTTTTAGGACTTTATTCAAAATCCAGGCACCTCTCAAACCTTGAGAACACCACCCTAAAATCCAAGTGTTTTGGAGGACTTCCAGCACCCGTACGAACCCTGTATTTCCCTCTAAAAGCTAATCTTAGCTGATGTAACTGGGACTAACTGCTCTTTGAACGACACGTGTAGTAAAGTCTAAGAGTAGACATTTACTGCATTAAATGCTGTGCTGTCTACCATTTTATAATAGTTTTGTTTTAAATATATCACAGCTACTGTAAGTTACTATTAAATAACTTAAAACATCAAATCACTTACCGTAAAAGGATGTCTCGAAAAGCAGCTAACCATATGTTTCCTCATGTCGTATCTACGGAAGCCCGCACGCATCAACAAAGCGTAAAAGGAGAAGGCGTCCAGCACAGGCGGTAAACACACAGACCAGACCAAAATTACTTTGGTTAGATATGGAATATGTATTTAATTAGATATGGAATATGTTTTTTATTAAGATGTTGATTGGTTCACACATTCATTTAGAAACAAATATCATTTTACATGTTTACGATAATGATTATATTCCTTGTAAAATAATGTATATTCTGAACCTCAAAGACGAAACTGAAACCACAAATACAACAATTCAGAGATAGAACTGAGACACTATACTGACACATTACATGGACTGAAGAATATTAAAGTAATTTAAACAGAAGAAATATTTTAATTTAATGTCTTTATTGCGTGTTTCATGGTACCCATATATAGTTTTGCCCTGTCCTGTCCCTTTGTCAGATTGCAATACTTATGATTTGTTTGAATTTAATGATGTGAATTAAAATAAATACTACAAAAACAAAACAACATGCATTTACTTTGTTCTTAAGAACAGTAACTACAGTTTTGCACAATTTCGTTGTCTGTAAACTATCTGTTGTTTGTATATCTGGAGTTTTGTAACAAAAAGCATTTCCCCCTGGGATTATTAAAGTATTTCTGATTCTGATTTCATTTGAGTATTTGCATAAGCTTACTCTGCTACATTTGGAGGCAAATATTGTACTTTTTACTCCACTACATTTATTTGATGTCTTTAGTTACATGTAGATTTAGATTATTGATGCAAAAATAAATGAACTAATAAATCATGATTCCTGATTCTGAAATTGAATTATTATTATATATATATTTTATGTATGTACTGGTCTGTCCTTTTTTTTTTAAATAACAAGAAAAACATATATTGGGTGTGTCAGAAATGAACGAGGAGTTGTCTGATACATCACCACCCAATATTTGTGTGAAACAGCTCAACTTATTGAGACGGGACGATGCGTGTAGATTTCAGCACTGTAACAGTCAGACAGGCAAAATATTCAAACCGGTTATGTCAGCTGACCTGTGATCTTTTGAAATAAAAGGATGTTCATACATTTCTGTATTCAAGCCCATTTGAAATATTATTTAATGCATTATCTAGCTTTAACAGCCACTGTAACAGTTTAGCACCACCTCTCGCTATTTTATTTTTAACTCATGTCTGTATCCAAGAGGAAACACATTTTAAACTCCTTAAAACAACATTTATCCAAAAACAACTCCAACACATCCTCAATAATATTCAAGCACAGAGGGAAATGGAAATGCTACAAATGTTTCAAAGTGTTATTCTCTAAACAATCACATAACAAGGTTTACAGAAAAAGTACAATATTCCCCTCTGAAATGTAGTAGAGTATAAATATAGTCTCATAAAAGAAAAAAAATAAAGAAATATTACTTCATTGGATTAACTGGTGGATGGATTGACTACCAATATGGAAACTTGCCTCAGGTCTCATATCAAAGCTTGTCTATAGAGAGCGATCCTGCTATTGAATACAAGTGCTGCACAAGATCAAATCAAACTTTTTATTAGGTGCAACAAAATACATACACAGTTAATTATGAATACCAAATGCAATTTAAACTAAAAAACAAATGTGCCTGTAATCGACAAAAACAAACTTCAGATTTTTGATTCACTTTGGTTTGTTTTTATTTGCTTTGCCAGTTGGTGCTCGGATCAAAGTTTGTGCTGTTGGCAAAGAAAGAGGTTTCCTGTCACTACCAAGAAAAGGCTAAAACAAAGGAAAGCTAGCAAACAAACAAACAAATACCACTTGGCCTGCATGGAGACACAATTCCCTTACCAGCATCATTACGAGCCTTTGCCTCTGCCAGACGCTCTTCCACCTCCAGAATTTCAGCAGCGAGGCTTCTAGACTTGGTTGTGATGCGTTCATTCCTTTCCAGCAAATCATTCCTTTGATAAAGACAATAAACATACATTTAAATCATTCTGGATAGGGAAACATGTTTGGATTATACAAGGTTACACTCTATCTACCCTATCTATTAATCATATATCTATCTCTCTCTCTCTCTCTCCCTCTATCTACTTGTATGGCAGCAGCACATTACCTGTCTGCAGAAGCTTGATCGTTCAGTTGGTCAGAAAGGTGCCTTTCCTCTTGCAGCAGATGACCCAGTTGCTGCAACGCGTCAACAACTCCACTATTTTCCATTATCAAATCCACTCTCCGCTCTGTTTCTCTGGTACTGCAAATGAGAACAGGACTCATAAGACAAATACGAAATGAACAACATCAACTTTATATATTTATGATAGTATATAAAGTATTTGGTTGATCATGTAAAAGGATTTAGGGTCTCTTTCCTTGGAGGGTGAAACACCCAATGTATCTTTTTCACTGCAGACATACTGATGTCTCTGCTGTGATAACAAGTCGAAATGTCTGTTGTGAAAATGGTATTTGTGTCTTTGCATTTGGTAATGTTGTCATACTTTAACCACATTCGATTAGCTCAATCTTTTTTCTATGTCCATGACTGCAACAGGAAATAAAGGTCTTTGGACCATTTTAATGGAATTCCATTGCCAAGCAACAGCCTTGGTCCTTGTTAACTTCCTGTCAGCTGATGTCATTCGCATACACTGCAACAGGAAATAAACAGGGACACATTTAGAGTGTTTAACTTTGAAAAGGTACATGGAAAGCTACATTTTTAAAACTCGGCCAACTTTTATTCCCTTCAAAATAGTATTTCCGAATTATTTTTGACTCTATTCAAATTATTATTAATATGAAAAGCATTTATACAGCTGATTTACTACAAGATATTTTATGGAAATATGGTTATAGGTTCAGCCTACCTTTCAATTAATTTTCATTTAAATATTTTACTTTGTATTTATTGTTTTTTATGTCCTTTTTTATTTATAGTGTATTTATGTATTATTTCTTCTTAAGTCTACATAAATGTTATGTTATCATAATGTAAGATTGTAATCTCCACTGAAAGGAAAATGACTGCCTTTTATATGTGTGTGTACATATATCTATTTTTTTTTGTTTAAAGATTTGATGCCGACTGTTCTACAACTGTTTGTAGTTTGTGACAAAACAACCCAAAATACGTTTTTTACAATTTAATCCTGAGAGACGGAATTCAACTAAAGTCAACCAAACCAACACTAAGCACGTGGACCTTAATAAGGGCCACTTTACCATTGAATGATCTCTTTCTCGGCACGCTGTCTTTTCTGCCGGACTCGCACCAGTTGGAGAGTGTTTTCTTGGATGGCATGCTGCAACTCTTTGATCTGCTCCTGCAAATGAACCAGAAGGCGATTCAAAAGTGAACCTACCGTAACAAAGAGGTAACTCACTGACGATTTAATATTGGCAAGCTGCCATGGGAGTCAATTTATATAAATGTCTTTGATAATGTGTCACTTGAGTATTTAGCTGCAGCCACCGACAACAACCTAACTCAGCTCGCTAGCATCGGTTAACGGGTACAACGATACACAAGTTAGCGTCATCCTACCGTTGAATCGCCATGTTGTGACAGAATTGTATGGCCAGAAAACGCAGTCATGCTGTAATGCGTAAGTTAAAGTGTTTCTTAAAATCTCAGTATTTGTTGACCTTCCAAACCGGAATTGAGGCACGTGTCTGAATGTTCGTCATCCTGTTCCTTTTATATACAGCACTTCCGGCGTGTCAGCCAGAGCCCGGATAGCTCAGTCGGTAGAGCATCAGACTTTTAATCTGAGGGTCCAGGGTTCAAGTCCCTGTTCGGGCGTCGATATTTTTGTAATTTTCACATGTTGAGGATGAGAACATGTCATTACACACGGGGTTCTGCGAGAGTTACTTACCGTCTGAAATTAGCAGCGCAGCCTGGTATGTTAAGTGTTGGTAAGCTTAGCTTCAGGAGAAAGAAAACAGCACTTCTGGTGAATGTATAACACATCCAAAGCCTAAAATTGCACAAGAACCTATGCCAAACATTTAAACCATTTCATTTGCAGCTAGTCATTGAAGTGGAGCTGTTATTACCAAGAGTGAGACCTCACATTATCCTACTGTTGGAGCTGTTGTTTATGAAAGAATTAAACTAATTTGAGGATTAAACTCACTCACAAACAAATAACAGTAACCTAGTAATTTACCTGAGATAATCATGGGTATTATCTCTGGACAGTGATTGGGAACACCTATAAAGCTAGATGTTAGTGCAGGTAAAATGACAACACTGAAGTCATATCAGACTGGTAAAGATGGAGCGGATTATCCTCTTGTGCCTGGCTTCCACCTGTCTCTCGACCATACATGCTCAGGTAAATATGCATGGGATTGGAGTGGGAATGCAATTTTAACTAGCTCAACAACAAGACTGCAGCAGAATTGACAACTTTGTCCATTTTTTTTGCAGAAATTTTTGTTCAGCCCAAAATGGGGCCCCATTGGCTATAAAGGTAAATGCAATTTGGATTTATTCTGAATATGTGTGACAGCAGTTAAAATGCACACGCTGACTAAAAACTCTTTATTTTAAGAACGTGAAGAGCATGATGAGACAGCAATGGATGAAATTATTAAAACGAATGAGTTCCAAGGTAAGTTGCACACAATTTACTTGAATTATTTTGCATAGCACAATGTATTAAATGAACTCCTTCCCACTCAGCTTCAAGAATCATAGACGGCACTACCAGTCTCAGGGAGGGAGACATTGCTGTTTCTTCTGGGAGGCGCTCCAAAGTCTGCTTTGCTCGTAGCTGCCTCTGGGCTAAGTCCGTGGATGGACATGTCTATGTTGCATACAGGCTCTCACCTGCATACTGTACGTTATTTTATTTTATTTAGACATTTCAGTCTGATACTTTTTTGAGATTCACCAACTTTGTATATGATCATCTCTGAATTTACAAACTGTTAACTGTCTACTCTGTCTAAACAAATGAACAGCTGAAATGGAGACAAAGCTGATAAAGAAAGGGATGGAAAGCATAGAGAAAGGTACCTGTGTCCGGTTTGTTCCTCGGACTCACCAGCGAGACTACGTCGACATCCAGGCAAAGTCTGGGTGAGAGCCTTTGCTTGGAAAATTTGGTCTTTGTTTAAAAATATTACTCCTTTGGTAAAAATGTTTTTCTGCATGGAAGTGATGGGAAATGCACAGTTGAATCACAGCAGTTTCTCTATAGATAAGAATAGAATTTAAATGGCTCACCCTCCTATTATCATTCATTAGTTACTTTCCTTCCCTATGGTACAGCACTAAACTCACTTCTGAAGTTGTTCTGGTGATATGTGCTTGTGTGTGTGCTTGTGTGTGTTAATCCAGGTGTTGGTCTTACCTTGGTGCGCGAGGTGGAAGACAGACCGTGTCTCTCCAGAGCCCCGGCTGCCTCCAAGTTGGAGTGATCTCCCATGAATTCATGCATGCCCTGGGCTTTGTGCACGAGCAGTCCCGCTTTGACCGGGACAACTATGTCACCATCATGTGGCCAAACATTTGGAGGGGTAATTCCAAAGGGGCGGGATGGGGGGTGGCATTGAGGAACAAGATCTCCACTAAATGTCAATTAAAGAATATTAATAAATTAAATGATTACTCATGAATATTAAGTGTAAAATATTTTTCCGATTTCCAACAGATCGGTTGAGAAACTTTGAGAAATTCAAGACGGAGAGTCTGGACCTGCCATATGACTATGGCTCAATCATGCACTTTGGGATGTAAGTATTGATTTAATGTAGATCACTCAAGAAGATATTATAATGTGGTTGTCTTATGATATAACATGTATATGTTCAGGTTTGCCTACTCTCAGGAAGGGGAGCCAACCATCATCCCTAAGAACAACCAGAACAGCAAGGACATAAAGTTGGGCCAGGCATCGTCACTCAGCCACATTGACAAGATGAAAATCAACAAGCTTTATAAATGTGGTCAGTACCAAACATCCTGAACTGACTGTATAACTCTTGTATATGTGTATGTATGCAAATAATCCCTGATGTCACTTTTATTCTGCCTCTCTCTGCAGGTGGCAAGGATGATTACTAACCAAACTGAAGAAAGCCGATGAAACAGGAATAAGTTGAAAGCTAATGTAACAAACTCATGTGAAATCACAGAAACAATTCCAATAAAGATTGATTCAAGCTTTCTATCAGCATTTCCTCTGTGTGCATGCAGTTGCATGTGTTTTAACAACATGTCGCTGATGTTTAGAAGGTGGAGAGAGTGAGTTATAAAGGTATAAAGGAGGTATAAACTCTTGTAGTTGAGAGACGTCATCTTCTAAGTGTCCTGATCCACTCAGTTTACACAGCTCATGTAATTTCCTCAATTAGAAACAAATGACTTTAGTGGTAAGAAAACATAATCCTATTTCCTATATGCATGCTTTCATACAGAATACTTGAGGTTGATTAGTGTAAGCATGTTTTAATTAAAGACTATAGAAAACACATACTTGGATTAATAAAGAACTAATATGTGGTATGACAAGACAGGAATGTATCCATACTTGAAACCAGGCACCCTTATTTCAGATATAGAAACATTTTAGTTCTGATATTCTTGCAGTAATGTAGGCAAGATTTCATAAACTGCTAACAGATGGGAGTCTTTCTTCAGCCATTGCCCTTAAAATTGGCCCCTTGATAAAAAATAGAAATAATATTTGGCGAAGGATAAGATTTGTTTACATATATTTACCTATGTGACAAAATGATAGCTGTCAACGCAGTTATCAGCCGATTGCTTATCACAAAATCACTGGTTGGCCAGTACAGTCAGACACAAATTGCCGGTCTGTTGAACTGGGCGGACAGTTAGTCTCCTGATGGCAACTGCTGAGTTGTATCAACAGTAAAAACACCTTTAAAGTGTCTTCATTTCTGAAAGTGCTGAATCTTAAACGCGCTAAGTACATGAGCGCGAGTGAAGGTCAGCATCGGGACCACCTGTTTACAGATCAGAAGTGGACTTGAGTAAATTACACATGCTGGGTGATAAGGGTTCTTTAATCATGCTTCATCATACAACATGTGCCCAATCAGTAGAGAGAGCTCAGGAAGAGAAGCGGGTATATAGATACAGTGGAGGTGAGGAGTTCATTTAGCTCTTGCCCTGGAAGACTGTGGACAGGAACTGGTCAAGCACAACAATGCATTCTACCATGATCCTTCTGGGTGTGTTGTTTGGCTTGCTGACCCAGGCAGACACTCTACCTGTTAAGGTTAGTACCAAGAGACAGCATTTTTAGAGCAAAAGTCCCTTTAAGTCTCACTAAAATGTGTGGTAATGCATCTTTTTATTACAGAATTCTACAGGAGTGCATGAGGGAAAAGTGAGGTTGAAAAGGAAATACTCAGGTTGGCTCTTGGAAAAATGTATCACATGCATCTTTATCATACTCTAAATATAATTCAGATTATGGTAAAATAGAGGACGACTTATATCCGTCTTTGTTTTGTGTTCAGATGAAATTACAGAACGGGATGAAATGAATGCAATGGATCAAATTCTGGAAGTCAACAGGAGTAAGTTAGTTGTGAAATGTATCCAATTTTGCTGATTGAAGTTGTTTTTTTTTGTTGTTGTTTTTTAGAAAACCCTGGACTCAGTTAAATGTTTTTTTCTCATCAGGGTTGCGAGCCCCCCGAGGACTGTCACTCAGAGATGGAGATATTGCCAGCTCATACGTACGGAGTGCCATAACCTGCCCTGGCAACACCTGTCTGTGGCCTAAATCAGTTGATGGATTTGTTTATGTTCCCTTCATGCTCTCTCCACTATACGGTATGAATCCACTAAAGGCGTGTTGCAAAGACACTGACTGTTCAAATCTTTCTGTTGAACTCAAATGCTTTTCGTTCCTTTTTGTTTGGCGGTAGACGACATGGACAGAATCACCATAGAAACAGGGATGCAAGACATCGCCTCTGGAACATGTGTTAAATTTGTTCCACGCACGCATGAAGGCAGCTTCCTTGATATTCAGCCTAGATATGGGTGAGTATGACTGCTACGTACATGTGGCTTTTAGATGTGCTGAAATTAAGTGTGTATGATTCTTTTCTTACCCACTTTCTTTATTGTACACAAGCTCATAGTCAGTGGTACAAACAAATACAAAAACAATAGAAAACAAACACAGAAGGGAAGACAAGACCATAGAAATTAAAAATTACATTTACATTTTTTAATGCCAGAGTTTGTGTTATATGCATCTTATTATAAATGTTTGATAACCTGAAGGTCGTAATAGTTAGATAAGATGGTGCTATATTGGCACCCAACATTACATTCATCAATAAATTTGCGGCTTGGTTCCTTCAATTTTTTCTTATTAATATGGAATTTTCCGAATGTAACACATATTTTAATGTACAGTTTATTATTTTCAATTGTAATTCTAAATTCTGTCTAAATACAGCATTATAGCAAACATTTATTTCAACATTCAGCTTAAGTTTCATTTAGTTAATCCAGAACATTCTTGTATATATATATATATATATATATATATATATATATATATATATATATATATACAGTAAAAAATAAAAAATAAAAAAAATAGATAGGAAACACTCTCTTCTTCTAGTCCACAGAAATCACAATTTTAATCATGTTCAGTTTAAATCTTTCCAACACAACTTTTACTGGGTAAATTCTATGTAATATCTTGAAAGACACTTCAATAAGCTTGTTAATGATTCGTTGATCTGATTCTTATGTGGTGATTTTCTCGTGACGGTGACACATTTCCCGTCTGTACCTCCAAGCTGCTGGTCCTTCCTGGGGCAGACTGGAGGAAGTCAGACCCTGTCACTGCAGACTCCTGGGTGCATGTGGTCAGGAGTGGCTGCCCACGAGTTAATGCATGCCCTGGGCTTCGTACACGAGCAGTCTCGCTCAGACCGAGACCACTTTGTCTCAATTGTATGGAAAAACATCATGCCAGGTTTGGATGAATGATGACCTCCCAACACGTTTTCATTGCATTCAGAAAGCCTTCTCTTTACGTAGTTAGTCCTTTTCTCACCAAATGATAGCTCGGTTTCATCTTTTATGTTTTGACAGACCACATCCACAACTTCAGGAAACAGGCGACAAACAATCTCAATAGTCCATACGACTACAACTCTGTCATGCATTATGGAAGGTGAGCTGCTCTTAGAGGCGACATCATTTTGGGTTTTGCATGTTTTGCTGAGTTGTCACAATACTTAATAATAATATTTCTCTCTCGTCCAGATATGCCTTCTCTGAAGATGGTGGACCAACAATAATCCCCAGACCAGATCCTTACATTCCCATTGGCCAGCGAGATGGACCCAGCAATCTAGATCTTCATAAAATAAATGTCCTATATAACTGTGGTAGGTGAATTTACACATATACTGACTGATCTTTAAAAATTGTATTCAAAACGATTGATTGCATTTTCTCTCTACTCCCCGCTACAGGTGCCAACGAGTAGCTGGATCCAGAGTGTTGTGTCTCTCATAAACTATTGTCTCTCGTCAGATGTGGAAAATGGTGAATTGTTACTTCTGGTCTTGAGTAGATTATGTAGGCAACATGACTTAATATCAATTTCATCTTTCTATATTAGTACTTTGAATTATTATCACAAATTCTGCTCTGTATCTTTAGATTGCGTCCAGTAAATTCGTAGTACAGTCTTCTAATCTGGGATAAAGTTAAAGTAGATGAAACAAAGGGGCTAGAACTGAAAGCTGCTTTTCTCTTCGCTAAAATCAGGACTGCGATAAGTTTTTAGATGCCTGATGTTAAATCACAATCTTTAAATCAGTTTGTTCCATTTTCTGCCTCCTTCTCAGCTTTTGTTCAGCTTAAATAAAGAAAATGGTACAGTAATGGAGTAATAGTTGTTTCTATAAATCTTTTGTCGCATCTCTGTCATGCATTGTGTTCCCCGGGCTCTCTGATATCATTTCTTCCCCTTACCCTTCCACTGCAGTGAACCCCTCTACGTGTCAGGAGTTTTGATTCAGACCAACCAAATAAAACAGAAACAAAGTTTGTTTGCACCACTGGTCGTTGAAGTGCTTTCCTGTACCCCTGTCACCTTACGATCCAGTGAGTAACAGATACATATGCTCTGACGTTGAGCAGTAAACAGCCACACTCCCTCTCCTTATGCACAGGTTTCCAGGTATTATTTTCCACTCTTCACTGCTTAAATAAAGGTGTACGGTGAAAACAGTAAATAGTGAGGAACAGAGAGCAGGAACAGACGGCATTGTGGCAGGGTGTTAATGGCATGCATTCCTAGTGCCAACAATGTGTGAAAAATCTTATCTTACAAAACATGGTCCTATTGGCTCCCGTGTAAAAGTATACAATTGTGAAACTGCCCGATAGAATGCCTGCATCGTTTATGAAATCATTTTTTGTTAACATTATGATAATTATTGATATTTTGAAGATTTATAAAGCCATAACATAGAACATTTCCTTATGATCCTTGATAATTAATAATCGCAGTTCGGAAAAAGACCACTTATCAATATAGTCAAGACTGTTGTTTTCATTCGGTTAAATAAGAAGAAAATAAATCACCTACAGAATCTTAACACTAAAGCACCACCTTTTTATTTAGATGATAATGTTGGTAGTTTCTTGATTGTAAATCCCTCAAGGTAAAAGATTTAGCGAACCTTTTTTCTTCAGTTCCCAGTACAGCTTTGAACAACTCCTCCAGTAGACTAACTAACAGTTGTTACCTTCAATGTGTTTCACAGTAGCTTATTGTGTTATTGGGCTATACAGCATCAGATTGGAAACATGGACCTAATCCTTAAAAGTCATAAATTCGTTAAGTACAGAGTATATTCAGTGGTGGAAAGTAACTGCCGGTAAGTACATTTACCCAAGTACTGTACTTGAGTACATGTTGAGGTACTTGCAGTTTACTTAAGTAATTCTTTTTTAATCTACTTGATACTTTTACTCCACTACATTTATTTGGCAATTTTAGTTACTAGTTATTTCACAGATTCAGATTACTAATACAAAATATTATCAACAAATAAAATAGGATATATTGTAATAGATTAGGCTACAGAGCCGTCTATAAAGTAATTCAAATTAAAACCACCTTTATCGACTGCAACATTAGATATTTACGTTGATCATTCAATAATTATCATCCCATAATACAATTATTTTGAAATAGGCAGTTCTGCATAATGAATACTTTTATTTGTTTGTACTTAAAGTACATTTTGATGCTAATACTTTTTACTTTAACTTAAGTAATATTCTGAATGCAGGTATTTTACTTGTAACAGAGCATTTCTATAGTGTCGAAAGTAAGAGCTCTAAGTATTTCTTCCACCCCTGAAAACATTATAGAAGAATGTCACAGAAATAAACCACAATAACCCCACTCAAGAAAAACAACAAAGACAAAAAAACAAACAAACAAAGAAATAGCACTACCCCGTACACCCACCCAGGTAGCCTTCATACATAGTCAAATACTAGAGATTGGATCAGACATCGGCTCCGATATTTACTAATTAGCTGGATCGGATATCGAAGGAATGAGACCGATCCAGCATTCTGATCCAGTCATTTCTTCTTTAATTAATGTCATACACGGCAATACAGTTACAGGGATCTAGTCACTTCAATTCTATGTTTGCAACACCAGTTAGGGTTTTATATCACATTTAGAAACATCTGTTTGCAGTGTTATTTATTTATTTTTGCTGCTAATGTACACTTCAATTGTTACTAAATAATATTAAGTACATTTACATGTGTTAATTGGTAACCTTTTTTTAACAAGGCTAAATGTTGTCAAGCCTGATGCCTTCACTCCCATGGTAATGTATATGCTTCATTCATTCAACAGGAGTATCAGGTATTGCGGATACACTCAGCCCAGGTATTGGTATCGGATTGGATCGGGAAAAAAATGGATCAGTGCATCTTTATCAAATACAGTCGCACTGTTGCAGTTGTAATAAGTTGTATTGTAAAGTTACATTGTGGTATCAATCAGAAAGACAAGAAACAGACAGAGGGCCAGGGAGAGTCTCAGACAAGGGGCACCTTAAAATGCAAGAAGGTGGCCATTTCTTGACAAAACTGCCCTTACATCCCTTAAGTGCATATTTCATTTAAACTATAAGAGTATATTGTGGAAGAAAGTAATTGCTTATCGTGGTCATGGGCCTGTGTCTATCCAGTCTGCGCATGGGGGAGTGGAGTTTATAATGGCTCGCGCCTCGCTGATGCTGCGCACACACACACGCACGCGCTCCGTTGGTTGTTGCTAACGTTAGCTCAGCGGCGCAAAACTTTTGTCACTGTAATATAAATTAATTTGCAGTAAAAATGAGCGATAGCGACAAAGGTTACGGCGAGCGGGTACGTATGAACTTTGTTAAAGCTTTGTGACGTTTCAACGGAGCTAACGTTCACGTATTTAACGGTTAAATGACGCGGTTGTGTGCAGTTGCGATGGTTACCCAACAACACGAAAACAGTCCTCACATTGTGTTGAAATAACGTTATAACACCGAATCATCTATTATTTTATGAAACATTAACGTTACTTTTTATTATTGGAGGACTAAAACAATAAAGCAATTTAACGTTACAGCGTTACAGTTAACGTTACGTTGGGTAAAAGCGTGTGTTAACGTTGATAACCGTTAGCTACTGCTAGCTAGTTAGCTAGGCCGCAGACACAACTATGTTGATGCAGACTTTAGCAAGAAAAGTTACTAAAACACAAACCCACAGAATGTTTATTGTTTACAGTTAATATTAATTATTTGTAAGCATACATTTAGCTGATGTTACGTTGACTAATGGCTTTAGAAAAACCGTCAGACGTGGTTACGTTCAACATTGAATACAGCGGACGGCCCCTGTGCAGAAAATCAACAATATATAATGTGGAGGACTAAACAGGACCTAAGTGACAATCAGTAAATAAATGAATGCATTATCTGTATAAATAAAAAAGAGGAAAGAAATGCGTTTATAAACTTATAAGTACATTTTTGTGCACCTACATTTATTTATATATGTATTTCTGTGTCCATATGTTTGAGGTAGGAGGTCTTATTTATCCATGCATTTATTTCTGTATTTATTTTTCTCTGCAATCATTTATTTACTCCTGTATTTATTTATTTATTGAGACTTAAATCATGTTTAGTCCTCCGTAATAGAAGAAGGCAAAAACAACAACAAAAAACATGTCTGAGCTTTGGGTTATGACACATGCACAGTAACATCTGGTCTGCAATTGCAACGTATGAGAACAATTAAAAGTATTATGAGTTATGACTTTGTTCTGAAAAGTAATCGTACTTGATTTGTATAGCACTGATTTTGTCACTGTTCTTAACTTTGTTTGTGTTATTAATAAAGATGTAAAAAGTGAAAATGAAAGAAAGAAACTGCCCAAGAACACCTGAAACAGAGGAAAACACTTTATTTCTTGCCCCGTCTGCTGGAACAGCGCAGCTCCAGTTCCATTGCACATGTGTCATACCCCAAAGCTCAGAATCTTTTTTTATTTTTTTGGTGTCCCAGCCTCCTTCCATTAGCCTTGGCAGAAATCAGCTCAAGAATAAATTAGTTTAACTTATTGCATTTTTAGGTGTTACTGGCAACAAACTGCATTTGTAGACGGAAGATAACAATCTCGATTGAGTGATGTGAATTTGCTTACATTAATCTGAAACCAACATGATGACCTATCTTATATTGGGCACACAGCATCTTTGTGTCAATCAAGCGACCGAATGATGTTTTGACATTTTAACAATTTAAAACGAATTGCCTTGAGATGTCCTCTTATTCATTTGTATTAATGTGCACATTCAGCCCTCGTGTTTCCTGTTGCATGTATATATATGTTTGCTTGCATATGCCACTGTGTCTCTCCCAATATTTCATGTCCGTGTTATCAGTCTTGGTGATGTCAGTTCAAATGAGTGACAGAAGCATCTTGAGGCCGTTTGGGCTATTTAAAAAAAACAAACTACTTTTTAATGATGGCACTGTTGGTGGGATTTAGTCTGGTATTATTCACATTCAGGGGTTTGATATACACTTGGATGCCTTAGAGGCCACTTGACAGAAATTATGTCAGTAGGGTCTATTTAAGATGGAACACAATTTTTATTGCGACTTGAAAAAGCAAGCACGACTCATTATTTATTACCGTCCTGTGTATAGGACATTATTGTTTTTGTTTTCCTGATCTAGACAACCTCAGGTGTCTGAAATCCTACAAAAGTGGATACAACCAAGAATCTTCGTACACTTCTAAACTGAATCTGGCTGAAAGGACATAGTAGTGAATGTAGAACCCCTGAAAGTGAAATATTTATAGAATGTAACAATAAACATTTGTATTATGTGATCTTAAACACTCTCATGCATGTCATGAGATTGTTATATCACAACAAAGTTGGATTGAGGTGCCGTTTCAATTGTAGTCATATATTCTTCATCCTTTTCTTTTTCATAAAGGTTAAGATTGGACGAAGAAAATGCGGAAGAAGTCCACTTTATTTTCAATAATATGAAGCTCCGATGCGTGAAGCTGAATTATTGAATGCATGCATCAGGAGGGAAGAAGTATGGTCAGTGTGTGAGATGGGGGAAGTAAGAAGAAGTAAAACAATTGAAGAAAGAAGAATAATGTGAAGTAATGAAGTTAAAGGAAGTCATCTGGATATGGCCACAGTGCTAAGTAATTTTCTGGTCTGTTTGTGTGCATGTTCTTGTTTTTGAATACAATAGTTTAAATCATAACAATTTCTGTTTTAGATCATGTTGACAATTGAACTATATAATGTAATGTAATTCTAATGATGTCATCGTATCCATGGCTACAAAAAAGCATTTACCTGCATTCGTAATCCACAATCCTGAAGTCTGTTCTTTTAGTACTTTTCACAGGATAGTCTTAATTATTACATAGAACTATTTTGTCAAATTTCTCAGTTTGTCCTCTTGCTGGTGCTAATAAGAGGTGTGTGGGTGTGTGTGGTCCGTTCAGGAGTCTCGCTCTACATCCAGGAGTGTGAGTCCACGGGGCTCTAGGAAATCAGCAAGCCGCTCCCCAGCTCGGTCGCCTGCCCGTTCGAAGGAGGGCTCCCGCCAATCCCGATCTAAATCTCGGTCTCGCTCCAGGTCGAAATCTGGGTGAGTGACCAATCCAAAATAACATCCTTGCTAGTTGACAGATTGGATATGTAGATGTGTGTCTGTCTTATGAAGAAGCCGTAGAGAAGTTGTTTCTGAATAACAATAGAAGTGTTTCTGATACAGGTCCCACTCCCACCGCAGCTCACAGAGACACTATAGCCGATCTCGCTCCCGCTCAAGGTCCTATCGCAGGCGATCTCACAGTAGGTCCTACAGTGGAGAGCGCCGGCGCAGAAGCCATAGTCACTCACCGATGTCTAACCGCCGCAGGCACATCGGCAACCGCGTAAGTGTGGGTACAGGAGGTTTGCTGTCTTGTATTCTTGCTGAATAATGTCTCAAGTATGAAAGATGTTTTGGAACCTTAATATCTTCTATCTTATCATAAATCGCAGGCTAATCCAGACCCAAACGGTTGCGTAGGAGTGTTTGGCCTGAGCTTGTACACCACAGAGAGGGATCTGAGGGAAGTGTTCTCTATATACGGCCCCCTGGCGGATGTCTCTATTGTCTATGACCAGCAGTCGAGGCGCTCCAGGGGCTTTGCTTTCGTTTACTTCGAGAACACCGATGATGCCAAAGAGGTATGAGAACATGAGTTGGAAAATGCACCTTTCAGACCTGTTGTTGGAATATTTTCTGGGTCTAAAGAGGTAATTTATGTTTGGTCACTTCCAGGCAAAGGAACGAGCCAATGGCATGGAGCTGGATGGTCGTAGGATCAGGGTAGACTTCTCCATCACAAAAAGGCCGCACACCCCAACCCATGGAATCTACATGGGCCGACCCACATAGTAAGGCATCTGAAACATACCGAGTGTTGGTGTGGATTAATTAGATTTAGCTCTACTCGATCAAAGATAAAGATGAATGCTTATTTTTAAGTAAAAAATCAATCAGAGTTATCTTCCAAATAGAATGTCTACTAGGAATATCTGGTAAACATGTTTTTGCTCTTTAGGAGCTAATATTAATTCTTTGGACCCCACATTTTTTGTTTGACAATGAAATTCAATCTACTGTGAACATGGACATCAAAACAATCCAATTTGTCCCAGGAGAAAGGCTCACTGCAGTTGAGTGTCACACAGGCGTATTAAAGACACCAGCATTATCATCACAAAAGTGACAAAAAACACTAATCTTGGAAGGTGGATACTTTTGGGCTACATCCATTTTTCATTTATTATTAACTAAAGTGACAAATTTAGCTGGAAAATGATTGTAGTTGTGTAATTATAGAAGTGTACAATCAGAACTGTGTCATCTCATGAACTGAAATTGCCTTATTGATTAATTAACTTAAATCAAAGTTTAAAAATAAACACGGAATAGAGCCCTTGCAAATTCCAGGTGTATTGCTAGTTTATTGAAACTGTATTGGATGCAGAGCTCAGTCAGGCAAAAATAACAAAGCTTAGATGTAACAAGAGCAGTTAAATGTATTTTAAAAATACAGCTTTGGCAAAAAATGACAGCTATTCATTCAAAAAGGTTTACCAGGTTGAATGTGTTGAAAGCAATGAGTAACCTTAAGGCCAGGGTCTCTAAAAGGACTTTCTGAATGTCCCGGCCTGACCATTTACCTGCATATGTATGTGACATGATGGGCGCCAGTCTTTTTAAATTGAAATGGGGTGGTAAAATTAAAATCAAGCACAACTGTAAATCTAAGAAGTAGGAAACAAAATCTCATCTTCGTATTGTCTTCTGTGTAGTGGTGGTGGTGGAGGCGGAAGTGGTCCAAGCGGTCCTCGACGCAATTCACGCTACTACGACCGTGGATATGATCGCGGTTATGAGCGTGGATACGACAGGGGCGGTTATAAACGCTATGACGACAGAGACCACTACAGGTCATACAGGTGACTGTCAATCTTTAAGCAGTACACCCGCAGATTACCAATGGGAAATGTATTCTGAACTTTTATTTATTTTATTTTTTTTATAGCTTCGGAAGTTGAATTTGTTAATTTTGTTTTATTTCAGAAGACGATCTCCGTCCCCATACTACAGAAGGGCTTACAGGTCTCGGTCCAGATTGCGGTCTTATTCTACCCGTGAGTCTTTCTTTATAAATGAGTCCCTCTTTTACTGAGACATTCAACAGGTTACAGTGTGTCTAATGATTGTTTTCTTCCACAGGTCACTATTAAACGTTGTCAAGCCCCTCCCCTCTCATGCACAGGCAGGAAATGTTTGAGTGGAATGATTGATTTCAGACTAGGACTTGTTTCTTAAGGTGATCGTCACACTTTTGTTTAACGCACATGACCAGTATGGGTTTACTGAGATCAGTTTTGAAGCAGTGTCATTTGACTCAAGCTGTCCCCTCATGTTTTCAATTTAATGGTATAAGCAACATCTGCCGTAAAAGATATATACGATATAAAAGATATTTTTTGTATACAAATTGAGTAAGTGTTCGTCTTTGAACAGATTAAAAGAAAGATGCTTTTTTTTCCACCTTGACTCATGTCCTTCCTTATACAGCACTTATAGACACTTTAAACCCTTTACTACTGCAAGACATGGCTGTGTGCTGATATCTGTGGAATTTAAGTCATTTCAACATAAACAAAAATACGAAAAACTGAAGTGCGTTTGCAGCCACCATTGAACTGTCAATTCAACAGATGAATGGCATCACTCAACACAGTTAAGCTCTTGTAAATACATACTTGTGACACTACCCGTAAAAGAGCACTATTACTTGAAATACTGCGAACTGGAATATGGCTAAATGCACAAGTAAAGTTCTGTCTTATCTAATAATCCCTGGGGGAAATACTTTGAGAGCTATGTATTCCCTTAGCCTGGTTCCAGACTTTTGAATCTTTGCCTACATCTCAGATTTCTATCCAGTAATCCAAGCAATAATGATGTGAAACCAAATGGTAATTCAATCTGATTTTAAGGCTATTATTCCCTGAGCAGGAGCTGTAAATCTGTGTTTTAAATGCCACTGTGTTAAATGGTGTTGGTTTGGCACAGACACTCTTTATAGTCATTAAACAAACCTATGAGGATGACTAATCCATAAGTAAATGCAGCGAAATAAATTCACCAAGTACAGTGTTTGAACTCCTACTCAACATGTGTTGAAGCAAGGTCTGCTAAGTCCAACATCTACCCCTACTGGTCACACAGAAGTCCAAACCTGTTCCAGCATCCATGATGTGCAGTACAGTATAATACATGGCGACTGAATGACTGATGAAGTCTCAGTTAACTGTAGTTTGTAGATGTAGCATAAAGGGTCTCTGCAAACAAATTATATATTTAAAAACCATCTCACATCTAGTTGGACCAGCAATGCAGATATCGTATTTTTTGTCCATGTTTCAAAGTATCCATTCTGAGATTTATTTTCCCTCCACTCCAATACAAAGTCGTTTTTTTTTTTGTAATTTGAGAAAAGTAACCCTTTAAATAATAGTATGATTAGTACTAGCAATTAAAAGCTATTTGGTATCCTGTAGTAATATATTTATGTGCTAGTAAGAGCTAGTTGAATGTCAATTGTTTCAATTGTCATTTTTCATTCAGTCACTTAAACCGTCAGCTCTTTTAAACTGTGCTGTACTTTGCAATACTTGAGTAAATAGCTACTTTTTATTTATTTATTTATAGCACAACATAAAAGAATGGACCTTTTTGAGATGATATTAATATGAATGTGTAAACTGCTGTTTTACCCGCATGGGATGAGAAAGTATAACAACATGCTGCTGATTGAATGTTTTATTTGATCCCACCCCTCTTTAATAGTTTTTATGAATGTAGTTGTATGCTATTTTTATCTATGGTTTTATTGATGCTATTTATTTCCTATGATGTGGTAATCAGCAGGTTTTTTTTCTCTTAAGAAAGTAAAAGGAAGTAAAAATAAAAACAAATACGATTCAGATGTATGACAGAGAGGAAAGTGAAAAGACACCAGTCACGCACCTGACCGTGTCTTGGAAGTGACTTCAGCCCATTTCTCTCCCTCTTCTACCACAAGTCTACATGCGTGTGTGTGTGTGTTTTGGTCAGCTGGTTGCTGTGTGTTTCCTAAATGTCACATCCCTTTCAGTTCTGGTTAATTATCCTGTCTGAGTGGAAATCATTTTGGGTGATTGCACAATTTGTCAGCACACTGACCTAATTCTGCATAACATGTTATAACAAGAAAAGAAGCAGCAACTCCTGAGTATGTGGTCACTTGTATCTGCTTTGTCTTTATTCACTTAAAAAAAAGAAAGAAAATGAAATGGTTACACGAAAGCAAGTGGGTTAATGTCATAACTGGATGTTGTTTAACTTACAAATCATACATTCAATGTCAAGAGTTGTACAATAAAAATGAATATAGTAATGATTTAGAGCAGTAAATTAAATGAATGGGTCATTCAATTGAACTCTGACTAAGTCTCATCTGGCAGCGGAGAGGCTTGCAACAACTGTGTTAGCATGTCATCAGGAAACTAACTAAAGCGCTGTTTTGTAAATAGGCCACAGCTTGGACATTCCTACGGTCACACACTGACGTAAACAAGGCGAGGATGGTCACTCCTGCTGCTGGCACTCTCTCCACTACAGTAGGGTGGCAGTAATGTTCCAAGGCACAGACCAGTCACATGTAGAGACACTCAAGTGCTGTCGGCAAAGGCTCCGCCCCTCGGTAACTGGTGTAGGTGTAGGTGTACACACATGCATGCACGAGCACTGCAGCCTGTTGGCCCTCCCACACCCTTACCTTTAAGCTTTTGTTTTGAGATCAACACACACACACACACACAAAGATGCTATACCATATTGTGGAGTATGAGCTCAGACTGGCTGAGTGACACTGCATAGAAGGTGCTGATAAAACTGAGGGGCCAGGAATCCCCTGAGGACTCCTTATCAGCTTCTAAAAATGAATATTTGCTCAGTTTTTACACTTTGCAGTATCCACAGGTTAAAATGCAAAGTGAAAGTGTCATCACCTTTGAAAAAAACAGCGTGTAAAGTTGAGATCTGACTCCTTGATCAATGGCCCCGGATAAGGATGTACAGCAAGATTTACTTCACTGGAAGGACAGGATGTACAACAAAGGCTGTTTTAAGGTTTCACTTTCTGTCTTGTTTCATTTATTTATTAATTTATTATTTACAGTTTTCTAAATGTAGCCATCTTCCTACAAGATCCTCAATACAATCACATTTTTTATTATAGGATACTATCTCAAACAGGCATCCGTGGTGAGGTTCAGACCCCCCTGCCTACACCCAGCTCCATGAATCCATATTTCTGTCTCATAAATAAATAAAAGGCAAACTGTGGGGATCAGTGACACTGTTTGGGTCGACAAGTACAGTGACAACGACTTGATTTTCCACAGTAGCCCTTTTCTTTTTTCACTTCCCCAACCATGGAGGGACCGAAGGCACGGCCCTTATTATGATTTGATGAAATAACCCCTCTGCCTCCTTTAAGCCCATCCCTTTGCTGAATGTACCCAGTGATCATCATGCCACTTTTATACCCCAATTTACTTTCTACGATGGAGAACCAGGAGTGACTCCACATGCACCCCCAAACATTTTTTTCTTGTGATTTTTAAGGGAGATTTTATTTAGAGGCGGTGCTTGTTGGCTCCAGAGTAGCGGCGTAACGGCACTTTTCCCCCAGTCCCTGTTAAAAGAGTTAGACCGGGGCCAGAGTTGGTGCTGGGGGGTCGCCTATAGTTTAGTTATTTCTAAAGGGGTAATTGCTGCGTGTTTTTTTTTAAATCCCATCAGATTTTTTTTTGCATTTTATTTAAAATTTTCTACTTATTAAATATCGCCACTCTCTCACCCTCAAGGTCTGATACCCCCTTCGAGATCCTTTCAGATCATGAACAAACTATATGTCGGGAATTTAAGTCCTTCGGTCACTGTCGAGGACTTGAAGGAGCTCTTTGGGGAGAGGAAGCTGCCAGTGGCCGACCAGGTCCTACTGAAATCCGGCTATGCTTTTGTGGACTTCCCCGACCCGATCTCGGCCTTAAGGGCTATAGAGATTCTTTCTGGTAAGTGTGGATTTGATAAGTGATGCTGCTGGTGACAGGGGAAATTCACAGCGTGTCAAACTGCGAAATCAGGTTAAAAAAAAACCACTCATGGTTTCCGAAATGCGAAATATTCATCGTTGCTCGTGTTCTTATTATTTCTGTGTTGTTGCTCTTGACAGTGTTTTGCGATCACATCCGTGTGTGCCATCAGAGTTTTAGATGAGCCATGCACGCTCCAACAAAAAATTGGATCATTTATCGATCACAGGACACTCGGGGCTTTACTGCCCGTTTGCCTATAGAAAACACGAGCAGTCCTAACGCGATTTTACGCGCACAATAACCTTTATTTTGGAGATTCCGATAGTGTGGGGCGCTACTTTACAATCACCCACTGGAATGTATGGGATGGTCTGATGGTTGGGGTAGGCATAATTATTTTTCACTTATTTTTTATCTTGATTTTATTGAAGAGAGCAGAGCGAAGCGACTGCGGAAAACTTGTCAGATCCATGTTCCTCTGATGTCTGGGTATGTTTTTACGAGGTGTCTTGGAGGTGGGTCACGGGGGTCCGGAGGAAAGAGCTAATAAACAGGTAGCTGAGGGGGGACGAGGTGAGACGCTAATTCCGTGCTGCGCCAGGCCACTCATAATAGTAACGAAAACCCGCAAGCTTCGCCGAGGAGCGCTTCATATTCACCGCCCGACTGGGTCAACATGGAGAATTAAGAAACACCTACCTAGAATAGATAGAGTAAAAGTCATTCTCCTTTCAAAACCATCCCTTCTTTGATGTTGCATTCTTTACTGGGAGCAGAAAAAAAATACCCCTCATTGCACTGTGAGGGTTGTGGGAGTGGAAAGCATGGCTGCCCGTTCCCCCCATACTATAAAAGCTTATCATGCTTCATTTTGGCGCCGATTCCACTTAGTTGTGACCCTTTAAATGTCACACTGTGTTTTTTTAAAATCCAAACATACCCAGTTTATCCACCGCCGTGCGCACAGCGAGCCCGTGTAGTGTAGTCTACTTTTTTTTTGGGGGGGGGGGCTGATTGAATGGGGACGCACCTACTTGGTGAAGTGATTCAAAGTGTTGCTGTGTAGGCCTACCAGCTTGTATTGTTGCTTTCATGACACGCAGCTAATGTTACACTATCAATTTTCGTCCCTACAGGTGAAGAATTGCACGGAAAGCCGATAGAGGTAGACTACTCTGTTCCCAAAAAACTGAGGTAGGCCTAACAATCTGACAAACACTCACTCATCCACTTGTGTCATACGCCTATATTGCGCCCCATGGCAGACTGTGTGACCTGTAGGCTTCCGCTGAGAAATATAGCGCGCAGATTTCCCTGTTCTCTCGGCTTCTGTGTGTGATTTTTTTTTTTTTCAACCACGCTGTTGCTGTTTTATTTTCCGGTGATGGAACTGTAATTACATGGCGAGTAAACAAAAGAAAGAAAGCGACAAAGAAGCAGTTTCAGTCCCAACATCCGCAGAACACACGTCGGCTGCTGCCATACCGCGTGATCTGCAGCGAGGCCTATCCCACTGTGAAACATGAACAGTGCATACATGTAATAACTGCGTCCTAATTGAATCTCTCATAAAGACTGTAATCACATTTTCAAATAAGCTGCTGCACATATATAATTTGGGTCCGCCCAGACTGTATTTCCCTCTGTACGTACACGACAAAGTTAGGTTTTATTATTGACTGTAACACTGCAATGCACGATGAGTTGCATACCAATCAGCCCCCTCCTCTCCCCTGGTTGGTGTGTGTATGTGTGTGTGCGCGCGTGTGTGCGCGTGCGTGTGCGTGAGAGAGAGAGAAACACGGTTTTTGTGTGTGTGTGCGCGCGAGTTTGAAGGTTTGTGAGCACATCTATAGGTTAAACCCCCCCAAACTCCACGACACCACTGATATATTTTGTGCTTCTCCATCAGCTCGTCCACGCAGTGTACAGACACAAGAAAATCCACGAGCTTTTTTAATTGCATGGAAATAATAATTAAACATGTTTCTCCCTGTGCGTAATGCGTAATAAACTCCTTCGTTTGTGGCAGATTATGTAACCTATACTCTCTCAACGCGTATGGCTCCACCCTGTTTCAGAACAATGCCTTTGGCTTTAGGGAAAGACTACGTTGCGTGACAAAAAGGTAAATATTCAAGCCTCTTGTGGAGGAGCACGTGATCCACACTTTATGCGTTTTCAGCACAGTCCTCCCCCTTCGGTGCAGCTACACTTTCCTGCATTACAGCTCTCGCTTTGTTTTGTTTTTTTGCTCTGTGCCACACCGTGGAGAAGAATCTGTATGTTTGAAATGTCTCATGTTCGAGCTGCTGTGTAGTTTCCTCGCTCTATGGTTCGTTTTGAAGGCGCTTTGTAAGCTGCAAGGCGCAACATGGTGTCAGAGCCTGCGCCACTCCCCACACTTTGTGTGCACGTAGGCCATGGCAATGTTGGACAGCCTCATAATGGCTGCCATGATGGCCCTGCACACTGCACGGCCATAGGCGGAATCAGAAGGAGCTAATGTCCATACATGTGCCTGCATGTGGCCAATAGGCAGTGTGTGGAGCTGCTGGATGTGTGTGTGTATGTTTCTGAACAGGCCTTTAAAGCGAAATCCCCTCCATATGAGCGGAGGGCGGCGTGAGTGCAGCGTATGACACATACAGGTGTTTCGATTTGAATCAGTGGAAAATGGGCGAAATCCCACGTGGAGGTGTAACTCCATATTATGATCACGCTTTTCCACGGTGATAATTGATTTGCATGTTAAAAATCTTCCTACAAGTTCCCAGTCATTATCTGGAGCATTTGTGTATTATTGCAGAAATACTTACAGTGATTTAGCCCATAGTTAAAATGTTAAAATATGTGTTGTTTTTCAGTGAATATTGTATGTGTCGTTATTTAGATGTCTTATTGATATATCATTTTAATCTATTCTAGTTTTATCAGACATATTGAGAACTAACATTTCTATTTAATAATACAGGTTTAGAATACTCAAACTGTATTTCTAAATCTTGTATTTAGATAATAATATCTTAATTGTAGTTATTGTTGTGTTTGATTTTAATTAAATGTATGGCTAGCCTGCTAGAGTGACAGAGGTTGAGGAGTGAACACATCACCAGTATTTGTTTGGTGGTAGGAAGCAGTGTGAGCCCATCTTTAGGCCTGCTGTAGTTCTTGGTTTTGTGAGACAGCTGTAGTTTCAGCTGCCTTTTAATGTTTGTTTGTATATTTCTGGCTTGTTTTGCTGTGTAATGTCTTCAGTGTGCTAATATGTATGGTGGGAATAACTATTAAATAATTTCTATTTTAACAGCAAAACTTGTGATTGTTTATTTTAGTCTTTGTTACAAAATTTTGTCTGTTGATAAGTTCATACGGTAAAAGATTGGGCCTTTTTATAAATGCTTGGAATAACCCAGAAAAGATTGTGACACAGAAAGTTTTGATGTCCTATTTATTATTATTGAATTGTTATTTCACTTATATGCATTTCATATTTTGATATTTCAAACTGGTAATTTTAGCAGGAGTAAGCTATCTTTTTTATTTTATTGTTAAAAGATTTGAAGTGTTTGGTTGTGATATTCAGAATAATTAGTTGTACCTTGTTTCATATTTCAAAAAGAGTTTATGAAATTATCAGGGTTAGTTTTATTAGTATGATTAATTTAACCAGTGTTATAATGATGTTGGTAACATAATATTAACTGATTGTATTTCAGCGCTGAGATAACTGTTATTCCAAATTAACCAACAATTTTTTCTCGTAGTGAGTGAAACATATTTCTGATACATGTTATTTAATTATTATAATCACCCACGCTTTTGATTATAATACTAATTGTAAGCTTTGAGATATTAATCATTTGACAATGAAATAATGAAAACAACAAAACTCATGAAACATTAAAGAAAATAAGTACATTTATGTGCAATGATTAATAATAATTCTTTAATTTATATTGTCTAGATTTGATTGGAATAATGACTCTTGATTAGATAATTTTGACGAGAAGTTGGATTAGAGAATGTAGTTTGTTGGATCTAAACCTAAACATCTTTGTTGCAGTTTGCTCTTGTAGTTTTTTAATGGTGTCTTTTTTTTAATATCAGAAAACAATAATTGTCTCACCCTTGTTAACTAATCTTGTTAAGTGAAGCATGTGAGCTGAGTCCATGCAACAGCAGGAAACACCGTGTGACTCGGCTTTAATTGATATTGGTGCTACATAAACGGCATGCAGTGTTGTTTGACTGTCAAACAGGAGAAGTGGTGAAGGTGTGGGCAAAGCCACTAACGTGATCCTTCTCTTTGAGCCTGATTAATGAGTAATATTTAGCATGTGAAGACAGCCTTGTTGCTGTGGAGTAAACGTATGAAAAGCTGCCTTCCTGAAAAGCATACACGTTTGCTTGCTTGTTTAGCCTTTGATAGTAACAATATCAGATCTTTCCCTTCCTAAGTATCTCTTTACACCTTTGACTTAAGCTGGGGTAAAAAATGTGCTCAAATAAACAGGTGATGGGTTTGTGAGAGTGCTAACTCTTGTCTTACACTCCTTTAGGCTGTATCACAATACACACAGGTTGAACGGCACTCTTCATATAAATCAAAGTTTGCAGTTTAATGTTTTTTGATTAATCTTAAATGATATCAAAACCTTCTTTTTTTCTTACATTAGGATACAAAGCCGAGACATGGGTGTAAACATCTGCATTGCACCACAGTGATGCACATGCACATGTGTGTGTGTTGGGTTTGTCAGTGCACACTGAGTCAAAACAGCGAAATGTGATCGCCATCAGTTGATCCACTCCGAATCCATTACTACTCCCCAGTTGATCCTGGGTGTAGGGGAAGCTCTCCAATTCAGACTCTGGTTTTGTCCAGAGTGATAGCAGGAGGCACTGCACTGCTCCCCTCTAAAGCCACATCCGCTGCACCCTCCTCCTGACTCCTCGTGTCCCCCCTCACCTGTCTGCGAGGAGAGATCGCACAAAGTGATCTGTTTTGTGGAGTGAGGGGAACACTGCCTGAGGTGTCTGTCAGCTATGTTCATTCTGTGCCTTGTCAGTGTGTGTGTTTTTTTAAACTGTCTCAGGTTTTTGTCTCATTAAGAGTGAAGGAGACTTCATGTTGAAGAACAATTTATCTTTGATTGAGCCATGGTGTAAAATAATGCACATGAGGTGTGAAAAAATAAATGAGAAATGAGAAAGTACTTATTTAGCACTCCCAAAAATAATGACTATCTACTTGTCAGGTATTGGCTGAAGCCTTTTTGTTTTCAGTGTGTTGAAGCTGCTGCGTTTTAACGTCAGCCCTTCTACCAACACTGCTAGATTTGTTCAGCAATTATTAACTTTTTCATGGAAGTAGAGAAGTGTATTTTTCTCCTGAAGTGATAACAGACTTGCTAGTGCAACAGAGTATATAGCTTAAGGGAGCGTCGAGATAAGATGTGAGAGCATTGTAAATTCATTGTGTCAATCAGACCCTTGGGGATCTCTGTTTATGCTCCCAGAGAGTTGGAATTTGTTTTTTTTAAAGCGCACCACCAAATGTAGAGATAATTTCTCAGTAAGCTGCCATTCACATTTCACCAAACTAACCTGTTGCGTGAGTAATACGTTACTGCAGAATTACGTTCAGTACAACCAGGACGTAATATGCTAGATGACTCTCAGGAGCAGCAGGGAGAAGTCGTGGAAGGTGTGGCGGGGATGAGGAGGATTTCTTTTGCTGACCATCCCAAACCTCACATTTTTCTGTTTATACTACATCACCAGAATATACAGGAGATGAGAGAAGTAAAACAGTACTGAGAGAGAAAAAACATTCATGCAATAAGAGATGAAGGGGGGGCTTCTTCTGCCTGTTTTTATTATCATTACGCATTACCTCTGGTTAGTACTGAATGATGGGAGTAATGGAGGGACGGACCATGGTAGAAGTAACATAAACCCCTCTCTAATTAGAGATGAGAGGCATGAAGTGTCCTTGAACTGAACCACTGAAGCCGTTTTCTTCTATCTGCAAAGAAATTTGTCACCGATGATGCATTCTCAATGGCTGGTTGAAGTCAACCTCTGTTAGTTTAAATACAATAAAAAGTTGAAATACTGCACGCTGTTAGCATTGCATTAGAAATCCAACGTTTCGGATGACTGAAAGTATTTCTAATAAATTCTAATAAACTCTTTGTTTGTGCAAAAATAAAAGTCTGACCACCATCCCAATCCTCTATGGGACAGGCCAACATTGGTTTGAGCAGATGTTTGAGGATGCTGTTTTTTTTAATCTAAGCAGGGTTTGATGAATTGCTGGAATTTTAAATGTGCTGCACGTGAATATTTAATGATTTATAAATAATGATTATGAGTGGCGCAGTTTGTGCCCAAGTTCTTTTTTTGGGGGGAAGTAATTTGAAGATGTAACAGCTGCTCTGTCTCTCCTTCCTTTTCTATATCCCTGTGTGTGTGTGTGTGTGTGTGTGCGTTTGTGTGTGTGTGTGTGTGTGTGTGTGTGTGTGTGTGTGTGTGTGTGTGTGCATATAGCTTGTGGATATGAGTGTTTGGAGTGGGTGGGGGGTTATGTACATGTAGATATGTTCACACGCAGCTTGAGGAACTGGAGAAACAGAAAAGCTGCAAATTTCCAGCTGAATGTTACATGCCAAATATAAACTTTAGTGTTTCTCACCCCTCATTGTGCCAGTGCTGTCAGCGGGCACCCAAGGGTGTGGTTTCCATGGAAGGATGGGCAGCTGAGACACACAGCAGGTGGCATTTCTCACACTGCCAAATCCTGTCCTTGTCCCATATCAACACCATATAACCCTGCTGGAACTTTATAGTTCTGATGGGTCTTGAACAGGTGAAATGAATATGGCGAAAACCCCAACGGCCAATCAGAGTGAGCCACGGGCCGTAACTCTTACATGTAGCCAATCCTATGTAAGTGGGTGGAGTGGTAGGGATCAAGGCTCATGAAGAGTCTCTGTTACGCGGAGAGCCGCAAGCTGGGAATTGCTTTCGGCCTGAAGCTTCACCCAGGTTGATGGTGTTCTCAATATCTTTTCTGTCTTTTACCTTGCTTTTAATGTTCCAGGCACAGGTGTGGCCAAAGGGGTGGCACCTTTAGGGGCCCCCTTACCAGAGTCATAATGTGATAGGTAGTTGGCTTATTAGTACCATGCATGGATTATTGAAAGGTGCTACTGGGTACTGAAACAGAGACCCTGGATCAGAACTTCTGTATGAAGCGACTGTTTAACATTTGTTGTTGGAAAGTCAAATGACTATAAAGAAATAGAGAATGACTACAAAGAGGCACAAAACAACCACAAAAGAGATGCAAAATGAGCACACACGACGTAAAACAACAACAGCCTGGTGAAAAATGTCCCACAACGAGGAAAAAACCCATCTCAGAGTTCCAAATCCACCTCAGAGAAACTTAAAATGACCAGAAAGACCCAAAAGAACCACAAAGAGATACAGAATGGCCCATAAAGGGACAAAAACCCACCACAAAGAAACATAATGACTCAAAAGACGCAAAACAGCCACAAATAAAATGATTCTTAGGAGATTAAAAATCCCTACAAAGACATAAAAAATACAAATGCAAAATCCACTGCAGCCTGGCCGCCATGAACCGGGCTGCAATGTAATCAAGTGGGGCAACAACGACTGTCACTGTACGTCCACTGACAAGGCTCAGGATGTTATTATAAGTGTCGGACTACATTATATAAATGTCAATGGAGAAGTTGCTGTTATCCTGCCATGCTTTGGTATGTAGCTACTAGTGCAGTTTAGCTAATATTATTAGCATGTCTCTGCTCTGTATGCAGCTCTCCACCCGTGGAACAGCATTTTTCTTCAGGAAAATGTGCTGTGGTAAGATTTCTTCTCTTCTTTGGCTGGCAGTAGTGTCCCAATCAAACTGCAGACCTGATGGTCCTGAGTATAAGGATCCATTTTTAGCACAACAAGCCACAGCTTCAGCCAACGTTAGTCTAAGAAAGCTGTGCAAAGTGTAGCTCCACATTGTGTCGGCACAATTTTGAAATATGCAAACATGAAAAAAAATCTTTTAGATAACACAAAGCTTCAATTCACAACAAATTCTCTCTGCTGGCGACCCCCTCTCTTGTACTCCAGTTCCACACCACTGTCTTCCGGCAACAGGTCATTTCACGAGATTTTAGAATGAGACTTCACCATCTTTCCATTATGTAGTCAGACACTTAGTATAACAATCTGAGCAAGTTGTTCAAAAAGCTTGGTTCGGCTGAATTCTCAACAAGCCAATTTTAAGCAGGGAAAGCTGCTAGAAATTTGGTGGGGGAAAAAATCACCTGTATAAACTGAAAAAATGTTAATCAAGAATCTATGTGATTAAGTTTACAATAAAACATAACTTGTGTGCAAGTGTGTAGTTCCTTCTTAACTACTTTAACTTTGTTTAGCCCAATGGCAACCCACTAAAAAAGGGATGCGTTGCAAAGCAAATGTCGGCCATATTCTCAGAACTGTCGTCTTTTTCATTCCACTGGTCTCCCATTCAAACTTTTGTAAACCTCTGGTTCCAGGAACGTCCAGATCTTCCTTATAGATTTTTTTTGATGTATGTTTTTTTTAATGTCAGCTCTCTGTGAAGCAGCACATGTCGAAAGATACAGTCTTCTGACATTTACAGCACCTTGATGTTGGAGCAAAACTGTGCCATCCTGCTTGTGAATATGTGTTCATGTGTGTACAGGTAGCGCTATACTCAGTACCAACTGTTCCAGATTTGATTCTACATGTTGCCATGGAAACCAGTGTTGAGTGTTTTGTTTAGTTATAGAAAGAGAGCTTGAACGATGAAGGCTTTCAGACAACGAACCCAAAGGCCTCCGGTGTACAGAACACCACGCACGCTGCAAAGAACAAAACAAAAAAAAGTTGCGTTTACTGCTTGCACCCTGAGATTCACCCTAAGTGATCATTATAATATCTTATGATATCACTGTCAGAATCCTATGATTACAGCTTAAATTTGTTATGAACTGCTGACAGTTCGGGGACCCTGTAATTTCCGACCATTTCCCAGGAGATTGGAGATTGCCTACCGGTTACATCTGCAAGCCCCTGCCTGCAGTCCCTCCGTGTGTTGGTGGTTCATGCTATGGCCAGTGGCCGAGTGCTGATTTTATATGACAGTGAGACAGTGAATACATAGCCTGGTAAGGTGCCACAGTGAAAATGCCTATGTAGAGCTAACGCTTCATTGAAACCTTCAAGTGCTCATTTTCTTCCCCCAAGTGCGGCAGCGAAAACTGCTGAGTGGGCTGTCCATCTGTGTCATAGCCGCAGCCCTTTTGTGACCTTTCTTATTCATAAACCCACTCAGAGCCACCATTTCCATCCTTTTCCATATGTATGCAACGGAAGCTGGGAACCCCCCCCAACAGAACAAGTCATCTACAGTAAGGACCACACAGTGCTGAGCCTCCGACACAACAGGGAGCACAGTCTGGCCATTGTGCTTCCTCTATTTCGCACTGTCTCTGACAGAAGAGGAAGACACGGAGATGACTTCCGAGTCAAAGGCAAGTGTGGGACCCACGCCGTACTTGTGCCTTCCTCTCAGTGTGTGAATGTGTGGGGGAGAAATGAACACTGCTGACAGAGGGCAGCATTTCTACCCCTCGTCAGGGACTCTCGCAGGCTGCCTGGCTGGCTGGCTGGCTGGCTGGCTGGCTGGCTGGCTGGCTGGCTGGCTGGCTGGCTGGCTGGCTGTGTGTGTGTGTGTGTGTGTGTGTGTGTGTGTGTGTGTGTGTGTGTGTGTGTGTGTGTGTGTGTGTGTGTGTGTGTGTGTGTGTGTGTGTGTGTGTGTGTGTGCGTGCGTGCGTGCGTGCGTGCGTGCGTGCGTGCGTGCGTGCGTGTGTGCGCATGTGTGAGAGGCTGCTGGTGGCTTGACGTATGCTTTACCCCTCTCCCCTGTGAGTGTGATGGGTCTGCTCACAAACACTGAGGACCTATCGACTGATTTCATTCCCTCATTGAGTTTGTACCCTGACTTATATCCAGTTTTGATTTTAAATGAAAAGTCATCAAAGAAATATCTCAACAATGAGCAATTTCTGGCCTAAAACTATTATCCTGATCAACTTTTCCTGTAGTTTTAGAACAAGACATTTGGATTTTTAGCTGTCAGGTGCACTGCAGTAAATCAGTTGATATGTTGGCCATAACTATATGAGTGTATTAGGGGTTCTGCACTTGTAAAAACACACTTGGCTGTAAAAACAGCCTTGTTAGAAAATGTAGCCAGCAGCTGTTTAGCTTAGCATACAGACGGGACAGCTTTTCATGCTTATTACTGGCTGTAGCTTGAAATCTAAGTGGTGTCGATCTTCTTATCTAACTCGACAATAAAGGGAATAAGTGTGCCAAACGGTCAAGCTATGCCTTTAATGATTTTGCTTCTTCTTGTCAAGAGGAAAACTGTTGATTCTGTTTTTTAAAACTGAGCTTTTGTCATTATTTTTAATTTTTTAATGTGTTGCAGCCCTTATGTTATACAGTACTGAGCAGGAGCAGCGCTGGTTGCAAGCTGTCCTTTAGCTTCAGCTGAAGTAGTGTTTGGTATTTGGCAATTAGGATATGCCATAGAGCCTGTTGTTTGACACAGCTGTGCTTGATCCTGGCTATGATTTGCTGAGCCCAGAGATGAGTCGGGTAATGTGGGCCAGGCAGGTGCTAGTGAGTAGGGCCGCTCCATCTGCCTCCCTGCCAAGTGACCCAGCACATGTCGATCTCCCGGTCGGTCGCAGTGTGAGAAAAAGACAAAGCATGCATGTGGTAGTGAGAGAGTAATGGGGAGACAAAAGGAGAAGAAGGGGAGGACCCTGTCGTAGTCCTTTAGATTGTTTCACAGCCGCTGCAGAGAGCTGCACACAGGCAGTGAACAGAATGTAAAAAAAACAAAAACAGTTGGTAAATAGTTGTTGTCTTGCTGACCCTTGGCTAATGTTTCCCCGGAGGCGCAGAATGTTTTATCGCAAATCTGTGTGTGTCTCACTAAACAGTCTATTCTCAGGGATTCCCATGGGTGCAGTAGCTGCTGTGGTTGCTCTACTATACATGAGGAGTACTATCCCAGTCCTGAGGTTTATAAGCTATTATGTTCTCATTTTAAATGCACTGTTTTTACGAATAAAACATCATGAATGAAAACAACAAAGTGCACATGCTTGTTGCTAGGATACCAGCCAATTGATTGATCGATTGGGCATATGTGTTTACCACTGAGTCCTTGATATTTCTTGTTGCCATCTGCCTTCAGCAGTTGCCATCACACTGGTTGCCCAGCCAGGAATGCAGCACCTCTGTCTCACACATGCAAACAACACTATGACACTGATTGATGAATTGCCCATTCCTGTCGGATTAAATGAAGCACACTCTGACACAAATCCAATTAAAATTGAAGAGTGGCCCTATAGCAGAGCAGCAGATCTTGTTAAAAAACCTAAAGGCAAAACCACGGACATCCTCAGCTCACCGTGGATAGTAAATATTTGATGCTGAAGCAACCATGCATGAGTTCTCGTTGGAGGGTTGGAAAAGTTAATGGGATCTTGTAAGATTGCTCTTTTTTCCCCAAGCACATTTTTACTAAACATAAACATGCTCATTCTGTGCATGTTCAGGTGACTTTCATTTTAATTGATGGTGCTTTCCCCGAGATGCAGCTGTAGTTCTCCTCCTCACTTCAGGGAGAGTCACTCTCTCTTTTCTTGTCTTGCCTCCTGCTTCTCCATGTGCACGTTTTGTGCAAGCATACTGCGCTATGCGTACCCCCCTAGTTTGCGTACATTGTCTCTCTCCGCCTCCCTTCAGCTCACAATGTCACTGCTCCCCTGGCACAATGTGGCAGCACAGAATGAAGCCAGCTATGTGTTAGCATGAGCGGGTGTAAATAGTGCTACTCTATGTTGCGTACGGAAGTGATTGCTCCTATCAGATAGCGTAACAGAGACAGACAATTTATTCTCAGTAGTTGTGTTTACCGCTAGTGGAATTCTTTCAAAACAATGGGCATCTGTGTGTGTGTGTGTGTGTGTGTGTGTGTGTGTGTGTGTGTGTGTGTGTGTGTGTGTGTGTGTGTGTGTGTGTGTGTGTGTGTGTGTGTGTGTGTGTGTGTGTGTGTGTGTGTGTGTGTGTGTGTGTGTGTGTGTGTCGTTGCAAATGTGTGTGTTTAGTAACAGTGCCTCCGTTTTCCTGCCATTCCCCAAAGCGGGAGGCAACAGTTCATTTTGGTGATGGTTGCTAAGATGGTTTTGTTTTAAGTGGTGTGAGGAGTGACTCCAAGGCAGGCCAGTTTCCGGTCGGTTGACGCTGAGGGAGAATAAATTACAGAGATATAGAATGACAAGCTTCAAAGGCAAGTTTGATGTCAAAGAGATAGCGGTGTGGATGTGGAGGCGCTGAAGCTGATACATCAAATATGCTGCACTTGAAGAAACAGTCTAATTCATCAGGACTTGTGTTTGTTCTTTTTGTAATCAGGTGTAGTTGTTGTACCCTTTGATGGATGCACAGCCACCTCAGGCATTTGTAGAGCATTTACAGTATCGCTGCTTCCTCCTCATCACTGCACATCATCAAAGCTGGCGTATCCCTATGCTCAAAGCACAGGCTTCACAATGCAGATCCACTAACACACACACACACACACACACACACACACACACACACACACACACACACACACACACACACACACACACACACACACACACACACACACACACACACACACAAACACACACACACACACACACACACACACAAACAGGCTCTGATTTGATCAAACATCAGTTCAAATAACAGAAATGCACATAAAAAAATTGCAGGCTCTTATTATCCTCGTAAAGTGCTTTCCATCTCAGCGGATGTTTGTACAAAGAGGTCTGATGGTGATAAACAATTGTCTTATTTGAATTGTCTTGAAGGGTCCCATATTATTTAAGTAAATACTTGTTTTTTGGGTTTTGTCGTTTTTGGCAATTTTTCTCATACTGTCTGTATGAATATACCTGTATGAAACGCTTCATTTTACTTGTGCTCTTTAAGCCCCCCTCCAGAAAACACCCAGTCTGCTCTGATTGGTCAGTGTTTACAGGTCTTCTGCATCTTTATTCTCTGCGTCTCTGCCCCGTCATTGCAGCTGGGGAATGACAGTAGCAGCACATTATCTATCTATCTATCTATCTATCTATCTATCTATCTATCTATCTATCTATCTATCTATATATATATATATATATATATATATATATATATATATATATATATATATATTGACCAGCTTTTATAAAATAGAATACAATCGACATGGTATTTTCTTTTTTATAATCATACAGGACCTTTAAGGAATGAACAGTCAAATTTTCTCCGTCAGCCCTCCTCCTAATAGCCCCTTCAACTTAGACAGGGTGTTTGTTAATGAGGGCAACCAGCCTCGTATGTTTTCTGCCAGGAATGATGAAAGCAGTCGGCCTGTAAATGCTTGCAGATTTGTTTTGGTCTTTTTTGTGTGGAGGAGAGTCGTATAAGCCCAAGTAGGGCTGGAAATAGTTGCTCAATTAGTGGACTGTACCCTTGCATATCCTTGCTAAACGGAGGCCGTCTCTAATGGTTATTAATCCATCGATATTGAGCCTCAAGTGGTACCCTGACGTGTTTTGCTTGTTTTTAAGCTTACTTCTGTATTTGTGTGCGTGTTGCATTCACACACTGTCAGAAAATCAAACCTGGAAGACAAACAGTAAACAAACATAAACCGTTGCGGAGCCAGAAGTTTTTGTGAGTTGAAGGATCACTCCGGCTCGGCAGACGTTGGGGATCTACTGCCTTATATTCAGATGTATAAGAGGTACCAACAACAAAACCTTTCCCTCAGGCTTTCTCCCAATCACCAATAATTCTTTCTAGCCGTCTCTGTCTCGCTTTAAATGCTGCCCACACAACAGGCAGTTCCACCCGCCCTCTTCTGCAGTGGAGCTCAGGCTTCCTCACTTGAGATATCGATGTCAACTCAGGATATTTGCTCAAGTATTTATTGCATATTGATCAGGGCTGACTACCCTGTGAGCATCCCCGATAATTTAATTAGGCTACATATTACATTCCCACACAGCAGGCAGGCGTCCTCCTAGCTTGTCACTGAAACACACAAATAAACACACACACACACACACACACACACACACACACACACACACAGATCTCAGTCTGAATCAGCCTCCAACTTCCCCTCAAGCCCCCTGCCTCATTTCAGAGAGTAGGTCAGGATTTGGAGTCATTTTAGCCGCAGGATTAAAGTCTGACCGGGATAATGCCACTTCAGCCACTTGTGAGTCACGTGACACAAGATAATTCAAGGTTTTGGGAGGAGCATTGCATATGTAAAATGCACTGGAGGCCCGGTCTCCCATAAACGATAAAAAACTGAGGAAAATGGTGATGTGTTGTTTTTACACTCTCCTCCTCTGCTGTTAAGGAATATAATCCAGTCTCCTTAATGCTTAGAACGGACTATTGATGTAATTTTAACCTTAAACCCGATTGTACACACAAGTGCCTCCTATAGTCCTATAGATAATCCCACCACCTTGTTAATCTCTTGATGGTTTATCAGCGTTACCACACTTTATTTACTTTACCACGCTTCAATCACTTGTTTAAAGTTGCGGCTGGTCTGCAGTTTATCTGATCTCTTTATCTGTTCTTATCCATTGCTGGTTCTGTTGTTCTTTATTTGCATGTGTTTTTTAATTCTTTGTGATGTTTAAAGTGGCTTATGTTAAGTGCAATCAAAAATGAAAAACCGATAATAATTAAACAGAAAAGTGTTAATATGTGGTTGATTTCTGTTGTGTTTTCACATGAATTATTCTTAATGACCACAGTCGAATGTTGAATTATTTTGTGTGTAAAAGAAAGTACTTCACATTGTTATGTTTTTTTTGGCCAACAGTAAAAAGAAAAACTCAATTTTAATGAATAAAACAAAAATATTCAATTCACAATGAAATGTAATGACAATGAAAAACAACAACAAACTGCTTGAAATGATTATCTGATTATGTCATTATGTTATTGTAGGGAATTAGTTTTCTGTCAATCACCTTATCAATTAATTGACTTTTTTCAGCTCTAAAGTACTTAGTCATTACTAAACACATGTTGCATACTTAATAAAATAGGCTGCAAAAGTAAAAATGTAAAAGTCTGGTTGAGATTAAAATAAATCTAAAAATAAATAGACAATCTAACTATCACATGCTACAAAAGACCGACACTAGGATTTTTCAAAACTGAGAGTTGTATTCCAAGATCCTTTAAAATGCACTTACATTAACAGAGAGTGATTTAGAGGATCAAACGCAAACACAGCTTTAATTAAACTTGTGCTCCACCGTGTACATGCATGCATCAGCCATGTGTCTCCCGGCCTGGCACCAGTCCTCAACCCTGTGTTTGAGAAACGTGGTGTGTTTGACTGTTTCCAAAAGCTTTGTTCTGCCTTTGTTCTGTTTGGAGAAGGAGGACTCCTCTGCTATTGGCAGGGGTGTTTTTGAATTCCGCTGCTTATTGACCAAACTTGTCGGTGCGTTTCTTTTTTCTCAGAGGACGAATCTTCCCTCAGCTCCTGCTAGTTGCTTTACGAGTTTTCACCCTCTGCTAGGAACTTCCCCTTAGACAAGCGGAGGAGGGGAGAAGAGGTAGTGTGCGTGTGTGTGTGTGTGTGTGTGTGTGTGTGTGTGAACAAGTACAAGCTCGCTCTCCAGAGGGAGCTGGAGGGAGCAGTAAGATGAGGAGGGAGAAAGAGAGAGAGAGAGGGACGATGAGAGACAGACTGTTAAAGCAGGCAGGAAAACAGTTTGAGGGCTTTCATAATGTTGAGTAGTGTGCCTGCGGTATTGATCCAGTTTAACCCTGCCAGGACCTACACCTATGGCAGGCGGGCTCAGCCTTCCAGCTACAGTGTAATACCTCATGGTCGACAGATTAAAGGATGAGAACTAAGGAGCAAGCTGCACAACTCAACATAAAGCAACAGAAGCAGCCATGAGGAGCAGCTAACAGCGGACCCACACTGCACCGCCGCAGTATGAGCTGGTATCCACCTGTCAGTAGCTCTTAGCACTGAGGTGTGTGAGAGAGATAGAAAAAAAATACATCAGTGTGTGTGTGTGTGCATGTGTTAGATGTGTTTCTTGTGATTGCATGTCAGCTCTGTCCCTGTAGGCTCTGCGCCACGTGCCTGTCATCGACTGTGCTGACTGGGAGCTTTTTGACGGGGGACTCAGAGGAGTCCTCCGTGAGCGAAGTAGAAGTGTGGAGGGGCAGGGAAGTGTTTGATGTGCGCAGGACAGAGCAGTGTGGCACTTGACTTCGCAAGTCCTCTTGAATCATCTTTCTGTTTGTTTATTTATTTATTTCGTCTCGACACGTGTGGCTCAGTGAAAAGAGAAGCTGTGTTAGCGCCAGTAAATTGAACTGTAACTGTAGTAGTTGCAGGTGATTGAATGTTTGCTGTGTTGTGCGTGGTTAGCTGAAATGACTTCTGCACAGGAATGCATATGTAGTATTACATTTAATGTAATATGTAAGATTATTTATTCATTTTTTTTTTCAGGGCTGATGGGAGGTCTTATTGGTAGCCTTCATACAGTATTTGTGTGGGGTTACCATTTTTTCTAAAATCACCCTTCACTCAAATATTTGCTTATTGTTGCTTCATTCGGTTGTTTGACCTTCACTGTGCAGAATAATTTAGTGTTTGACACTCAGCTGTTTTCGCACTAGTGTTTGGCTGATATGTGTTTTTCAGTGGCTATGTATTTAGAGAGCAGGGCAGCGGATAGACGATATATCTTGTTGTTTTTTTGCATCAGATCAGAAAATACAATAATTTAATGAGAACAATAAATGAAACACAAAATTGCTGGACTTAAATGAACATGGATTTAACACTGTTATTGTCTGCACTGGCTCTGTTTAATCTGTAGTTAAGATATAACTTGCATGAATCAGCCAAGTGATTCATTTGTCAGTAGTTAAACGTAAGTTTTGCATATTCATAGATTATGGATTTTTCACTGAGCAAAATGGAGTATATGTCATTTTAATCACGTTTTACTAATTGTAGTTTCTGGGGGAAAAAACTGCAACTGTTTCCCATAAAGTTAGAATAATAAACACATTCCTGTTTTTACACTTTATCTATTAAGAATAAATCTCATTGCCATAAACATTTCATGAGAAGAGGCAAAAAATATTGTATTCCAACTTTATGGGCAACAGTTTATCGTAAACATGTCTGAGGGGAAAAAATTGACTAGGATCGTGTCTGAACATTCATTTTTTTTCATTGACGTTTCGATTAATGTTTCTTTGTCCAGGTCGTACAATCAGACAGTTCTGAACTGTTTATGTTGTTTATGAGCGCCTCACTGTATTTAGATAAACATCGGTCAAGAATGTCTTTTGCACCAAATGTAACTGTCCAGATTTTATTTCAAATAAACATACAGAGGGAATCCAGTCACTTTGTTAAAGCAAACGGTTTTCAATTAAATACAAATGCATTGTGGCACAAATGGATCATTTTAAAAATCTCATTACATTGCCTTAGTAGGCGTGACAAGAGGACATTTATTTTGTGTCATCTGTGCACCCTGTGGCATTTAGCACTGACTGAAAATGAATTTGTAGTGATGATTACGTTTGAGAGCTTCAAATCCTTTATATCTGCAGCAGTATGCGAATAGCTTATGGTTACCCCAATAGAATATCTGTATGTGTTTCATCTTATTGTTCATAGTTATTTTCGTTGTTTCTTTATGACATTATCTGAATATCATTGAGCTGTAGTGGAAATCAGACACCCAAATGCTTCCGTTGATACAGTTGATAATAAGCGAGGACTGTCTGAGTCAGAGTGAACAGTCTCATGTTGTGCAGATCTCAAACATGAATGTCTTGCTACGCCTGAGTCATTGAGAATCTATTGAGTCACTTGTAATTATTCCCATCATGTGACACTAAATCATTCCCTGATACAAGATATTAATCTACTTGAAATGCGCCTGCGTACAAATAAACCTTGTACCATACGTGATGGATGTAGAAACGACGTGCAGTACCTTCTTATTTACGTCTCCCTCTTAAGCTGAGTGAGTGTCAACAGTGAGGAGCAGGCAGACGTCAACAGGAAGGCTGTGGCTTCCATTAGAGCCGCATGTGTCTACCTGCCTGCTTCTCGGCCTGTGCCTCCCTGTCTCGCTGCCACAGAGAAAACTAATGCATGAAGAGAAACAGGCAGGCAGGTAAGCCTGCTGAATTCTGATGAGTTTCTCACCCGGCGAGGGCTTGGAGGGAAAACAGAAGTAGGCATCTGAGCACTACACACTGAGACGAGATGGTTTTCAGCACCGTGGAGCGGCCGCTTGCTTCACTCTGCAGTATCAGTGTGAAAAATAACTGGTGAGGGAACAATGAAGAAGAGCAGAGACAATGGGTGCTTTCTTTCTTAGGATCCTTGATGGATGTAAATAAATGCCCAGAATTTTTAATGAGACTGAATGTGTCACCAGTGAGGATTATTATGACTCTGGAAATTTCAGTAGGTAATAATAATCCTTACTAGTGTGTATATACTGTATATATATAAATATATATAAATGTCTTTTATATATACACAGTATACATATTCAGGAGAAATAAGACATTTTCGCTGTATGGAAATGGATAATTTCATCCTAATTTCATCCTCAGTTGCACAAAAATGTTTTTCCACTCACTTGAGGTGTTTTTTTGTCTTTGTTGAAAAAGATCTGACGTGCTAAATCCTATATGGAAACAACTTTGTTGAATACGTTCTAACATTTAACTTGCATAATTGATCAGCTGTTTCAGCTGTCGGCATCTTCACAGATTTCCCGGACTTCCAGACAGCATGAAACATGGCCAGTACTAGCTGACATGGAAAAACAATTAAAACGTACCCAATTAAACCAAATTCCTGAAGATTTTTCTCTCGTAGATGGGTTAGATTACCAAAGGGATTTTTTTTCTTTTCCAGTTCGCAACCTCTACTTCTTCTTCTCTGTTAACTGGTAGATTATAGCTCTGTGTAAACAGCGCTAACGTCTGGCAAAACTGCGCATCAGCTTTATTTATCTGCTCTGACCCAGTGGATGGAAATGTGCCTAATTCACTTTTCTTTTTTGCAGCATTTAAAATTTTGCATAACATTTGCTTGACAATTGAATGGAAACACTGCTGCTGTTTTGTTGTACTGATTATTGACATTATCAATTCCGTTAAAACTGCTATAATAATTTTTTTTTACATTCAACAGTGGATAAAGTGACTACACGTGAAAGGTGTCACTTGTAGTGATAAAGCCGCAACAGAGAATTATCCCAGCATTTAGCATCTTTCACATCATTGTTTCGGTTTTACAGCTTATTTGGTTCACTCTCACGGTTCCCAGCAGCATTTTTCAAAATGAAACAGCTGTTTCCAAAAACAAAACAAAAAATGTGAGCGATAAACTCAATATACACAAGTAAATAAGTGAACGATTTAATAAATAAGTGAAAAAGACAGTGAATTGACATTAATAAAAGGGAAAATAGGAATATACTTGGAAAAAAGAGCTCAATTGAAACCTAAGTAAATCTTCATTCATTATTCATTTATTATTGGAAATTTTGCTCTTCATAAATGTTGAAATGTTTGCTTGCCTGTAGACAAATTTCACTTTTTACATGCAGACCTGCTGTGACTGCCCTGCTTAAAAAACGATTTATGTTATGCTTGTAATTAATACTGTATACAAAATGAATACCATCCACAGATGTAAAATAGAACATAATCTCTAATACAATGATACATATGATCTTGTCCGGTCCTGGTAAACATTAGCTCAACTTTATTTCTTTTGAGCACTCAGATGTTTTTTTACAAATGGAAAAAAAAGGCCTGACATTGAATAAGATGCTATGGTTTGAAGTATATGCAATATTCGTAATGCATCTTTTCATACAGCCCATGACAACGTGTGAGCTGAAGAACCGCTTCAGTGTTTGTTTGTCCTTCTGGAGGACAAATAGCAACACATATTTGCTGCTGAAGGACAAAAACAGTGCATAGACACTTCTCTCATACAAATCCTGTTATCTGTGCTTCACAACAATTTGATGGGCCTTTAGAAAAGTGCTTATAGGAGCATGACACAAAAATGGCCTGAGCTCCATCTTAATCCAGCAACAGGGAGTGGGACACAGTGGGAGCTCCGCCGGAGTTTCAAAAGAGGAGCGGAGGGATATCTTCCACACAGTAGGGTCTCCAGAATGTCGTTGACTTGTTGCTTCCTCTCTGAGATTTCAGGGCATTTAGGCGCTTAAGAGCTTAAGGGTCAAAGCTAGAAATTGGGTTAATTCAGATTAGACGAGTCCGCGGTTGGTGTATAAGGACCACCAGACAATTGCACCAACCCACCCAAACTGACCTATCTATAAGATAGTGTTGTTTCACTTCTAGACTGGGTATAAAAAAGACCTTTTATCAGTGCGAGTTGCAGAAAGATGTAAAGGTATAAGAACAGCGTTGATGTATTTGTCAGCTAAGAGCTTTACATTCTTTACAATACTGACATGTAGCTGATGGTCAGATGATCACATTATGCTGCACTCAGCACTGAAACGTTGGACACATAAAAGAAGCAGACACATTAGTGTTGCTTAGACAGTGCATATCACTGCATTTGAAATTTGATCATGTAATAGGTGCATAATCACACGTCTCCAGTGTGATTTATGACCACAGAGGTTTTCATTTCCTATTTTATCTGCATGGTATGGCTGTGATGAAGGCCAGCTCGACTTTCATTTTGAAAGTCATCAGTTATCTCATGCGCAATATAAAGTCTTTCATCTGGACTTATGTGGACTTCCTGTGTCTGTTGTGTCATCTGGCTTTCAGAAATGCTTTCTTAGCAGGGAGGGATGAAAAACAAAGATTTCTGTTTTTCCGACGCAAGACTGATCCGGTGACATTGCTCACCGATTAGCACAAGGAGTGAATAATCTTGTTACGCAGCAAATACATGTCTTTATTGGTGTGAAAACAAAGGCGAAGCAAGACTTTTGCTCTGAGAATCAGTCATTGAGAGCATTGATACCTAAATGGACACAAGAGAAAAGAAAATGACAGATAAATGGAGAAAAAAACTTGTAGAAACAATTAAGTGTGAGTTTTCTAGTAGAGGTGACTGTGTGTGCAGAAGTGTTTGTGAGGCGGTGTGCTCCGGACAGGGCCGGTGGACTGAAAGGCTATTTAGGATGTCTTTTTATTTGTCCAGAGAGAGAGCCTCCCCGCTGGGCACAGGATAGCATGCCTTGTGAGCCGATCTCTGACAGCATGGGCATCCGCACAGAGCAGGGAGGGAAAGGTAAACAAGGCTTTTAAAGGCCTCATTAGACTAAATTCTTGAGTGGAGAAGGAAATGTTTAATCATCCACTCCTGTGAGCTTCTGTAAAAAAAAGTTTTTGCCCTTATTCATGGAACTCTGAAATGTATTTGAAAATAACACTTTTTTCTGTTACCACTCTTAATGACACGAGTGACTTTGTTTTATGAGGGCTTTTTAAGATTAAAGCACTTAGAGTTTATGACAAATTGAATAGCCATTATGTCCTGTTCACACTGACTGAATGAGTAAGAGACTTTTCAATATCACATGTGGAAGGAACACAAAAAGAAAAATGAACTTGCTGCTTCCTTTAATATTTTGAAGGTCGATCCCAATGAATCTGCCTTTTATTGCACTATTTGATTGAGCAGAAATTGAATCAATTAGACTATCTCTTATATATTATGAAACAGAAACTTTTGAAGCACTCTAGTCTCTCATATCTAGTATCACTCTAAAGTAGCCTAATTCTTGACATTTGGGAACCGTCTTATCTTATTAGCCTGGGAACCGGACAAATCTGCGTGCTCATGTTTTATTTGCTCTGGCAGATCAGCTGGCCCCCGCCCGTTCAGTTCAGACAGATTTCCAGCTGTCAGGAACCTATAAGGAAAAATCACAACCGTTAATCTAAGGGGCCGTCCACACCGAGATGTGTTTTGCTGTAATTTTTTTGTATCGTTTTTCGGAGGCCTTAAAACGTTATTATCTGAAACCGGGTCCCAGAGGGGATAAATCTCAGAACGCCACCCTTGCTTTGTCGTCTGGACAATTAATCTGCATATTTTGTTAGTCCAAGCCTCGCCTCCACCTCAACTGAGTGCCTGCGCAGTGCTGCTACACAAGAAAAGAAAGGGGAAGAGAGGGGACTCAGCAGCCGTGGAGTTTGATTACTCTGCGCGGCATCTCCCATATATTTCTGCCTCTTCCCCCGATGGTCTGTATAAGTCACTAAATATGACGCTAGTCGCATTTTATCAATAAAGTTGCTAAGGAAGTCTGACAGGTAGCTAAATCTAGTGAGAAAGTTGGCAACACTGTTTGTGTACAGCGCACAAGCTTAATGTGCACGCTCTTTCTCTTCTTCTTTGTTCTTGGTGTATTTCTGTGGCGCCACATATAGGCCTGGCATGTGTACTACGGCATCTTGAGTTGGTTTTGTGTATACACAGATATTCATGAGTCAACGCCATGTGTGCGGAAAACTTTTTAAGAATGAGGGGGGAAAAAAGTTTGCTTTGGGACGTGTGGACAAACCCTAATACAGAGTGTGTTTGAGATGAGGACTGTCAACTTGCAGAGTCTTTTTTTCGGTTAACACAAAATACATTATTTTTAAATAAATAATTATTTTTGACTCACGTCCATCCTCCCCGCACTGGAGAAGAATTTATTAAATATTGCATTATATAGGGAATGACCAAACGAGATTTCGGACACTACATCTATTCTAGTACTATGTTTAAGTTCATTCTGGTCCTTATAATTTATGCATTTTTACTTAAGTAAGATTTTAAATGCAGGACCTTTGGTTGCACTGTGTATTTTTATACTATTGCTATTGATCACAATGCATCTTCCACTGTGTCATAACACAACAGCTTCACATATGTGGTAGTTTGTAGTCTGGATTTAATATATCATATCTCCCCGAATCTTCCACTCACAGTGTTTTGTAAATATGTCCCATATTTTAGATTGTGTAATGTAATGTAATTTTTCCCAGACTGTCCTTAGCTGTCAACTTCTCTTCCCACCACTTTTCTTTGCTCCCTCCAAAGAGAGTTTAATTTTAAAGACAAGACACATGCTCTTCATTCCATCATCTCTGTCCACATGCTGTCCTGTGGCTCCATTTTGGATCTGATGTAGCAATGATTCAAATGATTCATTTTATCAAGTTGTGCGTTGGAGAGGGCATTGTTTCTAATAGGGCGTCAGTTAATGGTTATTTTACCGATTTATCTTAATTTTCTTGATTCATTCGTTTAAATTAATTGTTAGGAAACAGTAAAAAAAAAAAAATAGGATAAAAAAAGGCCATCACAATATCCCAGGAATCCAAAGCGATGTCTTCAAATGTTTTATCTGAAAAACTATTCAAACCCAAAGATTAATTAAGAGAGATGAGGAGATGTAAACGCTGCAGAACACAAAAGGTGAGAAGAACAGGTTATAAATGTATGATTCCCCCACAGAGCTTTTGATGATCAGACGTTCATCTTTAGGAACACTGCAAACTTCTGGCGAGGGATGAATACCCTCTTTCTCACCCGTGTCCAACCCGCCCTCTTAAGAGGTTAAAATTCCTTCGACTTCTCCGCATGCAAGTGTATTAGTATGCACGCGTGTTAGAAGACACAGTTACCTCGTGCAGGTGGGTGCAGTAAATATTAGCTTTTCAAATGAACATGGCCACCCTCAGATATTTAAAGGACGAAATTGAGAGGCTTTTTTTTTTTTTTACTCTTGGCGGACTGCTCTAAACCAACAGCAGACAGCTTGGTCACATTCAACAAACATTAAGTAACCGTTGACTTCAGTATGTATCTTCCACTGCAGCTCATTTCGAACTTTGGGAAAGGAAAAGCTGAGAAAAGGGCGCTGGGTTCAAGTTGAATGCAAACAGATATTAGCAGAAGCCTAGCAGGTTCATATAATAACACTGTTTATTTCCCCGGATTATAAAGCGGCACATATAACCTGAGGACATGCTGCATCTAGACATAAACACTGCAGACAGACAATGGCATATGTTGCAAGGTGGCATGTATCGCTGGAGACAGACAGACAGAAAGCAGGGATCTTATGGTTAGCCGGCGGCCACAGGCATGCTGAAAATAAGACCTTGAAGAACTGTCAGGAGACACTGTCACTTTTTCCAAGAGTTGTCCATTCAGGGAGCTACCGCTGCAAATTTCCAGATGACAGACAAGCAAGTGTCCTTTAAAACACGTACAAGCTACAAAGAAAAACACTGAAGGAAAACAAGTCTCGCTGATAAAGAGACTGTAAAGATAGTGGGGCAATATTGATAAAGAAAAGCATACAGTTTATACCCGTCATCCAGGAGTTCGCCTCACCTGACTGTGAATATGCGCTAACATGCTGATTAACTTAAAGAGCCCAGAGGACGCCATCGTCGCCATCACTCTACAGTTCAGCGTCATGTAGTCTAACATTACAACAGGGTTACAGTTGGCAAATCAATTAGCCAAAACACAATGGAGAGCTTGGCCCTCAGAATCCACAGGGATTTTTAACGCTGAATGAAAGGAGCTTTTACTTTCCATATTGGGCAGCTCAGGGATGCCAGTGTTTGGGGCTGTTTTGAGGTTTTGGAGTTGGCCTTAAACTCTTTTCGGCTGGAGGTTGTTTACTACGTTGAAAAAGGTGATGTGTTTTAGTAGTGCAAGCTGATTTTTATCGGTTTTCCCTTGTTTGTATACCGGTTGCCAAGAGAGATCTTTCATCGAGCCACTCGCTTTAAACCCCCATCAGTGACAGAAAACTTGCAAGCCAGCGTGTGGTAGGATGCTCTGCTTATCGTCAGTTTCTGTTGTGTTTGTTTTTCCCGCTGTTAGTTTCTGTAAGCCTAGTAGAAAACATTTACTTATAGTTTTATTTATAAACGTAAAAATATGATCTAGTCACTAAATTACTAAGTGACGCTGTGTTTCTCCTCTTTGCCAGACCCCCCCCCCCCCCCCCCCCCCCCCCCACACACACACACACACACACACACACACACACACACAGCCACGAGCGGCACAATCAGAAAGAGTCATTCATTCATGTCCAGCTGCCGGCTCAGTCCTCTAGTCCTCTCCTCGCTGCTGACGGGAAATTCTGACCTGCGGTCTTTTTTTTTTGCACCAAGACGTGTTCGGAGAGAAAGATGCAAAAAACCTTGAGGGAGAAATGTGTGTTAGTGTGTGAGCACATGCATTGAAGACAGGATGAATACGCAGGAATGAGCCACGTGTGTTATTTACTTGTTCGTGTCTTCCATGGAGAATCCTCTTGAACTTACCTCTCAAGTGTTTTATCACTTACCTCCACTTCATTTCTGTACCTCCGTCCTCCACTCTCGCTCCTGTAATGCATCCTAATTGTCCTTAAACTACTTTTGGGGGTACAGTTGCTTCTTTTTCTCCTCCAGCCTCTCTGCTCTTTAAATCAAAAGCTCTCACTTCGGAGCTGGACCCTCTCACGTTAATGTAGTTGTTAACAGCCTGTGGTTGCCGAGCGGTTTGTGTGGCTGTGCTTTTTCAGCCGACACGCTCACTGGAGGGAGAGTGGAAGGCTGTGCAGATCTGGAGGGATGCTGCCTCGTTTGGACGTTTATCTTTCTGTCTTAGATGTTTTGATAAATACCTAAAAAATGTGGTTGAATTAAGCGTGTTCAAATCAGACTTTGATCATCTCTGTTGTTAATTACAAATCAAATTCATAAATCAGACAAGCAACAGAGAAATAGGAGCCATTAGCCTAATATTTTTTATGTACATTTTTGACTTTGTGCTGAAGGATCACAATTTTTTTGGAAAAACCTTTTTTATTGACAGTTCTGTTTAACGCTGTCATTGACAAATCACACGACAAAAAGCATTTCTGTCGATCAGCAAAGCTAAAAAACAAGTCCTCTTCTGCAACTGACATCCATAGAAAAGTTTGGTCTAATTTTGAACATCTGTAGATCCATTCCTTGCCTGATGTGTTATGATGCACTAAAATTAGATGAATAAATCCCTGTTTTTCTCATCTTCGCCGCCATCTTGACTGTAAGGCAGCCGGGAAGGACAATTGAGTGAGATTTTGTTTGGGAGGGGAGTGATGATTTTACTGAGTGCACTTTCACTTTCTAGTTGTTTCTTTCTTTCTTCTCATCTAAAACACATTCTTAGTACCTCTGACTTCCCCTTTCATTGATTATTTTTCATGTCAAATTTCAGCACTAGTTTTCCAAGTCATTTTCATCTTTGACTCTTTTGAATTTATCTGTAAATTGTATGAACTTCACATGATTTTGTAAAAAAATAGAAACACCTTTGTTGTTTTTTTTATCGTTAATTTACGACCGGGGGCAATAATAATGTGTTTTTTGTTCTGATAATCTCAAATCAAATTGGTTTGGATTTATCAAATTATGTTTCATCATACTTGGTTAATTACAGCCTTTTTCATTCAAATCGGGTTGTTTTTTCACTTCTACTAGTGAGAGTAAGAATATCACTTGTAGGAGGGTGTTACCAAGAGTCACTAGCTGCTGTCTAATAAGTGTCTTCACCTACACACCTTCAGTTCCTTCAGCAGCTCTACGACAGTCCTTTGATTTTTTTATACTGTCTAATGAGCTGTGGGTGTTTTACAAAGTTACTACAAAGACGACTGTACACACAGTATAGCTCCGACTACATTTTTATCTGCTTCTCAGCTGTTGAAAGCGTATATTGTATATATGGTATAAGTTTGGCTTTTCTGTAAACACAACAGCTGACTGTGAACCCTTAAGTGTGTGTGCATGTAGTTCAGGTCTGTTAAATCCACTCCGCCTGTGTCTCTCATCTCTGCAGGAGTCGGAAGATCCAGATCCGGAACATTCCCCCTCATCTACAGTGGGAGGTCAGTTGTTTGTTTGTTTGTCTGTGTGTGTGTGTGTGTGTGTGTGTGTGTGTGTGTGTGTGTGTGTGTGTGTGTGTGTGTGTGTGTGTGTGTGTGTGCGTGCGAGAGAGAGAGAGAAAGAGAGAGAGAGAGAGATGCCCAGTTGAAACAACAGGTAGCACATAAACTAGTCTCCTGATCATGAGTCACCAGCTTTTATAGTGTATTTCTCTGTAGGCTCAATTATTTGTGTGCATGTGTGCTTATTTCTAGGTCAGTGTTTGTGTGTTTGTGTTTGTGTGTGTGTGTGTGTGTGTGTGTGTGTGTGTGTGTGTGTGTGTGTGTGTGTGTGTGTGTGTGTGTGTGTGTGTGTGTGTGTGTGTGTGTGTGTGTGTGTGTGTGTGTGTGTGTGTGTGTGTGTGTCCGTGTGTGTGTGTGTGTGTCTGTCTGTGTGCGTCAACATCTATAACCTTGTTGGGGTTCAATTTGCTTTTCTCTGTTCTTATGAGTGTCTCTGCCGTCATGCTTGACGACTCATTTCTCAGGGTTGCTACCATATACACAGGTTGTTCACAGACTCTGAGAAAACTAAAAAACCTCATCAAACCACTAAGAAATTTAAAAATATCAATGTTAAATACAATTGCGCTCTCTATTTGTCTGACTGATATAAAACATTTCCAGATTCCAACCTGACAAATGAAGATCACCAAACCCGACCTAATTTCAGATTCTCTATCAGTCTCAAATATAATACAGTCTGTGTGGTCTTTATTATAATGTAGATCAATATTTGAAATATAACAGAATAAAAATTGAATAAAACATTTAGTATTTCATAATGTAAACCCAGTAATTGAAACGTTGGCAACATTATATGACAGCACCAGAAAACATTAAAGGGTTTGTTGAGCTATTTTGAAGTGGGGCTGTATGAAGTACTTATTCATGGTCAGTGTGTTATCTGCAGTAGATGATGGTTAGCACGCCGCTGGTTCGGAAAAGCAGACAGGGGCACAGACATAGAAGCTGCTGTGGACACAGCTAAAAAAATATATATCAATATTAATTTAAGTGTAAGCTATATTTAGAATATTTTCACCGCTTTACCTCTCTGTCAGTCAGGCCTTTCTTTTGGCAACACATTTTCTCAATGCTTAAGTGTATCTGTGCTGTGTACTGCATCACGCCAAAGACCAGCTGTTTGAGTCAGACTTTCCGCGGTTTATGGAATCAACAAATACAAGAAAATATAAATGAGTGACAGCAACGACAAAATACTCATTACACTAATCCCTTTAGTAGTTTGAATATACAGTAGTTTTGTGAGTCTGGGCCGATCCCAGCTGACATCGGGCGTGAGGTGGGGTACACCCTGGACAGGACGCCAGTCTATTGCAGGGCACATGGAGACAAACAGAGACAGACAACCACTCACACCTACGGGAAATTTAGAGTCATCAATTAACTTAACACGTGCATGTCTTTGGACTGTGGGAGGAAGCCGGAAAACCCGGAGAAAACCCACGCAGCGAACGGGGAAACCTCTTGCTGTGAGGCGACAGTGCTAACTACCACACCACCATGCTTCCTGTTATTATTATGATTTACTACAATTTTAAATGACTTTCTGAAGTTCTGGTTTCACTTCAGCTCTCTTACGCTTCCACGACGTGTGTGTTTGTGTTCTGTATCTGTGGGTGTTTTTGTTTCAGTGGTTCTAACCCACACTCTTATTTCTCCCTCAGGTTTTGGACGGCCTTCTAGCTCAGTATGGTACTGTAGAAAACGTGGAACAAGGTACAGAATTCTTCTCACATCTCATCATCATCTGGCTCCAAATGTTCAATTCACATGTGTCTATTTAGCAACACACACACACACACACACACACACACACACACACACACACACACACACACACACACACACACACACACACACACACACACACACACACACACACACACACACACACACACACACACACACCTCCCAGTGAGTCAAGTCTCCCTACGTGACTTGACTTCCTTCTTACCATCAACCCACACACCCATTATCTAAACATAACGCATCTTTGCACATAAATAATCCTTTATCATCTTGTCTGTCTGCATGCATGTGTGTCTTATAAGTCTGACCCAAAGAGAGCAGCATTTGAGCCTCTATATTAAGCACTGTGTATTGCCACGGGCCCCCTTGGGCTCAGCGTATTGATTGAAGTGGGCAGACATGGCAGCCGTCCAGTAGTAATGTGTCCTTGTGTGTGTGTGTGTCTGTTTATGTCTGTACGTGTTTGCTTGTGTGTCTGATTTGGGGAGGTGCATCGTGGTAATGGGGAAGGATACTGTAGGCGCCTGTGGTAAGGCTTTTGCACTGTCTGATGGAGTATGTGTGTGTTTATGTGTGCGTGCAGGGTAGTCAGCCCTGTGAACTGTTCGCTGCCTATACACACACACACACACACACACACACACACACACACACACACACACACACACACTCACGCACACACACACACACACTACTCACCGGTAGTAAACGTGCACACAGCAAACCAACACACATGTAAACAGATTACTCACACACACGCGGCCGCGCGGTGTCTCTCTGTGTGTCAAAGCAGCCGAGACCAACTACCACCCACTGTAGTCATGACAGGTGCTAAAAGAGAACCCAGCGGAGAAATTTCTCCACTCAGAGTTTCCCCGACGCTGCCGTTAAACAGCCCACTTCATCTGTACAGTACCAGACACCGGCACAGCATTTCCTCCCCTTCCTTCTTTCCCAAACGTCGGAGTCTCACAGTATGATCAAAGCTTCCAGGGATTCATCTCGCTCGTGTATCCGTCCCCATCTTAGTCACTTTCTGTGTCACTGTCCAACTTCCTGTCACTCTTTCTCTGCCCGTGTCCATGTGCTCTGGCTACTGGGTGAGGTTTTGGAGGAGTCCCATGTTCTTGTGTGGCATGGTGAAGGCTTCCTGTGGTGGGGCAGGGCAGGCAGGGGTGGGGCGGAGCTAGCTGCGAGCGCCGGGGCCGGGCACCATGCCAGGCTCTGCCCAATCACCCTCTCTAAGCCTGGGCACTGTCACTGATTTTAACCCTTTTAAACCCGCTGTCTCCAGAACACACTCGGATGTGGAGGATTTTGTCTTAAATGACAGAAGAGACTTGATCTTATGTCTATTTTTATTTCTGACATTTTTTTTTAAATGAAAAAGCTCACTTTAAAACATTTGTTTCCTTGGTAAATTGCCTCACATGTCTATATTTTCTTAGATATCTAAAGCAGCGGATGTTTTTTCAGCAGGCTTTGGCATCAGTCCTCGCAATCAAAGAGCACTGGCTTCTTTGTTGACTCATCATTTAGACATTTAGCAGTAACACAAATAGAGATCCTTCGTTGACAAAGTAGAGATGACGTTAATGTCTCGTCTCACAGAAGTCTTAGTAGGTCAGAAGGCATTTCTTCCACGGTGCACAATATATATAGGTACCGATAAATTATCAACAGATAATGGGAAACTTATTAACGTATTATTTTGATATTTAGCTTCTAGCTGATAAATGATCGGCCGATAAAATAAAACCACATTGCTTTGACTGACTTAACAAGTGAGCATCTACACACTCACATATGGTTTGTGCCCCTTTAAAGTTGGTTTGTGATCCGCCAATGAACACGTATTATACGAATATATATGAACATGTCTGCTTTGACAGATTATGTCGAATGCTTTTATAAAGCGTTTGTGAAGCTTTTTGATGTACTTGATGATGTCAGTTAGATTTGGTTTGAACAGAGCTGTGTAATATTAAATACCTTTCTCAATACATCTAAGCATCTGTTACCCTCAGGTGTGCATAAACTACAGGTTATGAACTTGTTTTGAAAACACAAAATGTTAAAAAGATCAGTTATCTAAAATCCATATTGTGCACTGCTATCAATAAGACATGTTGTGTTTCTTTTTATCTTGCTATCACTATCACTGCTGCTCTCTTGAGCTGCAGGTACTGAAAGTTAAACTTTCCACAAGATGAAAAAGGTTATTGTTCAGTGAAATTCAGCTGAAGTAGAATTAGATAAAACATGCTCAGGATATGTAGACTTGCATAGAAAATTATAAGTTACATACAAATAAGTCCAAAAAACACATTTCACATGATGGCAGGAGATGGCAGTTCTTTTTACCTTCACTACTCAGAGACCTTTTAGTTTTGGTATTTGTCCTTCATTTTAGGGGTGCCATTACTTATTAGTCATGACCTAATCTGGAGACCATTATCTCAATTAACCGATTAGGCCTCTTTGTTTGGTCTATAAAATGTAAATAAAATTGTTCATGTTGTTCGAACAACAGTCCCAAAGTTAAAAATGTTCAGTTTAACATATCACAAGACAACAAAATATGGAAATTCTCATAATGAATAAGCTGAAACTGATGTTTTTTCATTTTTTGCTTGAAAAATTACTTAAATTATGAATTGCTTATCAAAATAGCTGCAAATGAATTTTCCATCAATCAAGTACTTGAGGAGTCAGCTCAATTACTTGAGTTTCTCTTTTTTCGTCGTTGCAAGTGCTGTCCGATGGTGTGGTCCAAGTGGCAATCAAACCCATACCTGTGGCAGTTAGCTCTGATCTGAGCAGCAGTGCAGGACCGCTGATCTTCCCAAATTGTGTCCCTGCGTGTGCACTTTATTACAGATAACTTGATTTGTGGCTGTCATTTCAAACCTAAATCTGTTATAAGTGGCAGAGAGGCTATTGTGTTCAGCAGCTTCTGTCTGTCGAGGCAACAGCGGGGTCTGGAAGGAAGCCAGTATGGTGATGGCTATAATGGATTCACACGGACAAGTGGCTCTTTGGGTCACCACGGGAACCTGAACGCGTGTCTGACTCACCTACTGCAACAACAAAGACTTGCTGTGTGCATGTGTAAATGTGGCCTGAACCTTTGTTTCCTTTATTTCATGTTTTTTTCTCTCTCTCTGTCTTGTTTCACAGTGAACACTGATACAGAAACAGCAGTGGTGAATGTTACGTACGCAACCAAGGAGGAAGCTAAAGAGTAAGCATCACAAATAATGGCCCTAAGGCTTGTATTTTTTGCCTTTGTGTATGCATAGACAAGCAGCGGCAGCACGAGAAGAATAGTACACCCGTTAAGCCTCTGTGTACTACGATGTGTGCCCTGAGGGATTCAAAAGTATGTCCACCAAGTTCAGAGCAGGGATAAATCATACTTCACTAGCAATAATATATATAGTAATGTGAATATGACTTATATTTTATGGCAGTTAATATAAATATATATATATATACAGTATATTTATATATATATGTCAACCCCCTATCCACTAGGGGTGGAACGGTTCACAAAATCCACTGTTCGGTTCATAGCACGGTTTTCGGGTCATGGTTTTTGGGTTCGGTTCGTTTGTTTTTTTCTATTTCTTTCAGATTCTAAAAATACCATGTATCAGATCTGTATCCCAATAATTAAAAAATAATTTCGAATCAGATATTCTTAAGGACGTGTCATGCAATCATGCAAAAACTGAAATAATAAGGCAGCTTGCCTGGGGAATACTGTAACAATCTTAAATTAAATTGAAATGATGATTTTCGAACAGTAGGAGAGACATTGCTGCATTTATGCATTTATATATTTAGTTGGCAAAAAGGTAAACAATTGTTTGCCTTCTAGGTAAGAATATAAACACTTTTACATTATCAAATCTTAGAAAAAATTAAGAAAATAGGTTTTCTTTCCCTAAAATACACACAAACAGCAGTCACTGAACTGACTGAATAAAGGCTAGGGTTCTGTAATTAATTTAAAATTGGGGCCGGTTAATGAAAATGATCCAAAATGAGGGGCCGTAAAAATATGAGCATCATATTAATGGATATTGTAAAATACTGCAGCGACATAGAATTGCATATAATGTCCTTATTTTATCAATGTAAATATTAGTCATGACCTCAGTGCAACAAGCTTGTCAAAAACAATCCTTGTTAAATGAACAAACCTGTTAACCAGAGGTTTTTTTACTTAATTATAGGACTAAAGTAAAGTTTGAGGCTCTTTTACTTGAGTATTTTATTTACATGCTACTTTATATTTCTACTCCACTACAAATCAGTGAAATATTCTACTTTTTACTCCACTACATTTATCTGATTACTTCAGTTACTAGTTACTTTACCAGGCTTACAAGTGAATATGAAACATTAGATTATTCATCAGAAACTGGACTGACACAAATGAGCGTAACATAAATGCAGCAGGATTTTTATGAAAATGCCTTCTCAACTTCTCCTCTTTACACACACAGATATGGCTGCAGAGTAAACTCAGGCTTCACAGTGACAGAAACTAAACTTTCTGTGTCAACCTTTCTCTTTTTAAGAGTAGAAAGAGACGTTGATGTGGTGATTTAACCTCGGATTTAACCAGACAGAAACTATTGAGAACAACAACAGAGCGGAGATAAGCGAGCTGTTGCCATGAGGATTCAAAAACCCAAGAAGAAGAGCGTAGCGAGTCTCCCAGAGCGCCGGGATTTGACGCGCTGAGACGTAGTGCTGAGATGGATACGAAAGAGGAGAGCGGTCATGAAGACTTAAGCTACGTTGCACCTCATAAACGGAACGTACACACCTGTACCGAACCGTGACATGCGTACCGAACGGGACAGATTTTTTAAATAAACCATTCCACCCCCACTATCCACACTTAAGCCCCTTTCACGCATGTAATCAATTCCTGAGGTGTTCAGGAACATTTCCTGCATGGCGTTATGTGTAAATGGAAGCAAGGATATTTAGGGAAATCTCAATTTCCCACCTCAAAACCTGGTAACATTGCAGAGAAAATGCCGGTACGGCTGTGTTGTGAATGAACAACAACATTGCAGGCAGCACGTAAAGGGTAATGTCCATCTAAGGAAAGATGCTTTCACTTGGAGGAACCAATCACAAGATGATGCTGTTTTTGAATCCAAAACTTGTTTACCATGTAGCATTTACGCCGATGCTTTTGCGGGTTAATTGACTTGAAATTGACTTGTTGAATTAAATATTTTACAAGATCACTGGCACTGGACAAAAACAGCTCCTCGCCTGCCATGTTCCTGAAAATAAACTCTACATTCCAATACCCACACTACCGTACTGTTAGTATGCTAGAAAAATATTTATCATGTCACGATACATAACATGTTAAATACAGTATGACAAAAATATCAGGATGTCCTACTACATTCGGTCCGATTCTTTGAGTGATCTAGGTGGCTACACAGCCAAAAACAGGCTAACAACAAGCAATTACAAGCTTACAACGCATAGCGTGATAAAAGCACAATACTCACCAGCAACAATGAGTGTCCATTCTATCTGCTTCCACAAATGGGCTTTTCTGTCTTTGTTGTAATAGTTTCATGCCCGTGATGAAATCAGCGCATTACTGAAAAGTTCACAGATTTTAACTCAAAGCGCTCAAAAAAGTCGACACATAAAAAAGGCATACACTCCCTCCTTATTATGTTTCTCTTTAAAACTTTTCAACATTATTGTTGCTATTGGGTTAGAGTGTGTTGCTGATGTTGCTTCTCCTGAAAGTTCATGTGCATCTTAGCGTACTTTTTTATGATGTACACGACCACTGCTTGGAAGGAGGTAATATCATGCTTACACACAAAGGGCAAGGCAAGTATATCTTAAGAAGTTGGCCAATTTAAATATTAGTAAATGACTTTTGCAAACTCTTAAGAAAGAACACAGAACCTCGATACAGCGATATTATTATTCCCTTGTATTGACACTTACAATTGATTGTATTGACAATTAGACCCGATTGTTTAATTGTAATTGCCTCTCATCTCCTGTTCCAGAGCCATTGAGAAGTTAACAGGACACCAGTGTGACGACTACTCCTTCAAGGTGTCATATATTGCGGACATGGATGCTGCTCCGCCAGACCAGGCTCCCCGCACGCGCCGTGGGGGTCGGTCGTCTCGGGACCAGGGCGCCTGTATGCCCGGACCCTCAGGAGACTTTGGCGCTCCATTCAGCGGACAACCCAAATTCCCCCTTCGCATACGCGTGCCTACTCAGTTTGTGGGAGCCATCATCGGCAAGGATGGCCTCACCATCAAGAATGTCACCAAACAGACACAGTCCAAGTAAGCTTACTCTGGTAATCCTTTTTTTTTGGGGTGGTTTTATTTACTTATTTACTATTTACTCAAAAAGCTCTGTTCCAATTTTGTGGAAGCTTGAATGAATAATATATCCAGGCTTGACCACTTGTCTGAGATATGATGCAAGATAGCACAAAATAACTAACTATAGATTTTGGAAATGAGAAGCCCAAATTATTCATAGCATGTTTACTGCCACCTCATGTTTATCTTTTGTGAACAGCACCATCCAGTTCCAACTCTTTCTTCTCTTTGCAATGCCCTAATTTGTTGTCATTCTGTACTTTTTCTGTACTTTAATTTTCTCTCTTGGTGTGCAAACGTTATTTTTACTTTGTTCTCTTGCCTCTGTCCTTCTCTACATTGCGTTCATCTCTCTGTCCGCCTCTCTCTCCCTATCTCAGGGTGGACATTCATCGGAAGGAAAATGCAGGTGCAGCAGAAAAGTCCATCACCATCCACTCAACCCCCGAGGGCTGCTCCTCTGCCTGTCGCATGATCCTGGACATTGTGCACAAGGAGGCCAATGACACCAAGGCGTGAGTCTTCCCTTCAATATGCACAAACAAGCATAAACTTACACATAAACACACTCAGGTGTTGCTGATACAGAGCATATATACACTCCCACAGGGAGATTAGACGTAATGTCTGCAGGGTTGTAATCTTATCCTTTAACCTGCCTGTACATCATTTAATCTCACTGTGCATTCTCTCTCTAGGACCACTAATACAGTAAACACAGTGCACCTGACACACACACATAGGCTAACACGTGATCGCAGCTTAGCATTTAAGAAACGAGGCCAACTTGTCTAATTGGGCTTGACACTTTTAACAAGACACTGCACCTTTATAAACTCTTCGCACTTCTACCGGATCTCAGTATCAACACCAACAGATTGTGTCTGTCTTTGTTTTCAAGTCTGATGTTTGTCCGCCTTTACATTTTCCCTAGTGACGTGTGCACACAGTTGGTGTATACAATGCCAAGGCTACAGCCAACATTGCTGGATTCAGAAAGAATTTACTTCCTTTTAAAGATATAATCCCTAAGATTTTTATCTAGTTAACTATCTGTTAAGTTACTATCTATTAAAGAGTGAGTTAAATCAATTGTGACTGAGCATATGACCCACTAAAACAAGAACTTCTACTTGCCTTTTTGCTGCGTCTCTGTGGCGACATTGCCTCTCTAAATGCAATACGCCGCCATGTTAGTGACGCTGTTCACTCAGTCATGGTCATGGTGTGCTTGTCGCTGTCGGTTATGCTGCGTTCACTTGTAATCTGAAATCAGGAACTTCCGACTTCTGAGTCAGGCTTGTAAAAAAGTGCAGAAATGTAATAGGAACGTGTGTGTGTGTATGGATTTAAGAAGGTAACATTAGAGTTGAGCTGGATACTCGGCGGAGTATCCAGTATGGATAAAGCAATTTTGCCGAATACGAGTATTATATGAGTAATACGAGTCAATATCTGTGCTTGGATTGAATAAAAATCCTCATGGGGTAGCTGACACCACCCCTCACCTACGCACATACAAATGTGTTGCACTCTGCTCATGAACACGGGAGGATGTTACCAAGTACCTGCCCAAGGGCAAAGCGCAAAACAACAAGAAAAACAATTGAAAAAACATTGGACACAATGCACAAAAAGTTTGAGCAATAGAGTTGTGTCTCTGCCATATCCCTGCACTGGGCTCTACAGAGACGAGGCCTTAGCTGCTGGAGGTGTTTCACCAAGGCTATTTTTTAGCCTCGAACGCTACTTCTCCTGCCCCTAACTCGATTTAGGTTGGGTCTAAAATTATGCCCACATACATTTTTTTAGTAGAGGGTCTCAAGATAATTATGAGTCTTTCGATTGGTAACCAAAAAAAAAATTCGGAGGTGGTCTCCTCTTCCCCGCATGTATGGGAGTGAATGGACGATTGTGCTTCCGGGCACAGGACAGCCACTTAAACAGGTGAGTGCTGCAGTACCATGCTTTTCTACTTAGCCCAAGGTAGCGCTCCCTCTCTCTGACTCACTCACACACACACACACACACACACACACACACACACACACACACACACACACACACACACACAGACACACACACACACACACCTAGGGTTGGCTGTATTTGTAATAATGCTTTGCAGTTTTTTATGGGTCTGTTGTAACAATAATAATCTTCTAAAAATTTTCCTGGAGAGAACCATGGAATTAGGTATTGAGCATGGACAAAATAGAGACAAAGGTCCAAGTCTTGGGGAAGTATACTTGGTTATATTGAGTTTAAAATCAGTCGATGATTTCCAGAGAAAGAAGGGCTCCATTTATCACAATTAAATATTCATTCATCATTATCATTTCACAATCAAATCTTCCGGCCTTCATTGTCTTCAAAACAGCTCATAAATCCCTGTCAAAAAAACAACATTTACTATGGTATAATACTGGAGATATCAGAATCGTTATTAGTGATACAGATCACCTTGCCTTTCCTTCCAGGCCCGTGAGACAAAAGTAGAGACTTAAACATCAAAATTAAACAACCATTGCAACATGTGCCCGTGCGTGCAGAATACTTCAGGGTTTTGTTGAGCTATTTCATGGAAAATTAACTCTCTTAAATCATCATCATTTGTACGGGACAAAAGAAACTCACTTTCCAATACTAAATTACACAATTTGTGTTCCTCCTGAATATATTTGTAAAGCGACCAACCTCAATAGCGAATAATACCAATAAGAGGAAGGATACTAGACAAATGAGATACAACATTTGATTCAGGGACAAAACCTTGTTTGATATTACCTATACATCCTTAACTTTGGATTTGACAAGCAACATTATTATCAGAATCTTTATTCTTCATATATGCTAAATTGCATGCTTGCCTGTTGACAAAATATATTAAATCGTACTGGAATAACAGAATAAATTACTTTCAAAAATCAAATACTAAACTTGTAATATTGTCTTTTTTAATAGTTGCTAAGATGTCTGAGAAATCTTATCACTTGTTAACGTTTTGTATCATTTGTTTCTTATTAAACTGTTGTATTTTATTAGATAGAGGGAAAAAATAAGAGTTGGCCAAAAACAGTCGGCTGCCTTGATTTTGAAAGATTAGCAGAAAACCCCAGCCGACCTCTTGTTGTAGCTGTACCTTGTTTACTATAAACTGTGGTGAACGGTGTCTTCTTGCAGCAGGAAACTTGTGTGGGCATGTGGACAAAAACTCTACAGGAAAATGGATTATAGGTCCTACTCGCACTTGCATTCTGGGTTTCTTTAGAACATGTTTACATGCTTTAATGTTCAAAAAACACAATATTTTTCTCATACTGTCTGTCTGAATATACCAGTATTCACTCTCTGAAGCGCTCCATTTTCGCACCTGTGTCTTTAAGCCCCCCCTCCTGAATCTGTAAAACCCAAAAAGGAACCATTGTGCATGCATCACTAAATAAAAAGCTCATGTCGTAACATTGTGCCCTGCGCTTAGACCAGCTGGGCAGCTGTCCACATTCCTGTTCATTGCCATCACACAATGACATTCCTCACACCACATCAGTGACAATCAGCGGAACTTACGTATCTTCTATCATCTCGCCTAACCTGTGTGTGTGTGTGTGTGTGTGTGTGTGTGTGTGTGTGTGTGTGTGTGTGTGTGTGTGTGTGTGTGTGTGTGTGTGTGTGTGTGTGTGTGTGTGTGTGTGTGTGTGTGTGTGTGTGCGCGCGCACAGGACGGAGGACATCCCTCTGAAGATCCTCGCCCAAAACAACCTTGTGGGCCGGCTGATTGGGAAGGGGGGCCGCAACATGAAGAAGATCGAGGAGGACACAGGGACCAAGATTACCATCTCCTCGTAAGTCGCCTCTCCTGCTGCTTCAGCCTTCCTCTTTCACACACGCCCACGACTCTGTGGCACACACACACACACACATATACACACACACACACACCTAGGGTTGGCTGTATTTGTAATAAATAATGCTTTACAGTTTTTTATGGGTCTGTTGTAACAATAATACTTTTCTAAAAGTTTTCCTGGAGAGAACCATGGAATTAGGTATTGAGCATTGACAAAATAGAGACAGAGGTCCAAGACTTGGGGAAGTGTACTTGGTTATATTGAGTTTAAAAATCAGTCGATGATTTCCAGAGAAAGAAGGGCTCCATTTATCACAATTAAATATTCATTCATCATTATCATTTCACAATCAAATCTTCCGGCCTTCATTGTCTTCAAAACAATTCATAAATCCCTGGCAAAAAACCCCAATATTTACTCTAATATATATTTACACTGGAGTATTTGAACGCTTTGATGCGAGTGTGATTGTGGCATTACGGAACAGCGGCAATTTGGAATATCATCAATTTAACCATAGCACATATAAAAGGCAACAATTTCAACTTCTTGGCGCCACACCTTTCTACAACTGTGCTCATTAGCCTCTCAGCATGTGGTTTCACTTAACTGAGCTGTGAGAGAAGAAATGTGAAGAGTTGCTTACAGCTCCTTCACTCCAGAACACGATATCAGAGAGGCGGTGATTACACCCCATTTAACAGGCCGCGCTCACCAGCCTTCGTTCATTTAGGTCTAATGAATTGCTCTGTCTCTCTGAGCTCTGAGGACGTAATGAGCCTTAAGAAAGACAGAGCTGAGGGGAGAGACAAAGAGAGAGGGAGAGTTTCCATTTGAAAATAGGCAAACAGTGCATTCAGTATTAATGGATATGTGAAGTCCTGTGAAGTTGTTCAAAAAAGATTAGGTTGTACTGTAACTGCTACGCTGTATAAAAGTATCCTGTAAAGGTGAGGAAAGAAATGACTTGAGATTTTACGAGATCCAAGTGAGCATCTTTGTGGTAAAAGCAGTGTTTTAAAAAAATGTGAGAGCAACTTTTCGGGTACACTTTTCACTTAAATGAGGTTAAACTGTGGTTTAATTTCAGAACGATTGAAGCCGTTTGGCAGCGATTGGCACAAAATGATAAGAGCAAATGAAATATTTTTGCTACAGTGTTTTTACACTAATGCTTCTCTACAGCAGTGTTTCTCCCAAAATATTAATAAGCAATGATGGATGAATTCATTTCATCTGTACCGTGCATACATGTGTCACTCTGCCGATATTTACATCCTGACCTTGAGAGGGAAAAGCACATTTAAAGGGCCATTGCTACTCTTTTGTACACACTGTGAAGAGAGTTATATCTTATATCTGTAATATCTTTTGTGTCTCTGGAGGAACTTTGAGTCTCGAAAAAAGACAACGATCCTGAGGATATCATCAGGGTTATCTTGGTTTGGGCAATGAGACTTCAGATTCATAACATAGAGTCTGCATGCATCATTATTCTCATTTTCATCGCAAACTATATCAAAATGATCATGGTGTTTTTTGTACCAATCAAAGTCTTTTTCTCCATGCTTAACACGCCAAAACTTAATTCACAGTGGTATTTTGACACATATGTTGCCTTTAACAAATATTGTGCCCCCCTGCGATTAGGATACTCCACTAGTCCGTAATGCATGGCCCTATTTCTTTCATATCGATGAAAATGTATTCATCTGAAAAACGCTGGAAGCTTCCAACTTGCAAGACTTACTCTTGCTATCTGTCACCAATGCCCGTCTTGAAATGGGGAAAAAGGGCTTTTAGGTACGTTGCTCCAGTGGGACACTGATTTGGGTCCTTTTTCAAAAATAGATTGAAGGAGTCAAAGGAAAGTACATCAGGTAGTTGATGCTTTGATGCTATTTTCCCTTATGTGATCTAGGATATGATTATTCCTGAGTCTTGTTTTTGGTATACTCATGCTATGATTTGAAATTGTCTTGTCTTTTAACTGTTGTATGCCTGAAAACATTGTTTAACGTGCTGCTGCTGTCTTAGCTAGGACACTTTTAAAATATTTTTTTTTAATCTCAATGAGGCTTATCCTGTTTATATAAATTCTCCTTTGCAGGTTACAAGACTTAACCTTTTACAACGCTGAGAGGACCATCACAGTGAGGGGCAACTTGGAGGCGTGTTGTAAAGCCGAGGCGGAGATCACAAAGAAACTGAGGGAAGCCTTCGAGAATGACATTGCTGCTATAAATGTAAGCCGAGCCTAAAGGTTACCATCTGCAGGCCCCTTGAACATTCATTGTGTGTGTTGTGTGTGTGGTTATGATCTCAGGATGAATCACACAGACTGACAGGTGAACAACGGAGAGGGAGTGATGATATGCAGCGGGATGATATCGTCTCCCCACTCAGAACTTTACAACCAGTTGTCTGCTTGGTCAATGGATAACAGTAAACGATCACTGAACACCTCATCAGTGTGTATTTGAGCGCAGCGTGTCTGCTTACGTGTGTGTATGTGTTCCTCTGACTCACCCTCACTTCCCCTGCTGTGCGTCTTTGTTGCTGCAGTAACACACTGCGTTTCCCAGCATCCATCTGATATCTGTAGGCCGCTCTCTCTCACCCAGATCCTCTTTCTCACTGCCCTGATGACATCACCAGCGCTGAAGCCAGAGAGGTCAAGCTAAGAGAAGGAGAGATAGTGATGATATCACCCGCCGCACACTCCCCACATACTGTGACGATGCTCTTTATGATGAACAGCAGTTAATATCAGTATCTCTGAGCTGCCAATTATCGCCTTAATTTTTGAGCGTTCCAAATATTGGCTGAGAAATAATCAACGAGAAGTATCACGCAGCATGCGGTTAATTTGTACGGGCTGGTGAGAGCAGTTCTGGCACCTGCCGGGCCGAGCGTGTACTCAGTAAGCAGTGAGGGCCATCTAGCGTGACAGTGTGGATATTACACAAAGCTTTCTGGGAACAAGGAAGTGAAAGAAGGTGGCGTGTGTCTTCACGGATATGAAACCAGAATAGCTGACTTGAAATGTTCTTGTCATGCAATGACAACAGCAAACAGCCCCGTTTACAGTGCTGTGGCTGCATTTTTCGGATATAGTCCAGCAGGTCTTGAAATTTTTTTTTTCAGCTTAACCCCCATCCTACAAACTGCAGCACCCAGCTGAGCTACACATGTGGTATATGTGCTTTATTCTATCAATTCAATATGTCATGACTTTGTCCTCATGTGCTCTCTCTATTTTAACTTTATACACTATTCAAATGAACTGTAACGTTCCTGAATTAATAATCTTTTTTTTTTCTTCTTCAGATGACATTTATGACATATTTAATATTGTTTTAAGAAGAAATAAGTTAACATTTTGCCGCAGGAGTTTATTCTTTTCAGTAGTCCTTGTATGTTGACAGTCACCAAATAAGTAGATACATGGTTTTCACTAGACAATAAACATAAATACGAGTAACACTTTACATGGATGGATAGGTATATAATTATTGGAGTAAAGGAACAGCTCACACAACAAGCAACTAATTATTATTATTTACTTATTATTCTCATTATTGATGAATCTGCCAATTATTTTTTCTTTGTCATTTGTTTTTCTCCTAAATTCAGCCTTTTACCTTCAACGCATGGTCGTCTAGTTTTCAACTTGTGGCTAAAATATGCCTCTCTTCTTCTGCTCAGCAACAGGCCAACCTGATCCCAGGCCTGAACCTGAATGCTTTAGGCATCTTCTCCTCTGGTCTGCCAGTGCTGCCCCCTGCTGCTGGACCACGTGGTGCACTGCCCCCTGTGGCAACAGCAGGATATAACCCATTCTTTGTGAGTACCCTCTTTTTCAAACTCTGTACACAGCCACAAAAGGTGGTGAAAAAAGATTCTTCTTCTTTTCAAATGACTTTACCGATGTTGGTTTGACCTGTACAGCACAGCAATGCACAGCTCCTGTGGGGATTAGTTTTTATCTTGATAAAGCAATTTGTTTCTAGAACGTGGTAAACCAGGTTCTCCCTGAAGTGCTTTTTGAAAAAACAACATGGTGTTAACTCAGGTTTTCCTGCATGATGCTGTATGAAACAACCGAAATTCCCCCATCTTCTCCAGAGATGAGTCAGTTTGTCTGTACAACAAAGTCTCCACTCATTGCCAGAAGGGGTCGAGCCAAAGTGGCGTGAGACAGTGTGTGAGAATGTATTTGCGTGCTTCAGAGTCAAGAAATTTAGTGTGTGATTCACCGTGAGTCTATGCCTTGAAATTCCCCCTAAAAAGAGCTTGAGCTGAATATGTGCATGTGTGTACTGTAAATGTGTGTTTGTGTCACTTCACTTTCAGAGTCACTCTTCACATCTCAGTGGCATGTACGGGGTTTCTCCAGCAAGTGCCATCACCCACCAGCACTCAGTACGTTCCCTTGAATTTGCACTATTTTTCCTTGCTGATCTGAGGCCTAACCTATTTTTTTGTTTTGTACACTTGCGTCATACTGTATCGATTGTCAAAAACACTATATCGATTTTTTATTAACCCTCTGGGACCAGTGGGAACTGACGATCCCGGCTGACTTTAAGAGGCTTTAGCGGGCTCTATTTCAAAGCTAGAGTGAAAATATTGGTTTCTTATGAAACTAGACTATCTAAGACATCCATTGGTGCCGTGATATGCTGGTTTGCCGGAACAAGGCTGAATGACACTCCAAAGTTAGGCTAAGTTTTGTTCTTTATACAATGACAGTTTTCCTAACATTAGATTAAAAAAAACAGAATATACCGTTACACTTTCAGTATTTCAGTATATTGAATGGTAACCCCTTAATCATGATAGGTATCGTCAGATTCTTGCCAATAGCCTCCAGGAAAGGCACTGCCGTAATATAAAGATGAAGAGGAAGCTATAAGACTAGTGGACAGAAAGACATAAGTAAGAGACGATGACAACTACTCAGTCAGCGTCTCTGCTGAACTGTATTCCTGCGTACCATCACCCAGTCACCAGAACACCACAAATATTTCTGGAAAGGGACTTTTCAGCCTAGAGTTGTCCTGTGGCTCATGAAAAATTCACTTCATAAACCTCGAGTACATGAGCGTTACCAAGCTAAGAAAAACAAAAACATAGGGCAACCACCAGCCCTAATAGGAAATATTCCGTTCAGACCCAGCCAGAGTGGGATTTTCACCCGAAGAGAAAAACCCAAGAAGAGAGCTCAATTTAGCTTTCCTTGCGTGTGGTGTCATTATTTTTGGCTGCTCTTCAAGTATCTGACGAGTTAAATAAAAATTATTACAACTGTTTAAAGCAGTTTTGAAATGTTATTCTCTGCCCCAATCAGCCATAGAGTTGAGTAAAATTGTAGTGAAATATATTTTTCATTGTGGTCTCTTTTTTTAGCAACAGGCTCCAGAACAGGAGGTTGTCTACCTCTTTATTCCAACTCAGGCAGTCGGGGCCCTGATCGGCAAGAAGGGCCAGCACATCAAACAACTCGCCCATTTCGCTGGAGCTTCCATCAAGGTGAGTCTGTCAGCATCAGTAGAGTGCTGATTTCAATTAGAAGCAGGGGAAATAGGTGGTCAAACCATCTCTGATCAACATGCATCGCATTCTTTGAAGCTTTGCGTCAGGCGTTAAGGTGAAGTTTATAAGTTGGCAGTCACTGCTAGCTGAGTCAGCAGCATGTCATGGACCACAGCTAAGGGTGTTAGTTATTTATGGTCAGAAAGGGGGATGAGTCGTGAGCTGAGCATTTCAGAAATCCTCATCTGGAGAGGCGGGACAGCTGGTCAGTGAATCCTCATAACATTAAAGATATTTATTTGTAGGAATTTTCAGACATCACTCCATAACCCATCTGTGTGTGTGTGTGTGTGTGTGTGTGTGTGTGTGTGTGTGTGTGTGTGTGTGTGTGTGTGTGTGTGTGTGTGTGTGTGTGTGTGTGTGTGTGTGTGTGTGTGTGTGTGTGTGTGTGTGTGTGTCAGATTGCCCCAGCCAAGAGCCCAGAGGATAATGAGAGGATGGTTATCATTACTGGAATCCCAGAGGCTCAGTTTAAGGTAAAAACACAATGAATATGTGAATGAATATGCATTAAAATTAAATGATTTAACGCTGAAATTGTATGCAACCATTGTGATAAACATTTGCGACTTAAAATGACTATTTAATTGTCCTATGTTATAGTAAACAGCAGTGAATCACTGTGTCTCCATTTTTCCCAGTCTCTCCTTGCCTCATTCCCTCCTCTGTATTCCAGGCCCAAGGTCGGATATTTGGGAAGCTGAAAGAGGAGAACTTCTTCTCAGGGAAGGAAGAGGTCAAATTGGAGACACACATCAAGGTTCCTTCAACTGCAGCTGGGAGGGTCATCGGTAAAGGCGGCAAGACTGTGAGTTGATGAACTGAACTGAATCATGGGAACGAGGAAAAATACCACCTGCTTTGCTTGATTTCATTAAAGAGTGTTTCACTTTACCTTCATTTGTCAGTGAGGCTGGGGGTGAAATTCAAAGCAAGATAATGATCTCTCTTTTTTTTTTTAAGGTAAACGAGCTGCAGAACCTTACGAGTGCTGAGGTCATCGTACCGCGGGACCAAACTCCAGACGAGAATGACGAGGTCTTTGTGAAAATCAGCGGGCATTTCTTTGCCAGCCAGGTACGCAGAACAAGGATTAAGGGCGCACTCACACTGTCATTCCGCACCGGGCCAAAATCGGTTTTTCGGGTCAAGCCTAGTACATTTGACCAGTGTGAGTGCAAGCGCTCCGCGCATAACTGCGGCCAGCTGGCCGTCCACGGCCCGTCTGAGAGAGGTGGGCTTTTGTAGAGCGCGTTTGCACATGTACGAGCATGAGCGTGCGCACGTGTACGAGCACGAGGCCTACGACGGTTCTGACGTAATTTATGTGCGCCTGTTCGGACATGTAAATAGAAGGACGGACCATGCGCGGACATTTAACAACAACAACAATGGCGGCGAAAGGTTCACGTTGGTTTGATGCGGAGGTGGAGTGTTTACTGCAGATTTGGTCGGATGAAAATATTCAAAAACAGTCGACAAGACGCACAAAACTCTGAGGTCTATGGAAAGATTTGTAAACAAAGCGACGCGTCGCGATGACGTCAATCAATGCGTGTGACATGTTACGCCGTGATGACGTATGGACAGCAAGAAGCATTTGCGCGAGGCCCAGGCAGTGTGAGTACAAACGGGCTGGCCAGCGGGGGGAGAGGGAGAAGGGGACAAGTACCCTAAAGCCCGGGGCGCGGTGCGGTAGGACAGTGTGAGTGCGCCCTAAGACCCTGAGCTGTCACTCATTTGGGATGATTTGTTTGAATGTCAAATGAGTAAGTGTCACAAATGAAGTGCAAAAGGCCCCCGGATCATGCGATCTACAACAAACAGAGGAATGCAAAGCCCTGCATGTGTTAATGGTAGTTAATTCTGATGATGCTCAAGAATGTGAGTTTAGCTCCAAGAGACCTTATTCGCAGAGTTATGTGCGATGTAGTCTCTATAAACATAATCTGCAGGATCTGTAGGCAACCGGACAAGATGTTGTAGAGAGAGTTGTAGTCTGAGTAGTATTTACCAATCACGTTTGAGCAGGCCGTGGTTGCATGCAGGTCAACAGTTGCATTGACCTTATATGAACAAGTAACCAAGATTTATCCAGTGTGGCTGACTAGATCACCTTTCTGTGTGTTATTTTCACACGTACACACATTGTCACAATTAACACCTTCTCCTGCGTGTGATGTCTCTCCGACAGACTGCACAGAGGAAGATTCGGGAGATCATTCAGCAGGTCAAACAGCAGGAACAGAAGCACCAGCAGTGCGCCGCCGTGTCACCGCACTTCTCCAAGTGACCAGCGGCGTGGTTCCAGCGGGCGCCAGCCAATGAATGTAGCCCTCCAAAATGGACAGAGACCTACCCAGACAAAGGCCAGGGCCAAGGGGGACATGCAGGGCAGACCAGCAGCACCGGGATCAAAACCAAAGAACTTCATGAGGGGGGAAACAAGTGAGAGCCCAAGGCTGAGGGCATTGTGTGCACTGCCAGCCCTGTGAGAGCGATAGATTGATAGAAACTGTACTGATGTAATATAATTAAAAAGACCAAAAAAAAAAATCTACAAGAAAGGTGGAAATGGCAGAGAATTTGGGAACTGTTGTCTTCACAGTTAAAAAGGTAATGGAAATAGTATGTTGCCCTGCATAACGTTATCTCTTTAGTTGGACTAACATAGGCCTAACAAACTGATAAAACAACTGTATTAAGTGGAGCATATACAAGGCATTGTGATTGATATTTTGGGTTAGATTGAGAGCAAGTGACAATGGGCACATGCTTTCATAAGAGTTTGAGATATTCAGATTGCAAGATTACATGTCCTTAGCAGTATTAACACAGAGTAGAACAGTATATTGATTCACGCTGAGAGTATGCACTGTTGTTTCCTATCAAAATGACAGTACAACCTGGTGTAGTTTTTTAATGTTTGCTTGTTCCAGAGATTGATTGGGCTGTGGCAGCCACGTAAAGCAGCCCTCCTTGTTTGTTAACATCATAGGTCACTGAAATCAAAAAGAAAACCCCTATAAGTAAATGCGGTGAATGGTTCTGAGTCCTTGTAACAAGCCTGTGTGTGTGCCAACACAAAAGATAACGTCCCTTTGAAATGTCTCTCACCGGTCATATCTGATGCTTTACTTCTTTTTTTGTTTCTTCCTTTTCTGTTTATTTCTGCTTCACTTTCTCATCACTCTCTCTCATCTGGCGTGTTTTTTTAATAGGATAAACATGTGTCTTCAAGAAACCCTTTTTTGCCCCCGTAGCCTTTTGATAACATTGAACTGACTGATTTTTTTTTTTAGACCAGTAAATTGGTATCTCTCTCCCGTGCTGTACAGTAGACTATATCTACAGTTGTGCTTGTCCTGATATTAATTTAAAAAAGTCAAAAGGATGTCTCCAAAGGCATCCTCCTCAATGATCAGAGAAAAAATTGACATCTTAAAAAAAAAGAAGAAAATTGGTGCACCTTTGCTTGTCGTATTGAATGTGCACGGCCTCACGCTCGGCCTTATGGGGACGTCACGAGGGCCGACGCAATGTCAGCTGAGGGCCCAGAGAGGGGACTTGGGTTTAAGGGAGGGTAAAAACTTGTGGTGTGTGTAGTGGCAGTGAGGAAAAGGTTTTTGGGTTAGAAGGTGGAGGTGGGGGGTGGCTATGGTTATGGGGAGGCACTGCATGACCTGTGGTACACACACATCCGCAAACGTGACCGCAGCCGCCACGTTTGGCTTTAACCCTCTTTTGTCAGGGAGCTTCTCAAACGGCATGACAGCTGTGAATGTACGATATGCAGGATTCTTAGAAATATCACCCCTGCCGTGTCCAGCAGGCACAGACACACAGATTGTTATTCTCACTCTTGCTCTTTTCTTTTTTTTTCTTTTTTATTCTTAGCAAATAAGTGTGCTGCTGGATACGCAGGACCTGGTGTCCCTTTGTGCTTTACTTTGGAGATCATGGAAGCTTGTTGCCTTATTTTGTCACCTTCACCCACCAGCTCCATCTTCCAGACGCAAGGTTATTACTAATACGCACAGCTTCCTCCGTGTGTGTGTGTATGTGTGTGTGTGTGTGTGTGTGCGCGTGTGCGTTCTTGTGTGTGTATATATATATAAAAAGAGAGAGTAATATTTATGAATCTATTTTTTCCTATTTTGTGATGAGAGCTATTGATAAGAAACAAAAAGAAAACACAGTCCTTTTCTTTTTTTTCCACAGTGGGACACTGCCATATTATTTTGAAGGGAAGTGTTTATTTTCTTGAAAACTAGACTATGAATATTAATATAAATAAAAACCTGAAAAAATAGGAGAACAGTAAAGTGAACCACCGCGTGAACTTTGGTCAGGATGTGAACAGTGCGCATGTCAGTATTGTGATCTACCTCAGGCTTCAGGGTACCTCAGTCCAATCTTTCATTTCCCCTTTTCCACATTTTGTATGCCTTGTTAACTGATCATTTTGAGCGTTTTTAATTTTCTTTTTTAATGAAAAAAATAAACAGGAATAAAACAAAGCATCTATAGAAATCTCTAAACTCTTGAGGTCCAGCCGACTAGTGAAACTTTGTAAACCGTAGTCAACTCTGTTGGACTGTCTTTGCCTGGACGCCTACAACCTTTTAATGATACACGTCAAAAGGATTTCCAAGTACATTTGTGCTAGAAAGGAATGAAGAGCAGGATCTAATATAAGGGGTACTTACCTGCCCGAAGTGGTTCTGAATGTGGATGTTGTGTACTGATTTCACCATCAAAGAAAGAAAAAAAGATACAAATCAGTTGATAGAAACAGAAACTAACCAACTGTACCTCCAGGTTTTTTTAGACTTAAAAAGGAAAAAAAAATGTTTATTCACTTGTGAGAAAAAAAATTTTAATTTTTTTTTTAACAACCCAATTCAATCTTACCAGCTCTATTTGATAACAGCATACGCTGGGGTTGATTTGAAGAAAACACAAAGCTGCAAAAATACACTGACAGGACTCTTGAACAAGGTGTAAAAACCCTAGTCTTCTGTGTAGAATGTAGATCAACTCTAGCCGTTGAAATGTCACTGTGTACGACAAGATAACTGTATATCTGTAAACATGTACAATAAGAGTCACACATAAATGCATTGTTTTCTGTCTCTCTATAACACTTATCAGTCTGCACCAGCGTTGTGAGACATGGTGGGAGAAGTTTAGACCGTCACAGCTTCCCTCAAAACTGACCTCTAAACAGTTTTCTCATCAATCTACCGAGTTTTTTTGGTGTTGTTGTTGTGCTGTACATTTCAGAATTACCTCTCAGAATCCAAGGCTGACTTTAGTTACTAAAACCGATGTAGGGCAAAAATAATTAAATAAATGATTGCTATAGCGAAAGTTAGTGTTTGTCTTTGGGGTTCTTTTAACCATTGAGAGCTGTTTTTTACTTTTTCGAGGGCGGATCTTGGTCATTAGATGAGGTGGTGGATCATTTTAGTCCCAGTGAACACAGACTAGCAGTGCTAAAATAAAAATCTATCAAACTCACACAATGCCTGAGGTTGTTTCAGCAAGCCTCCCAACAGCCGGTACAGTACCTCATACTGATGATGATGATGATGATGATGATGATGATGATGATGATGATGATAGAGCTCACCAGACCTATTTCAAATACCCTGACCTTACCCACACAAATGCAGTACGGTGTCTCTACTCCAACGCATGACTCCTGTGGTGGTCTGCTTCACTGTAGTAGAGGGCATGTCACGGATAGAAAGAAAACACAGTAGCACTGGAAATAATAGTTTGTCACTCATGGTTAGGTTGACTATGTAGAGCAGTTTTGAAGTTGAGGCTCTTTTTTTTTTTTCAGACCTCTGTCGCTCTTGTGTTTTTGGCTCTTCACAGTAAGTGCAGGTTTCCCTTCAGCTGGCTTAGTTTCACTGCGGTGTTGTCAGAGCAGAGTGTCCTGGTTGTTGAGACATCTGTAAGCCATCCGCAATCTGAGGCGAAACTTGTCAAGATGATAGTAACCTTTTTTTTAACTTCCAAGGATTGGTGTTTCTAGGTTTTGTGGGGTGTTGCTAGATATTAATATTCAGTACCAGAAAACCACAATTACACATGTGACTGAGGGTGTACTGTGTTGTTAGTCCTACCACATGGTGGTTGAATAGCTTTTTTTCTGTTGATCTGGTTTTCTCGTCATTTACACTGATTTAATTATATAGTCTGGAGCAGTAGCTGCGATTTTTTTTTTGCTTAATATACATTCCCGTTAGATCACTACCAATAATACTAGCTGTTTAATTGTGGTTGAAAAATATCCTAGCTATGGTTTTAAACGGATCTGGGAATCGGGCAAAGAATAAACTTCTCTGTGACATGCAAAGAAGAGGAGGGTTGACAGCAGTCAAATTAAATTTAGATTTGAAAAAAAAGGTGAGAACATCTTGATCTGCCTTTGCAACTGAATAGAAAAAGGGGGCATTCAACAACCATCCTAAAAATAAAGATTAACTGAGAAGGAATTTAGTCTTAAGTCTAGTTAATGTATGCAGATCCACAACAGTGTTTTGTCCTGTCTTGTTGTTCAATGGGAAAACACAAAGCATTGCATGAGACTGTTGTTGGCAATCCAGTATGTACACTTCATATTGCACTAGACTTTCAGTAGAGGTTTTACATGGATCCATTTCTTAACTGCATTTCACCATTTGGGAGATTCCTTTTGTTAAGTCACAACCCTCAAGTCCTACATTTCCCACAGGCCAAAAGGTCCCAAACAGCTCAAGGTAATGGGTGACTGTGGACAGACATGTGATCCACTGATAAATCATCTCTTGGATCCATGCCTTCCTGCTAACAGCCATGCTGTTGTTTTGAGTTGTGAGTGAACTGTATTGCTGAGCAACCTGGATCTGAGCAATAAAGAATATTTAAAAAAAAAAAAAAGAAGCTGTTTTTTTTTCATGTTTACTGTTTTATTATTTCAATATTTTTCACCTTTGAAATAAAAATAGGTGTCAAATCATTTGTGATCTGATGCACATGACATTTGTGTTACATTAAAATAAGTCTTTGAAGAAACAGAAAGCTGACATAACATTTTAACCCACATGAAAAAAGCGTTATAAATAAAACTTGGACCAGTACTGTACAAAAGACACACAGACTGGGAAAAGTGGCAGCAAAGAGAATCAATAATAAGGCTTGATTTAACAGAGGCCTTCCACTTCCTGAATTACCTGCACACTCATTTTCACATGAGTCTATAGCTGATTAAATATGACATTTAGTCACAAAAGTGACTGTTATGATGCAATTCAATTGGTTAGTCAAAAATACTGAGGCCAAAATTGCACAATTTGAAAATCATTGAGCTTAAACAGTTTAAAAATAGTACAAATCACCCAACACTATTACAATTTATACTGAAATTGCAAAATGTGATTGTCAAAACAGAAAAATACATCTTGTTCTAGAATTTATGCTGCAGCCATTATACCCATTTCAGTTAGAAATACAATAATTTGCTCAAAAACAAAAACCAAAACCCAACAATCATATGCACCATCCAGCCACAAAAGCACGGGGTGGACTGTTAACTTTTCCACAAGTCAATGTTGGAGGTAGACGTTTGTGTCTATCACAGCATGACAGGCACTTGAAACACTAGCTGATGACATTGAAGCAGTACTCTTACTATTATAATAAAAGTGCAAGAGCAAAGTCTCCTTAAAATCCTTCCCTCTTTTCATACAATTACTGTACATTCATCTATATACATACTGTATACTGAACATACTGTGCCCATGGAAGCTGTGGCACAGAAACACTTGGTGACACATGTTACTTGGCATCAAATCCTACAGTGCTGCCAGTCTTAATTTTCTTAAAGCCATCCATCTCCCGAAAAGTAGAGGGCTCCAGATAAAAGAAACCTTTACACAAGTTTTTCTGAAGAGTCACCACTTTGAATACATTCACTCTTGAGGCCAGAGGACATCAAAGTACCAAGGAACAAACTCATTCCCAGAAGAAATCACTGGACCTTCTTATCTGTGATGAGCCCGTTCTGTGATTGTACATCGAGTTTGAGACGCTTCTGACTGAAGCGGCGGATGAGGGCGCCAGGCAGCAGAGCCATGCAGGCAATGGCGAGCAGCTGCAGCAGCCTCTCCCAGGAGAATAGGTCATCGAGCGACGCCACCTCAGACAGCATGACGCCCGTCTGGACACAGATGAAGTTGTACGGCAAGAGGCCTTTATGTGCAGTGTTGAGAGAAATGATCAATGAGTACTTTAAAAGGGACATATCATGATGATATTCAGGTTCATATTTGTATTTTGGGTTTCTACTAGAGCATATTTACATGCTTTAATGATAAAAAAATACAAAATTTTTCCTCATATGGTCTGTCTGAATATACCTGTATTCACCCTTGTAGTAACATAACTCCTGCATAAGCTGTACTCCTTACTTTCATCTCCTCTGAAAGCCTCCTCTCTCCTCGACTACGCTGAACGCATTTAAGCAAATGAGACATCCTTTAACACGGCGGGTCGCGATTTACTGGTCACGGGATTGAGGATAGAGGAGCCGAGGAGGGATATTGAGATGAACCCTGTGTCCTTTAACGGCACTGTAGCAGCACTTTGTACCTTTATATTGTACATATATATACGTATATGTATATATATATACACACATATATTGTACGGCAGATTTAAAAAGGCACAGTTTCTGAATACAGGCTGTGTGCAATTCTCTGTGAATTGAGTGTTAAGATAGAAGACATGGAATTATCACTTACAGTACAATATGAATCACTGTAAGTTTGAAGCCACATGCTAAAAACTAATAATCTCTGGTTTGAATCTTTGTTCATTGTCCCCTTTTAGAGGGACAAATATAATTGGTATGTAAAATAATGACCATTCAAGTGGCCTTTAGGTGTTAGATTTGGGTGAATATGAAGTCCTTCTATTTTATTGTTTTATATTTATCTGGAGGGAAATCATGAATGTAAAGTGGTAGGTGCATTACGCTTCTCCAAAACTAAGATTTGATTTGACTTTCAATTTTCTGGAAAGCGGGAGGACTTCCCAGTTCTGTTGTTTCTCTGTCATCTCTAACTCTGGCAGTGGCCTTGTGTGCATCATCACATCGGTTACTGACAATAAGGTGATCCGTGTGTGCTTACCAATGAAGACTGAGCAGAAGAAGAAGGTGATGGGGATGTCGACAATAGGAGCAGACATGTTCAGAAACCAGTTGGGAGTCATGGGGAAAAATCTCAGGAAGAGCAGAAAGAAGAACAAACAGTCCTGGTTATCCTCAACCTGTGAGTTAAAGATAAGACGTTAAAAACGAGGACATGTTAGAATATATGAAGGGACAGAGATGCGTGTTTCTGGTTTTTGATACTGTAATTTAAAAAAACATGTGTAAGTAGAGCTCTCATGTAACAAACAGCAGACAAATTAATCATCAGTGTGTAGTATCGCATGGGATGTTTATGATTAACAGTTTAATTATTATCATTAGAGCTGTGTTTTAGCTGTGTGTCCGTGTCAGCAGTGTCATTTTCTCTCTATGTAGACACTTAAACTTGTTATCAAATATATTTCTTTACTAACAGCTTCAATATGAGTTTCCTTTAATGAGTTGTTTATGTGGTGTCACCGATTTACCTTCCTCTGTAGCATGGAGACTTTATCGGGGAAGAGGTTAACGATGTAGCACTTTCCGAAGGCCTGGGACAGGAGGTAGCACATGGTGGAGCCCACGGTGGTGAGCACAGAGGCAAGCAGCAGTCCTTGATACGGTCCGAAAATAGCTCCTGCTAAAATGTTCTTCAACACAACGACAAGCAGAGAGGGCCATTATAAATATGTGTAATGAGAAGAAAGATTCTGTTTATAACTGAATTAATATACATAAATGTTGTGTAAATGTATATATTACTATTTATGTAAGTTCCGCTGATTGTCACTGATGTGGTGTGAGGAATGTCATAGTGTGATGGCAATGGACAGGAATGTGGACAGCTCTGATCGACAGTAACCGTAGTGTAAGATGCTGGGTGTCACTTTAACCAGCAGGGGGTGTGTGGTTCAGCTTATATATATTTGTTTGTTTCCCAGCCTTACTTATGACTTAAAAGTTTCATTGCTTTTTCATGTAAAAAACATTGTGTCAAATAAATCACTGTGATCGTATTTTAAACATCCATAGTTTTTTTCCCCTTGTTCAGAATGCCTACCTTTCCAGCATCAGTACAGAATAGAGAACTATTTTTGACCTTACCAGGAACGATGATCCAGGAATGGCAAAGGACTGTTTGTAGAGATATGCACTGCAGAAGAGTAGCAGGACATATCCGCTGTGCTCTGTCTTGTAGAACTGCAGGAGCTCAGCCAGATCCCTCAGCTCTTCCAAGTTTGAAGGGAACTTTAACCTGCGAGAACGTCCACACTCAAGTTATAGTCCGGCCATTTGTTCTTTCATGAACAAACAAGAATGGGTTGGTAACCTCACATACATGCGCACACACACACAAAAGATCAATTACCTTTTATGATTTGCTTCGTTTATGAGCAAAATAAGGGGACCCTTGTCTACACTTATAACAGGTAATCTAGTTGTCTAGTAGCAGTTCAATTCAGGTAAACAACTGTGTAAAGTAGCCAATATTAATAATTCACAGTGATGGGAATATTAAGCGCTACAGCATGACATTCGGAATGATGGCCCAGTTGTGTATCACTGTATTCCTGGTTGTGGTGTGTGTGTGTGTGTATGTGTGTGTGTGTGTGTGTGTGTGTGTGTGTGTGTGTGAGAGAGAGAGAGAGAGAGCGAGTGAAAGAGAGTGTCTAAAACGTAAAACATTCATTAATTTATTTCAACAACTCTGTAATCTTTGATTTCAAAAAGCTGAATGAGTTCTCCAAATCAAATAAACACTCCCTAAAAACAAAACAAAAAACAAATCTGGCTGCCCAATATGTATCAAGATGCCACAGCCACACACACACACACACACACACACACACACACACACACACACACACACACACACACACACACACACACACACACACACACACACACACACACACACACACACACACACACACACACACACACACACACACACACACACACACAGTAAAGCCCGTTGGAATTGAACTGTGTGTGTATGTATGAAAGAGAGCATGCTAGCATTAACCTAGCGTAAGTAATCGTAACGTTGCATTCAAATACCTCTTTAAATATTGCAGAAAATACTTGTAAAACTATATTCCCTCTCTAAAAGCTAACTTAGTAGACACGCTGCTGTCAGTCACCTGCCGGGCTCCTCTTCGTGTCTGTCGGTCGGCTGGTCGGACTCCACATTTTGTGCCTCGGTAGCTGGACGAGGAGGTCGCCGCGGCGCCGAAGGAAGGTACAGGGACAGAGAGTAAAGGTACAGGCTGGCTGCGACAACAACAGCGACTAGTCCGACAAGTGAGCGCATCTTCCTCACAGGGCGAACACAACTTCAGCTCCTGGATATCAGCGTGAACCGAGACAAACAACGACCAACCGTTGTTGTTGTTGTTGTTGTTGTTGTTGTTTCTTCTTCTTCTTCTTCTTCTTCTTCTTCTGCTGCTTCTTCTTCTTCTTCTGCTGCTGCTGCTGCTGCTTCTTCTTCTTCTGCTGCTGCTGCTGCTTCTCCTTCTTCTGCTTCTTCTTCTGCTTCTTCTTCTGCTGCTTCTTCTTCTACTGCTGCTTCTTCTTCTTCTTCTGCTGCTGCTGCTCCTGCTGCTGCTGCTCCTGCTGCTGCTGCTGCCATAGACATATAAAGAGTAGACGCCTCATCGAACGTTGGGCCTATTGGCGCTGACGAGCGGTGGGGCCGCCATCTTGGACCGGTCGCCCGCTCCACTCAGTGTAAGGACAGGACACGGTTCGGCGTATTTTAATATTCATAGTGGGATAAACAGTAATAGAATATTCTGATATATGATATATGTGATGTATAATAGGTGTTTTACAAACACTATAAATACAAACACAACAATAGAAATCATTTATAGAGTATTAATAGGCTATATTTCATACATGAATACATAAATCTCTCTCTCACACACTCTCTCTCTTTCTTTCTCTCTCTCACACACACACACACATAACCATCCATAACCAGACCCTTTCTCCAACTGTGTGGACGAGAGAAGTGACTATTTGATGGGATAGGTGTGTTAATGAGGAAGACTCTGGTGAAGGACGTTATTACAATCAGTAAGTGTGGATAATGAGAAAGTCTGTGCCACCTGTGTAAAACTCGCTGGTCACTGTTATACCAGTGTAAAGTGAATATATTAATAGTTGTTATTTTGTAGCCTGTGTTCCTGTGTGTCGTCATCATCAGCCTGTGATGTGTGTGCTAGTGGTGATTGTTTGTGGTTGTCGTGGTGACGGGGCCGGTCAGTAAAGTGGAGTGTAAACATAAACATAAACATAAAGTACCTGTTTTCCGAACCCTCATTGTACCCCAGTAATATTGATTTGATTTCTACAGTAGCATTCTTGTGTCAGTTGTAATCTCAGTGAGTTCGTTCATAGCCGGGGAAACACGGGGACCGTGGACAGAAATACAGCCTACAGTAATATTCTATTCACTAAATACAACCAACAGTAATGTTCAGTGTGACCTGTGAAGAGTCCGGTTCTGGATTAGAGCAGGAACACGCTGCACGGTGCTCTGGCATCTTGTTCCTTCTGCTGCTCAACTCAGAGGCCCAACGAGTCACTAAAGAACTGATCTGGTAGAATGACCGGTCCAAGATGGCGGTCGCTATTCTCGCGGCCCAACGTTCGATGCGGCGTCTACTCTTTTTATGTCTATGGCTGCTGCTGCTTCATCTTCTTCTGCTGCTGCTGCTGCTTCTTCTTCTTGTTCTTCTTCTTCTTCTGGTACTGCAGCGTTGGGGTTTTACGGCATAGACATATAAAGAGTAGATGCCGCATCGAACGTTGGGCCGCGAGAAATGCGGCCGCCGTCTTGGATCGGTCATTCTCCCAGATCAGTTCTATGAATGACTCGTTGAGCCTCTGAGTTGAGCAGCAGAAGGAACAAGATGCCAGAGCACTGTGCAACGTATTCCTGCTCTAATCTAATATTACAATATTACAATTCATAATCAGTACGGTACAGTACAATTTTAAACAATTATATATAAATCCATGCATTTTTGAATGTTATAGTGAGTCCCTCAGGCTGTGGCAGGTAGATACATATTTAGCTGCCAGAGGAGCTGCTGTCCCTTATTTTATTATTATTATTATCTTGTCACAGTAGAGGCGTGGAGATTAGCCTCTGTGGGAATGTTAGTTAATTTACCCCCCGGCCAGATGTGTGTGCGCAAGCCTGTGTAGATATGAAAGGAGAAGCAGGGAGGAGAGGGGTTGTCGTACATGTGGTCTAGTGTAAATGGATTGCATATCCAGCAGTAGGTCAGCGGAGGACGTGCTGTGGTTTCATGAGAGGAAGACACTTCAGAGACAGTTAATCTCAGGTCACCTCAGATATTCTCAGTTTTGTTTTTTTAAATATTGAACATGACATTGAGATGAATTATGAGATAATTTTTCATGTCATGTCACTTTTTTTTTAAAGTTTAGACTATCAAAGGAGAAGTGACAGAATCTGACCAATATCCTTTGCTGTTAAACTGTTTCATCAAACAGGAGCAACATGATGTGGGGTTTATTATAAAGAATGAATCAGAGATTTAACATGTGTTTCCACTCTGTGCCCGATATTCTCACAGCTGAACAAAATGTTCCACACATTTTTACTTGGTTCTCCACATCTCCACTTAAAGCAGGACGAACGTCACATGTTTGTAAACCAGAGCTGATGAGTCCAGGCTTTTTTAGTTCAGTTGTACCACAGAAGTTGAAACAGTCTGAAAAGAAAAAATCATACATTTATTTAACTAAGGAAAAATCTTAAATGGTTTGTATAATTTAAAATGGATATTACTGAACTATGCCCCGTGTTTTTGTTTGCACATTAAATACAATTACTACATAATTAAAATATGTTATAAAGAAGACATTCACATAATTAGACCTTGCCTAAAAACAAAGGACACAGTCATTTTAGATACTATACAAAGTACTCCTACAACATCACTTTCTTTACCAATTAGAGCTACACTCAAATTGGTAACTGTGCAAGAACAAAACAGTGTGAAAATGATCGATTTAACAAAATTTTATATATATTTTTATACCACACACACTCGCTCAAATGTGGACCCTCCCTCTCCTCTCCACTACCATGACTATTCGACTGGCAGAGCATGGATCATTTCTGAATATTTATTAACATATAGGGTTCGGCTCTTGCTTTTTTTTTAGTGCTTTAAATGAAAGTGTGTCTGTTTGACTTGTATTTAGATGTGTCCAAAATGTCATCTCTCTCTCTGACCTAATTGTATTGATACTCTTGATTTATATGTATTTTAATTTTCTCTGAGTGTGTGTGTGTGTGTGTGTGTGCGTGCGTGTGTTTGTGTGTGTGTGTGTGAGAGAGAGAGAGAGAAAGAGAGAGAGAGAGTGAGAGAGAGATTTATGTATTCATGTATGAAATATAGCCTATTAATACTCTATAAATGATTTTTCTTGTTGTGTTTATATTTATAGTGTTTGCAAAACACCTATCATACATCACATATATCATATATCAGAATATTCTATTACTGTTAATCCCACTATGAATATTAAAATACGCTGAACCGTGTCCTGTCCTTACACTGAGTGGAGCGGGCGACCGGTCCAAGATGGCGGCCCCACCGCTCGTCAGCGCCAATAGGACCAACGTTCGATGAGGCGTCTACTCTTTATGTCTATGTTTTACGGCAGTTGATGTTGCGTCACTGCCATCTTCTTGAGGTAACGTTAACTACTGTTTACATTAATTTTTTATTTATTTACTGTTTATTTACTGTTTATTTACTTGTTTATTTTTGCTAACGTAAAACTGAAGGGATTATTTATTCGTATATATCAAATACGATTGAGCTGTAGACGCTGTAAGAAAAAAATAAGATGTAGGTGAAATAGGCTAGAATAAATGTATATCTTTTTATAAAGTTATTCATATATTATACGTTATAAATAAATATGCTGGAATTAATTTGTATCTTGTTATAAAGTGGAGATACGTGGCGATTAATGAATTATGAATAAATATGCTGAACTTAACGTATATATTTTATAAAGTAAAGATAAGTGGTGATTAAAACATTATAATTTATAAATAAATATGCTGACGTTAATTTAGATATTTTATAAGGTAAAGATAAGTGATCAATATCATAAATAATAAGCACATATGCTGAAATGAATTTATATATTCTAAAAGATAAGTGTTGATCAATTGATATCATAAATAATAAATACGTATGCTGAAATTAATTTATATTTTTTATAAATTAAATATAAATGGTGATTAATATATTATAAATTATTTTTCATTATATATACTATAAATAATAAAATATTACTAATTATGGAGAAGGGGTAGAATTAAATAAGTTATACTTCTTCACCCTCCTTTTCAAATAAGTGAATTCAACTTTTTAATTATTTTTGTCTGCCTACAATGGTACAATCATTTTTGCTTTATTATTATTATTATTATTATTATTATTATTATTATTATTATTATTATTACATTGTATTCTGTTTTAATTGTATTTACATATTCAAAATAAACATCACAACAACAACAAAATGTAATAATTAATAATCGACTTATACATACCTCGACACATATCTTCTTTTTTTTGTGCAATAACTTAATCCACCACTTAAATAATTTAATTTAATAATAATAATAATTTAATAATAATTTAATCTCACTGCTCACTTTTTAATTTGATCTTATACATTTCCTCTACATTTAAATTATCTGATTAAATTTTCCGGGAATTTTATTCTACCTGTATTCTTACATCTACATATATTTAACTTAGAGTTTATTGTTCACTGTATTTTTTTTAATATACTTTCTGTATTTATTTAGCTAAGAGCTTATTTGTTATCTTATAATTTATTTTTTATACCTCCCTTGTGTTTTTGTAAGCTGCTGGAAACTCAATTTCCTTGCGGGAGTTCATCCCAAAGGATCAATAAAGAGAAGTCTAAGTTAAGTTAACCCTCCTTTTCTCCTAAGGGTCAATTTGACCCCATTTAATGTTTAAAATCTCTAAATAACAACATCTTTTTTTGTTTCTTTGCTTTATATTTATGACCTTTCCTTATTTTATGGGGACAACTCATAAAAAAACAAAAAATTGGCATGATTATATATATTTGTACTTGTGGCATCGGTGTTCCTTTGGGTCAGTTTGATAATCTGGATGATTTAATCATTATTATTATTGTCTATTTAATAATTCAAATATTATATGAGGTCAAATTCTTGCTGCTGTCCTTGATAACGGACGTTACTTTCATTCCAGATATCACAAATAACCCAAAATAGCACTTAAAATAACAGACTTACTTTAAAACACAGACAGAAATCCCTCCATGCAATTTAACATCAGTGATATTTTTCATTTTGTTAAATAAATACATAAAGTACCCGACTTAACTTGAGTCACACATTGATTATGATCATTTTCACATGTTTAAACTGCTACGGTCAAATTGACCCCAAGAATAAATGGTGTTAGTCAAATTTGAGGGCAACAGGAGGGTTAAAGGGAAATACTTTAGGTTGTGCTCGGCTCTATGCCCACGTGGGGGCGGTAATGCTCCGCCATCATCCGCCAGCAAAAAAAACAGGAGGACGAAGAAGAGCGTTTGTAAATAACGCACGGCTCCGTGGAGTGGCAGCGTGATAAAGGTGATGTAGTCCTGCCAGCAGGCGTGAAGTGACAAAGTCCACTCTACCCACCAAAAACAAGTGCGACAGTTTGTAGCATCAACAGGCTCGATGGCTCAATATACTCGCGTTTCGGAGTTAGTTGGTTTAATTACTCTGCAGAATCCGCCCGTCAACGCACTCAGGTGAGCTGAAGACAGGAACAAGGCTGCGGAGCGTATGTCCACACAAGTTTGTTTTTTTATACATGTTGAGGGAAGACAATTTACTGCAAAGTCTTATCTCGTGGACTTTTCAATAAACGTTTGAGATACTGTAACAACCCCCTATTGTCCACCAAAAGGTGCACAAGATAACTTGATTTGTTAGCACAAGATAAACAAATACATAAAAAATGTATGTATTTTGTGTGTGGCGTCAGAACAAATGCTTAATCAATGGTGTAACGTCACTACATTTACTTAGGTTTGAGCTACTTGTACTGTGTAACTCCATGTTAGACTTATTTACAGTGCTGCCCCACTACACTTAAAACATGTGGTTTTTATTCCAGTACATTTGTCTGACAGCAGTTACTTTGCAGGTTAAGGGGTTGTTATTACAACGCCTGTGATGACCTATATATATATATATATATATATATATATATATATTATTGTTCATTTTATTAGTGAACAATAAAAAAATATATATTATTGTTCATTTTATTAATAGACAATAATAAAATGGCATTATTATGACACTGATCGGGACTATTTTGCTTCATAATGCCTGCTTTAAATTGTAATGCTTAAAGTACATTTTGCTGAAAATACTTCTCTACATTTATTTGAGTGGAATTTTGAAATAAAAACATTTACTTGTTGTTTCATGTTATCGCGCACATATAAACAATGCCTGATCAATTATCTATGTCAGCAGTTAGGGGTTATACCTTGCTCAAGGGCACCGCAGTCTTGGTAATGAGGGAGATCTATCCTGCCCCAATTTACAACAGCATATTCCATCTGAAATGCAGCTCATATTTTAAATAATGAAATTTATTTTTACAAAGGAGGGCTATAGCAGAACGGTGTGTATTGTCCCTTAAGCCTAGCTAATGAACATTTAAAGGGTAAACTTCAGCATCCCTGTATGCCCAGTGTCGTGTGTCTTTTTTATACAGTGCAGCGGTGAGGCAGGGCATCGTCAACACGGTAGAGAGAGCACTCAGTGACCCAAAGGTGAAGTCTGTGGTCATCTGTGGCCAGAATGGAGTCTTCTGTGGAGGTAACAGTTTTTTTCTTTTCTATTTCCTGTAACTTCACAAGGGTGGCACAACCCCAAATCGTTCCTTTTCATTGTTACTTTCAGATGTAAACTGCTGTCAGTGTGACCGTAGAGATTTGACAAAGATAAGATTTTTAAAAATCGTGTGAAAAAGATGGTTATAAAGGGTTCCACATCACACACTTGATGTCTTCCCTTCAGTGGTTTTCATGATCTACAATAACTGAGTCCATCTGCTCCTCAGCAAGAGGCCAAGGGCGTTTAAAGTTGTGATCCAATTGTCTTCACAAGCATTAAAATAAATAAATGCTATTCCAGGTAAATATATTATTATAATATTGAATTGGATTGAACTGGAACATAAGTATCTAGGACATAAGAAGCACAGTATTATTTCAAAAATATCTAAAAATGGTGCTACACTGTTCTACTTTCAATAGTTATACAACAAACTTTCCCTAATTAAACTAATAAAAACGCTTGAGGCATTTCTTTCAGCTACAGCTGGTGCAAGGTAATGCACTGTGAAAGAAGCAGATTTTAATTTAATTATATCTGTGGGATGCACTTCAGCCTGGAAGCGACCTTGTAGGGAAGCAGCAAGAGAGTTTCATTTTTAAAGATTTATGTTTTGGCTTCTATTTTTACAGATGACAGTTTGGAGGCAAATTTGAAATGGGATGTTGTGGTTATGTGGGATGTGCTGGAACCAGCTGGCTCTCCTTTTTTCAAATATATAATCAAACAATTAAAACAGGATTTCAATAAAAAATATAACAAAACATGCTAGCACAGTATTGACAAATATACCTTTTATGGGTGCCAATGAGACCACAAATCATATCACGACAGAATCAATAGTACACCATCACACACCAGTAAGAGTCAAATAAATAATAGTTTATGTTTAATAAATAAAAAGTGCAACTGTGTGTTATTAAACAAACTTAATAAACATGAACCAACAAAGAGTATTTATATGAGGTTCCTGGTGTGTGTTGATTCCATCAAAAACAACATCAAAAAGCAAATATATCTGTTGAATTAGATGCATTTAATATTACATTATGTTGCTGCTGTCTGTGTGTTTGAACCACCCTGACAAGAGCATCGATTTGATTTTTTATAACAGGGGCGGACATCAAGGAGTTTGGGACAAACATGACCGGACCTCCACTGATACCAATGATCCATTCAATCGAGGCTGCGAACAAGCCGGTGGTGGCAGCCATAGAGGGAAGTGCTTTAGGCGGAGGCCTCGAGTTGGCGCTTGGTTGTCATTATCGAATCGCACACTCTGAAGTTAGTTCGTGCTTCACTTCTCTTTCTTAGTGTTACAGAGTGACTGTCTGTTTGTTATAGTTATATTACCAGAGTCATTAAAAATGAGACCATTTTAAAACACAGCATAGCTTGTCCATGACACATTTTCTATGGTTTAATTTTGCACTGTAAAAGAAGATTTTTCACCCTTATATGCCATGTAAAAATCTGTGTAATGTGTTAACTAAAGCTATCTCTGTGAACCCACACTGTTCAGCACCTTATATTCATCAAGGGCTGTGCCTTTGTGTCCTTTCAGGCCAGACTGGGTCTTCCAGAGGTGACTCTGGGTCTGCTGCCAGCTGCCGGGGGAAGCCAACGTCTGCCAAGGCTCATCGGGGTCCCAGCTGCCTTAGACCTCATCACCACAGGTAGCAAAGACAGGTTAACCTTGCCTGACTTTTACAGAGTTTGTAGTAGATGTTTAGACCAGATACAGGGAAGTATCAATGAATGTGAAGAAGTCACCATACATATTGGGTCTGCTTTTCTTACAGGTTTTTCTTTTATATTTTTGTTCCTGTACTTTAGTTGTTGTTACTGGTTAACACAACATGAAGATGTCCCTGCATATAAATAAATAATATATTAACACAGACTTGGCAGAGCTGTTTATTATAAATGAACCCTGTACACAAGAGTGCAGCTGCTGTTTTGCAGATAGTAGCTTACTCTTATGACCAGCAGAGGTCAGCATGTGTTTAGTTTTAGTACTCACAACCACAGAAGCTTTTTCAGTGATTTACTGCTCTGTTCTGAAATAACAAATGAATTCAGGCAAAGTGTGATCCGTCATCTTTTTCTTTTTTCCCCCCCTATTTCCTATATCTATTCATCTTTTTTCCTTATTTCCTATGTCTATTTTTGTTTCATTATTTAATAAATGTCAAAATTTTGCAGTGATTCTGAAAACCTTGAAGGCTTGTTATTCCTCATCTAATAATTTGAAATGTCACATTTCACCCAGATAGACCTTTAATGCCCTTCATGTCTCCCACAGGCCGCCATGTGACTGCTGCTGAGGCACTGCACCTTGGCATTGTGGATCAGGTTACTGCTCACAATACGGTGGACGCAGCTGTGAAGTTTGCCCTGAGTGTTGCAGGTGAGGCACAGAAACCGGACAGCACAGGTACCCACTGGTATAAAATCCAATCACTCTTCACTGGTTTGAAAATGAACTCAGTGGAAGAAAGATAAATTCTTCCCTTTTGGGCAAGTCTGAATCAAGAAGTGTCGAGGTGTAGGTTTGTGGAAGTCAAAGGAAGCAGAAAACACGGCAGGCAGATCCTCCACCACAGAAGCCATAAATGTTTCATGGCTCTGTCAGATGTGCTCTGATGTCTTTACTGCTTTTGCTCTATTATTTAGAAGGTCGAAAAGGGACAAACTTTCCTAGAATATTAATAACGGACCCTCGCCAGTCATTTAGGAGGATGTGTGTTCTCTGTGCATGTGAATAAGACTAATATACCCACTGAATGGATTGCTAAAGTGTGCCACGTCCCTACAGTTTACCAGGAATGATTTCTCAGTCTGTGTAAAGGGTAACACATTCAGATTTGCTACATGACTGACTGACAACACTAGACAACACTAGTAGGCTCAACTGACATTATTGTGCAGAGGAGGATTTTATTCTTCTAAACAATTAAACAGTGGCCTTATTTCTATGAATTTTATTTTCATTTGAAAATTAAACTTTGACGTTTTGGGGGATATGCTTTATTGTTTTCTTGTTGAGTTGGATGAAGAAGATCAATACCCCTCTCAGTAAAAAATTACACTACCACCAGCAGTTGATTAGCTTAGCGTAAAGAATAAAGTAGAGGGAAACAGCTAGCTTGTTTTGTCCATAGTTGCCTAACAGCACCTAATGCTCTCTGTTTAACACCTTTAAGTGTAATTCCGGCGTAAAATTATCCCAGGGTCTTTTTTGGCAAATTCGGTAATCAAATAAGCCATAATTCTTTCATGTATGAACGATTAACAAAGATATCCCGGAGAGTCGCTTACAGTCACTAACAGCCAGACATGGCTAGCACTTATTAGCTCGGAGCAGTATGGTGAATGCATTAAAACAGCTTTTTTAACCACAAATACTACTCAGAATAACACCAAACCTCTACAGTAGCATGATAAGAGTCCTTACACATAAAACAAAGCATCAGTGGGCTCCTTTCTTTTGTATTGACTTTGGTAATTGACTTGAATGGACTTTACTACGAGACGAGCTGGTACCGGGGTAGGTAGGCTTAAGTAAGTCTTCAAAACACTTTTAATAAACTCTGTGTTCACATACTACGTTGTTGGTGCTTCGGTTAATGGTAATGGTAATGGTTCATCTACTGTTGTATTAGTGGTTTAAAATTTTAATGTGTTCCCTGTTCTGCCCTAAGGTAATCAGTGTTACCCACTTTTGGCTGTTAGCGACTGATAGCGACTCTCCCAGATTTCTCCGTTCATAGTTGTTACACAAAAAAAATTGTCTCGATGGCTTATTTGACGAGTATATTTGCAGAAAGAGACCCCGGGATTACACCGGAATTTCACTTTAAGTGGTGTTTGTTCTGTACAAAAGCCAAAGTGTAAAAACAACCTGCAGGAATATTAAATGCTGGACTAAATCTTGGCCTGGCACAGCCCAGCTAGCTGTTTGCCCCTGCTGCAAGTCTTTATGCCAAGCAACGCTTAACAACCTTTTAGCTTCATATTTAACATAAAGCTGTGAAAGTGAAGAACGTATCAAACATCTCATCCCGCCCACAGCAAGAAAGTGAGTACACTTGTTTCCAGAAAACTATTCCTTTTTAAAGGTGGAGTTTGTGATTCTAACCCAATAAACTTTTCTGTAAAATTTAGATCCCCTCATAATCTGCTAGCTGTCTGTTGTTTCGTGTGTTTCAGTTGGAAAACAAACAAAGATGCTCGGAGCCTCGGGCGGAGAGAGCAACTCTAAATCTCGCACATGCGAATGTTCTGAAGGAGCACTGATGGTTGTATTCGTTTGGATGTTGAGTTCAAATATCAATAGTCTTTCTCAAAAATCACAGACTGCACCTTTAAATATAGTATTTGTGTTTGCATTGTCAGATCATGGGAGGGGAAGGTGTATGTTCTCATTACTATACGGTTCCGAGCTAGTTATTGTTTCAGAGATGTAATATTTAACCGTTTGTTGCTATCTTACTTGGAAATGACAGATCATTCTTAAGACATTTCAGTTGGTATGAAACCTGTAAGTTTGTGCCAAATGTTCCGCCTTTAGCCAACAATCTCACTAAGCCTGGGCAAAATGTCAACAGCGATTCTCCAGGATTGCCTGTAAAACATGATTTCATAATCAAGAGATGATTGCAGTCTTGTGCTTTTGTCCCCCTCCATACAACACCAAGCCAAGATGACATTGAGTGGGTGAGAAAGTGAGTGTTGTTAGTAAAGCTGAGGCTTATAGTGAGTCAGCCAGAGAAGCCAACAGCATACAAGATAGGAGATTTAAGTAGATAGGACTGAAATCAGAGGAGACTTTAACAGATACTCCGGTCTTGAGTTGGTAAGCATTTGTGTTAAATCGGGACAGGAAATGTGTGTCTAAATTTAAGAACAAAATGTGTGACATTGAGATGCGTGGCTGGTGAGTCAACCAGCACATAAAAGATTTAGTCTGTCACATCCATCCAACATTAAACACTACACAGCAGTAAAGCTGGCACATAAGTATGTGTTTAGGCAAAAAGCAGTTTTTGACACATAAATGAATGCACGTGAGGACACACACACACACACACACACACACACACACACACACACACACACAGTCAGACACACACACAGTCAGACACACAGACAGACAGACAGACAGACAGACAGACAGACAGACAGACACACACACACACACACACACACACACCCCACATGCACAGATTCAAGTCTCTGCTGGTGATTAATTTTTTTTACCCCAGTAGTTTCAACATCTGCCCGCTACATCTGTCAGGATGACCAGGCTCTCCACTCTGCACAACAAATCCATTGACACAGCTCAACCATTTACAGATTAACTGCTGCAATAATGCCCTCCTAAAGTACATTGGAATCACATTGCACCGCCACACATCATCTCATCGACCTTTCAGAATGTACTTTTAACCTCGCCATTCCTTTTTTTCCTGATATATTGATACTGACTTTATTGAGCAAAATTGCTAGTTATTGGACTGAGTAGAGATAACGGATCAGATGCGGCTGCTGTCCCTTTAAGCTTTGCCATGGTGACCCAGTTTCTGGCCCAGACCCACGGCTGAGTGTAATTCGGTGGAGCTGTGAAGGATTCTGACTACTGTCTCATGTAATCATGTCAGAAGAGACAGGAATGAGAATTAAGATGCTTTTAACAAGGATTCTAGCAGAGTGGCCTTCTCCTTCACTCTCATAGTTTGCAGGCTCAAATTTGTTGCCAAGTTTTTAGGCTCTAATTTAAAATTTTCTCATGTAGCTTCACCTGGAAAACTGCCACATAGTGTATCATTGCAAGTATGAGAACCACAAAAATTAAATTCTCAAATGATCAACTATTTCCCCAGAACCAAAGCAGAATGCTGATTTTCTTTTTAGTTTCAGATTGGTGTTATGCACTGGCACAGAAATCCCTAAACTTATGTTGGAAATGGGCTCCGCTATTATAAACTACTGGGTTAATTAGTGATTGAGTTGCCAGTTATACCCAGACTTACTGATGGCTGACAAATTGGAGAAAGTGGTAAAAATTGTTACTAATGGAAACTCTGAAGGGCTTTTCAGTTGTTGTTTTGTTGCAAAAGTCAGAGAACTGTAAGTAAAAATGCCATTCCTCTGGATACATGTTTCTTCCATGTTTTCTATTTTAGGTCAGTCACCAGATGCCCGTCGTATAAGTACTTATCTGTGTCCATGCCCGCCCAATTCGGAGGTTCTGTTCGAGGAGGTGATGCGGAAGGTGCGTCAGAGTGCCCGTGGAGCTATAGCACCAGTTGCCTGTGTCCAGGCAGTGCGGGCGGCCGCCACACTGCCCTACTCTCAGGGAATGGAGCGAGAGAAAGAGCTAATGGCCACTCTTTTCACCTCGGGCCAGGCTCGCTCCCTGCAGTACTTTTTCTTTGCTCAGAGAGCTGTTGGCAAGTGGAGGATGCCCAGTGGAGCTCGCTGGGACACAAGCAAGCCCAGGCCTGTACATAAAGCAGCTGTCATTGGTAAGAGCTTTGGGCTTTTCATTTTTATAATTGTCTGAGATTTCAATAAGCACATTGACTCATCAAGAAATCTGTGTGGCATCTCCAGATTAATGTTGCCTGCGGTAACTAATTCCTAATTTATAGTTTGGCTGTAACTGGATGAACTCTGTCTTCTCTGCAGGGAGGATTGGATGTATGACAATCTGGATATGTGAAGCTCAGCAGCTTGTGCATTAAAATTGCAAGCTCTGGAAAAAAACTTTATGCCCCCAGGCTAAAACTATTTACATTCTAGCTTTGTGTATAGTGCACAAAGATGGCTTTTCTGTCATTTTTACTTGTTTATACTGTACTTTTAAATTTATTTATTTATTAATTTATTTATAAATGATGATTCTGAGGTAGTTTCTCTGTAATCACCATGTGATTTTGTCCAAAAAGGTCTTGGCACTATGGGGAGAGGCATTACAGTGGCCCTTGCTCAGACAGGGTTGTCTGTAGTCGCTGTGGAGACCCAGGAGAAGCAGTTGATGGAGGCAAAGCAGGCAGTATCTGGCATGTTGGAGCGAGGAGCTAAGAGACGTGGGGTGGTTCCTGCGCTTGATAAGATCAGTTACAGCAAAAGCATCCAGGCTGTAGCAGACGTCGACCTGGTCATCGAGGCTGTGTTTGAGGACATGGCCCTGAAGACAGAAGTCTTTCAGCAGATATCTGCTGTTTGTAAACCAGGCACTTTTCTGTGTACCAACACTTCTTCACTAGATGTGGACCAGCTGGCCTCTAATACCCGCAACCCAGAGCTGGTGGTTGGGATGCACTTCTTTGCCCCAGCCCATGTCATGAAGCTTCTAGAGGTGGTGTACGGACCACGGTCCTCTCCTCAAGCTGTGGCCACTGCCATGCAACTGGGAAAGAAAATGGGAAAAGCCAGTGTGGCCGTTGGCAACTGCCGGGGCTTTGTGGGTAACCGCATGCTGAAGCCATACGTCGAACAAGCTTTCTTCCTGTTGGAGGAGGGAGCTACACCTGAGTTGGTAGATCGAGTGCTGGAGGAGTTTGGTTTTGCCATGGGTGTGTTCAGAATGTCCGACCTTTCCGGGCTCGACGTGGGCTGGAGAGTCAGAAGAGGAGATGGGCTGGTGGATCCTGGTATGGCATCAGGGCATTCCGCTAGATTCCGACAAGGCAGAAGGTATAGCCCCCTGGGAGACCTTCTCTGTGAGCAGGGACGGTTTGGCCAAAAAACAGGCCGGGGATGGTACCAGTATGACAAACCCGGCAGTCGGGTTGCCAGATCTGACCCCTGGCTGCACAGCTTTCTGGAGGAGTACCGAGCTCAGAGCCGCCTGGTGGCACGCAGCATAGACCACCAGGAGGTGCTGGAGCGCTGCCTCTATGCCCTGATCAACGAGGGCTTCCGCATCCTGGAAGATGGAATAGCTGCAGGACCCGAAGACATCGATGTCATCTATGTGTTTGGGTACGGCTGGCCCAGGCACCGTGGAGGTCCCATGTTCTATGCTGGCATGGTGGGGCTGGTAAAGGTCCTGGAGAGGCTGGAGCACTACCACCAGGCTCATCCTGATGTGCCCTACCTGCAGCCCTGCAGCCTCCTCAGAAAGCTGGTGGCCAATGGAAGCCCACCTGTCCACAAGTGGAGGGAAGTCATCAAGAAACTCCACAGCCAGCTTTAAATCTCAAGCATTTCCACTGTCATCTCTCTATTCACTTTAAATGAGGGTCATCTTCTGTGGTTAATGGCAATGGCATGGACTGCACTTATATTGTGCTTTCTAATAAAGCTGATCTTTTGTCTGTGATTATGGATGATTTTGTGGGAGGGTGTTGTGGTTTCTTGGATTAATAAACATAATAGCTCTGACTGTGGGCCTATACAGAGTTGCCACTTGATTAATATACTCTACAATGTAATAAATCCCATCTTTGTGCCGCTTAGACATTTTTTGTTGATACTATCAGAGATGTTGATATATTGACTGTATCAGTGGTTCTAATATTTTGATACCATGTGCATATAAATGGTGGTGGTCAAAATACTAGAAACACCTTTCGATACTTCAGCTACTACTAACAGGTATAAACATACAAAATACAACCATCTTCTGACGCCTCAATAAAGATACTCATGTACTGAATTTTGTTTGTGTCATTTAAACTGTCCTATTTGTAGCTGGTACACTATGTACAGTATCTCATCTAATCTCATCTCATCTTCATCCGCTTATCCGGGGTCGGGTCGCGGGGGCAGCAGCTTTAGCAGGGGACCCCAAACTTCCCTTTCCAGGGCCACATTAACCAGCTCTAACTGGGGGATCCCGCGGTGTTCCCAGGCCAGTGTGGAGATATAATCTCTCCACCTAGTCCTGGGTCTTCCCCGAGGCCTCCTCCCAGCTGGACGTGCCTGGAACACCTCCCTAGGGAGGCGCCCAGGGGGAATCCTTACTAGATGCCCGAACCACCTCAACTGGCTCCTTTCAACGCAAAGGAGCAGCGGCTCTACTCCGAGTTCCTCACGGATGGCTGAACTTCTCACCCTCTCTCTAAGGGAGACTCCAGCCACCCTCCTGAGAAAACCCATGTCGGCCGCTTGTACCCGCGACCTCGTTCTTTCGGTCATGACCCAGCTTTGATGACCATATCTACTTGGCTATTGCTTGGCTTGTTACTCAAACTCTCCGTATATCCAGCTAACTGGAAGCCAATTCCAGGCAACGTGATGGGAAAAAAGATCCTGCAAGTGATAATGAGAAACTTTCGTTATTACGAAAAAAATAATGAAAATAAGGAGTTAGGATCACAAAACAATGAGAAACTCTTAAAATAATGAGTAAGTATGACAAATAAAAATTTCTTAAAATAATGACTTGCCTCGAGAAAGCTTCTCATTATTTTGAGAGTATCATTATTTTGCCATACTAAGTCATTTCTAAAAGCTTTCTCATAATGATTTACAGGCTGAAACTGGCTGCCTGCGGTAACTTCTTGTGGCATTTGATTGATTTGTTTCTGTCAAACTTTTCTCTTTGGAGGAGAAAAGGTGAAACTTCTTCTCTTGGGTGTCTCATGTTTCTGTTGTTCTGCTGACTCAGCTGCAGCGGTGACAGAAGAGTTGAGGGAGACACTGAGCTAAACTGCTTTTATATAAATCAATGGCTCAGCCCCATTCTCGGAGAAGTATCACGCCCTCAGCCATGAGCAGATGTTGTGGGTTGCCATCTAGCGGCTGATGGCTTCAAACTGAACAGCTGGATTATGCAACACTAACTGAAGCGTCGTATCTTCTTTAAAACCAGGTTAACGCACGACAAGATTATAATTAAGGGGAACTGGAGTATTTCTTTCAGATCCGCACCTTGGTGCTTTGAAGTTTGAAAGCCCGGATGTGTGTCTGAAGCGCTTAGAGCAGCTGGCTTTGTGTTCGTGGACTCCTCCCGTTGTGTGATGAAGTTCAGATGCGCGCCGTTGTTCCGTACGCGCGTCACAGAGAGAGAGAAAGAGAGAGAGGGGAGCTTCCCGAGGCGAGGGGAGGATGGAGATCTGTGTGGATCACGACCAGGGGAGGCGTTGGATGTGACATTACACGCAGTTAACTGACGCTCTCCGACTTTTACAGGATATGTTCCCACCCTTTGTATGAGCGCTTACCCAGCTGCTCTGGATTCAGACATCCAGCACCGCCTTTCGCCTCTTTCGACTTCCCAGCTGAGAAGCTTCCACGGACCGTAAAAGAAAACCTCGGCTCGGTTCCTTTAAAGGGTTATGTTGTAGTTTACTCGGACGGAGCTTTTTTTTTTGTGGATCCAGGAAATGTTGGCATGGCCGCCTCGCGATCGCAGAAGTGTCAGAAGAGTGAGAAGTTGGACGAGGCGCAGGCTTTGGCCAAGAGCTGCGCGGGGAGACCAGACTTCCTGCCTTGTGATGGGCTCTCCATCTGCGCTACCCACAGCCACGGGAAGTGCTTCAAGCTGCACTGGTGCTGCCACTTGGGCTGGTGTCATTGTAAGTTTGGTAACTGTTTTACGTGGTTGAGTAGCTCTCTGTTATACCAGAAAAATCTATCTCGCTGTCACTGTGATGGGAATGAAATGTTGGTAGTCACCATGGCCATGTTGTGAATGCAGAAGCATCAGTGCACTGGAGTCATCGTCTCGACTAAAGGGCCAAATGTAGCAGATTAACTCGATACTGACGCATTGGCTGCCCCTGTGATGTTATTTCCTTTTTTCATAAAAACTTCCAAACATATTTTAATGTTTTTTATATTCAATATTAATGTGTCAGAGTCCCATCTATCCTCATCTGAGACCTTCGAATGAATACTTTATGTACTCTAAATAATGGAGGCTGCAAAAATTGAGTAAGCAGGGAAATATAGATGTGTTTCAGGGACAGGTCCTGGTTGTGATGTTTGCTACTATCCTTCTGGTTTTTGCTATCACGTGTTTATTTGTGATTTATTTTGATTATCCAAACAGTAGGCTGTGCAATATGCTGTAGTTCAGTGCAGGGCATGAAATTAGAATGACTAAAAACAGACTCCCAACTTTACATAACAACATATACTGTAGTTGGAATCTTTAGCTGTCAGTGGTAATGTAATGTATTATATGTAATGTTTATAATTTTCTGTAAGTGCATTGATCTACTCTGAATGACTAGCTAATTCATGTTTAAAAGTACTTAGGAGTGGAAAACACTAAAATACCTAATTTCAATTACTTCCAATTCACTTCATATTGATCTGTCAGTAGACCTTCATGGCTTTTATGCTGTAGTATATGCATGCCTGGTTATGGATGCATATGTCTGTCCTACATTTTAATAATGAGAGCATTCATGTAGGCTATGTATGTTATGTAGAAGGATCAAAAGGAGTCCATATATTTTTATTTTTAAAAAATGGATTAAGTCAGGCTTCCTTAACTCCACTGTTAATATCGATACTTGGAAAAATGCTCGGTGGCGTCACACTTGAGTCATCACTTTCATTTCTGCTTTATAGGATAAGTCTTGTGATATTTTTTTAGTGTCAACAAACCCCATGACAAGACCAACACCAACAATGAATCTACTAACAAGTACAGCCTGATACTGTATATCGTATTCATCATAGACCATTTTAAAGACATCATGTTTTCATCATAATGAGCATGGGCACTGTAGTTTATTATCAGGTCAATCCAACATACTAGTAAACACTCTCTAGAGAACCAAATGTGTATTAATCCACAGCTGAAAATAGTCACCAACAAATGCACTATTTATTCGTGTTTGAGTTATGTTTGCTAGAAATTAGAGTGCCCAGGTGTTTTAGGAAATTAAGTAGCCTGTATTAAAAATTGTGACCCAAATTTAAAGATTTACATTGAAGAAAGGAATGGGCTTGGGGCTACAGACGATTTAGGGATTTCAGAAAGTACTGAGAGATTAATTAGCATACTGTTTTGGTATTTTATTGGATTTATTGATACGAACAAACATTAAATATCATTACCATCCTTAAAAGAAGGACCTTTGGCCAACAAGTCATCAAATAGTCAAGCAGTTAGTCAAGCTCAGCAGCATATATTCTTCGGTTACAGGCTAAATATTTAATATTATTAACTGAACACAATATAATCAATATCATTCATATTGACTGTTGCATTGGCTGTATTGGTAATGGAGCACAGGGCTGCAGCTCCATTCAAACATGGACGATTTCTTCTGACACTTTGAGAAATGTTACCTCAGACACTTTCTCGACCTGACACTTCCACACATCTGCAGCAGAGCCACAATAGCCGTGCCTGTACCTGACAGGATGTACGTCTCTTTGTGCTGCCCTAATTTATCCCACTATGGCTGCTTGAAAATCCTCAGATCAGTGTAAAACACAATCACCCTCCACTCTGCACCACTCAGCCAAGGGCTTACAGTGTGCAACTGCACAAGTCACATTGTAATCTTTGCCATGTAAACATTGGATTTAGATGCATGCCTCTGTCCAGAATGTATCTGATGTGGCAGAAAGAAAGATAAATTCTTTCCTGTCTGTATTATGAACGCCACATCTGGGATTTATGTTTCTCAGCAAATCTTCTTCAGCGTTACATCATTTGTAAACATTTAGACTCGCTCCTCCTTTCTGCTTGGAAGTATTCATCACTCTGGCTGAAAATGTGCTGTGCAATGGACATGGAGGGCCAGTATTTAATTCAGCCACATCATAATGGAGTGTCTCACCTTCATGTCCCTTTCCACTGTAATTCACAGGCTCCCTCTTACAGGACACTCATGCACCACACAGTGAGAATAAACCAGCTTAGACTGCTGAATCAGACAGAGACAGGGCACCGTAGAGAAAAGTATAGCAGCCGGCGTGCTTTTGCAGGCAACGCCTGTATGCTCTTCCACGCTGGATGCAAAAGAATTAACTGTTGTAATGCCCTTTATCTCATCATGTTTTCATTTTAAATGTGCTTATGACTGTCATCTGAAGTATAAACTTGTTCTGAGGCTGATAATTGCACATTACCACAGGGGCCTTGCCTGACTGCGATTTTAATAACATTTTTAATAGGTTTCCTGGCAAACAAATACAAAGGTCAATGTGTAGTAAGACTTTTGCTCAGCATTTGAATACTAATACACAAATTATTTCCATTATCGTACCTGGGGAGCAGTGATTACCTGTGGCTTAATTCCTGGCTTCTCGTATTTCCTACATACCATGGCACAGGAAACAACTTCACGGTCTTCGCCCCGTCAGTTTCTTCTCTCAGACACGACACTTAGTCTTTGCAGGCTACAGTTAAAAAAATGGCGTTTTTAACAGCCTTCCAGTAGTTTCCACTCTGTTGTAGCTCTGTTAAACCTTTTGCTGAGAAAACGGGGTAAACTGAAATTGGATGTATGTGGAGGCAGTGTTCCCAGCTGGTGACAACATCAGTCCAAGCCTCTCATTAGTGGTAATTAGCTGTGTTTAGTGTCACCGCCAATATGTCATGTCTGATGAGAGCTTCTGCTCACAGCAACACTGGAACCACCTGGTCTGAATATTTATTTCTCTCTCTTTATCCTAGACTAACTGATTACAATTACCAGGCAGAGCAACAGATTACTCATTAAGAAAGTCCTGAGCAGTCTTGTAAGTCTGCTCAATCTCTGTCAGCTTCAATTTTGTACATTACAACTTGTACTTCTCTCGTAGATACAAGAAAAGTGGGATCTTTCTGTCAGACTTCCTCGCCCCATCTGTCACACCTCGCAGCTGTAGCTCACTATTTCTAAAGGGAAATATAGAGGCTTATTGGATAAAGCTCTGCTCTATTAATGATCGATTTGCTGACCAATTCAAAATTTGCTACCGTGCTGAACCATAAAAAGCTTTAGCAATTATCAAAGGATCGATACATTCTTAGCACAGGCCAAAGGGGATGTTTTTTGATTGATTTTGAACCACTTTATGCTGGAAACATTGCAGCACCAAACAAAAGTTTGTCAGGTTTTTAAAGGATTATTGCAGATTTATTTTCGAGTCTGTCTTACTGCACCACATTCTCTGTTTGTGTTGCTAGCAAGCAAGGATAACACAAAAGAGAAAACCGTGTACAAAGATACCCACTTGATTTGACTAACTTAGACCACTGAAGTGACATATTAGCTTTGAACTGAACTTTAGAAGGCATATTTGCATGCAAAAAGGTCACTTTTTTAAAGAAATCAAGTCAATTCACTACTTGCCCAAGTCATTCTGGGTGACTCTGACCTAAAGGTCCTATATTATTCTACTTTTTAGGTTCATATGTCTCAACTGGAACATGTTTACATGCTTTAATGTTCAACACATATTTCTCTTATACTGCTGTCTGAATATACCTGTATTTACTCTCGGAAATGCTCCTTTTAACCTACTGTCTCTTCGAAATGGTTGTTTTCAGATGGTTTGGTGTCATCATGCAATAACAGTGAGACCAACAATTTTCATAGGAAGATATTCTGATATGTCACAGAGAGAAAAGGAACATAAAGTGAATGAAGGCTGAATTCCATTTAGTTTCAGGGTCCTGGTATTGTTTGTGCTGGTTCCCTGTCACACTGACACTTGAATAGAACAGAGCCATTGTTAATGTTCTTTTCCTACAATGTCAAAATGTCTGCTCTCAAAATGGCCTATTACCTAGTTAACTGACACGGTAGTGTGTGAATAGAGCAGATCACTGTGATGGAGGTATGTGTTATAAAAGTGCATTAGAGCATGTAATGTGACTCGTGTATTAAAATAGAATTGAAGAAATCTGAACCTATCCTTTAATGCCTTTATGAGAGTTATTGCAGTGTTGTTTTAAAGATCTTTCAAACAATTGTTTACTTCCATGAAAAGTCCATTGCACATTTTCATATTTTTATGCAAGTTGAATTAATGAATAACAGAAAAAAGTAGACTATAACTACGAAACACAAAACACATATACACACATACCCATATATGTATATACTTTACAAGAGTTGAAGCAAGTTGAGCTTAATGTTCACTATGCACAGGACAAACAGTTCAGAGAGTTGCATTTTTTCACTATGGTGACAGACTAAACAGTGGATATCAAACTGGCTGCAAGTCAGGAACAGCCTTTTGCCTCTGGAGACAGGAAACAGGAAAATGGTTTCACATGATGCTGGGTCAGACAGTCCCCTATTAGCTGAAACCTGAAACTTATGTTGTTGCCGGGGATGCAGTCTCTTTGTAGGACGGATTTAAACACAAAGAGCAGCGGATGTGTGAGTGGACTGTATCCACTGGCCAAATGGGTGCAGCAGCTGTAGATATAAGAAAACAATCTGCTAAAATAATTGTTTTAGTTCATCTGATTTTGCCAACATGCTGCGTTGAACTGGTGGATTTACGGTAGAAGAAGATCTGCTCAGGCTGCACATAAAGATTTCCGTCTTCTGCTCAAAAAAGAAAAAAACAACTGAGGGGATTGTTAATGACTCAGTCCCCACCGAGGCTTTTATAAATGCCGATATTAAACTGACATAATCTCTGTGAGATAGTTCTCTTCTCTACATGTTGAGTTTAAGACCTCAATCTCCAAGTTTTTACCTTCCAGCTGTAGAGCGACAGTAGGGCAGAGTGATGCCGAAGCTCTGCGTGAGAGAGATTGAGGAGCTGCTGTGTATGCTGCATTATTCAGAGAGACTATCTCCTGTATTAAACCAGACACAGGCCCAGGAGAGAGAAGAGAAGGTATGCAAGATGGAGGCAGGTGGGGGCAGAGGAGTTGGAGCTCTTCATACTGTACATAGATGCTCCACTCTGCACCCTCCTTGAGAGAGTAATCTGTAACTTCCCAGGAAAGAGCTGCCTGTTCTCCCACGGTCTCATTAGCCTCTAGAACTCTTGGTTTCCCCCTATATTTTAAAAAACAGATTTTAACATTCTCTATCTCCTTCTTCCAACAATTAAATTAAGCTAATTGATTCTTACACTGACTGGAATAATAACTCCCAAGTCACCCTAATATGTACCTTTGGACACTCTGTAGCTCTCCTGAATTCATAATAACATTTTTGTAATGAAGTGCTTTTACTTTTAATGTACCCAACTGCTTCATTTACATCTCTGGTCTGTAATCGCCTACATCCCTCAGAATGCCTTTCATCAGTCTACAGTGACCTTGTTGCTTTCAGTGGCTCTTAATGATAACTTGATAAAAAGGCTTTCCAATTAAGAAAAAAAAAGTTATGAGTCATTTGCCTTACTCAAAGTGCAACATTTCCAGTGGCTCCATATTATGCTGGTCTACTGAGGCTGCTGTCTGTGGAAAATTTTGCGCCTGTGTTTCCTCTGCAGTTGATTTATTCACATTAGGATTTTAGGTGTAAAGTGGTCGATCTGCAGAGAAGCTGCTGATTCTGAAGCACTGACTCAAAAGCTCTTATATTTACTTGGAATGTTTTTCTTTTATTCTGTCAGTCTTCATTGCACCAGGGCTAGACATGTGTTGTGACAGAATGTTGTCTGTGTTGCTAGTTATTTGTGAAAAGGTAATGTATCTCCACCTTCATCTTCTGTTGCTGTCTGCTCCTAAAGCCCTCTCTGTGTGCTCCTAATGGCCTCTTCTAGTTTACACCAGAAGAAAAAACAACCAATCAGATCAGAGTCAAACCATCTCTTGACACAGCGACCATGACTGACCTGAACTCTGATCAAACTGTGAAAGTAGGCACGGCTGATCAAATATGAATCAGTATTCTATTACTGTGGTGTCTAAAGTGTTTTCAGAAACATATTTTAGTGCAGATGAAAAATTAGAAAGTTTGTGACCAAGTTGAGCCAAAGCCAAGCCCCACCCGCCCACCAGCCAACTGGCAAGACAACTTTCTCATTTTAAGAAGACTGAAATAAACAAAAATGACAGGAAATGCAAGATATATCACTAGTAATATTTACCATTTTGCACTCTCATTAAATGACCAAATCCAACAGTGAATTGATCTTAACAGGTATTTTCTGTGCAGCCAGGAACTCATAACTGTTTCCTTAGTGCCCTTGTGTGATGTGTACCTTCATTACCATGAACATGGACACTGTAGTTTATTTTGTATTAAACCACGTTTGTACTGCCATGAATCCACCATTTTCTCTTGTCTAAGTTACATTTGCCTAAAACCACAGTACCCAGCTGTTTTAGGAAATTATTTAGCTTTTTTTTTTTCTTGAATAAATTGAGCTATATATTTGTGACTCATTTTTAATGATTTACATCTTCTGTAGACCTATGCCTGTGGGGGATGGTAAAATGTTCTCAGTTCTCAATTTAGCTATTTTTTTCTTCTTTGTGAGGACATCTGGCCTTTGTTAACACACACACACACACACACACACACACACACACAAACACACACATTGCAGAGGGAGCACAGGCCACTCAACAACAGACATTGTCACGCTAGGGCTCCAGCACTGGGAAACACGGTACAACTGAATATCAATAAAGCTGCATAGACAGTGTTCACTGACTGTCAGTCATGTTTTTATATTTCCAGTAAAGGACTGTTCAGCTTTGTTGAGCCTTTTGTTATGTCTGTTGTCGAGTCCATTTATGTTGGACCTTGTTGAACGTAGTTGGTACATTTGCAGGATATGACATTTTAAGCAACCGACAGTTTGACAGATATTCAAATTTAAAGGCACCCTGTTGAGGGCAAACCATCCTTACTCACAAAAAAGCATCGTGCATCTTCTTGCAGTCCTCTTTGATCTCTGCCATTGAGGGTGCATTCCTACCATTAGCAAGCGTGTGAGCAGGATCCAAACAAAACTGGAGCCTTCTTGTAAAAACATTGCTCTTTAGTGCTTCTAATAGTCAAAAACTCACGCAATTTAACTTTCAACTATCATAGCCAAAGTATGTGCAAGGAAAATATCCCATAATGGCAAAAACAACCAATTATTTTCATTATTTATTAACCAGGCAATTATGTTGTCTCTTAATCATTTGTCTATAATTTATCAGAATACTGTGAAAAAATATTACAAAAATATTCAATCTAGACCAAGAACTATAAACATCTGTACATGAACGCTACAGTTCAATGTCTTCGTCTCCTGGATGCCGTCTGTCACAGACCTCTGAGATCTGTAACTGGTTGTAAACCTCTCACCATTGTACTCTCTTTTCTCTGGTCAGTTGGCCTTCATTTTCCATGCGCAGAGTTTTGCACTGGTACAAGCAGTGTCAGCATCAGGATCACAATCACAATTGGGATGAAGCGTATGCACCCATGCTCATCTGATGGGAGGGGCTTAAGACGGAGAGGGGAGGGCTGTATTATCAAATTCTGGCATTTTAAGAGACTAAAAAAACAAAGAAAGTAACCACCACCACCTACAGAATTTTCGATAATAGTATTTGTAATCGTACTGTATTTGTAACAATCCAACTTTTGAGGTATGCAGTTAACATATTAGAAAACAGAAAGTTGTGTTTTTCTTAACGTGAAGATTCTGCTCTTCTCCTCTTTGCCAGACTAAGAGAAATGAATCAATGCTCAGTCCTCTGGGATATTTCCAATTTAGTGCAAATTCAATTCTGCATTCTAAACACACCTTGTTAATCTACAGACGGGCTGCGTTCATCCTGCAAAACTTTTGAGGACAAGTTTGTGGTAGCTCTGTGTGTCTGTCTGTGTGGTTGTCTGCCATTGCATGTCTGCCCCTCCCTAATATCGCTCTTGGTATTTGAAACTCCAGATGGATGAATGCAATTAAAAGTAACAGCTAAAAACTAAATGTCAACACAATGCCTTCCACAGCTTTTGTAGTCGCCATCGTATCTGCTTGAATGGGTTTGTGTCAGTCTGAACATGGACCATTGAGTTCCTCTCATTAAACAGAGGACGGATGCTCTTCCCCCCTTTTTGTCTGCCTTGACATTAGCTCCTGTTTTGTGTTAACAGTGTTAACAAAGTATGCTGACATCAAGCCTTTTTTAATCGCTTCATATATCAGTTCATGATGCAGTGTTGTGTCCTTTATAGATGGTGACATAAATTAAGTGAACTATGTTTGCGGGCAGAAGTAGAATATATAGTTTCAATTAAACTAAATATCTTCTATTTCATCAGCAAAAACCTCAAAATAGAGCCACTTCCCTCCTTTGAAGTAGTCTTATGTTTTGAATGTAACCTGGGAACAGATTTTGATTGAATGGGTCCCCCAGCCAGTGAAACAAAAGACAAGGACACAGAGTGAGAGGAAGCGATGCGTAGGCCTGTCATCTTGTGTAGTTTCTCTCTCTCCAGGGAGCCGGTTAAACACACACATCTGAGCGGCACTATTCAGGCAGCACAGCTCAGAGTTGGAGGCAGTGGGCTGCAAACAACTAGTAACATTTGGGAGCAGTCAATTTGCACAATCACCACCAGTATATGAGTTGCCAAGATGGGTGGCATAACTCACATGGAAGGCAGCAAACACATGTCTGGCCTTTGTTTTAAAGAGGATGTATGGGGCTTTACATATTACACCATTGTTATCCATTATGTTTGAAGTCCAGATGTAAATCAGCACCACATTGTTGTATGGCATTGTTTTTCCTACATGTTATTTTTTTGCATCAGCTTCTTAGGGTCAGAAATGATTTCTTCACTGCTATGGATGGCGTAAAATTTCAACTGTTACACTCTGGCTGCAGCTCCGCCTGAGATGATGGTGGCAAAGCAGGAATGGCAGCACGAAAAATTCTTTGTAATGTGAAAATGACGACTACCTTTGAGAAAGTACAGACGCAAAGTTATCACTATTTCAAATTTCCAGCCCACTTTTTGGTGTCTTCAAAAACAGCATCCTTGCTCCAAACTGACTGAAAACCTGTGTTTAGTCTGTCTTAATATTACTATTACATTTATCTGCTCGCTACAATGACCTATGAGCTAAGGCTCAAGTGCGATTTTACATGATGGGAAGGGTTCACATTTGATTGGATAGATGTACTGTATGTTTACTAGTGGTGCTAGGGTTCGGTTCGTATTACAGTCTTTGGGTCACGGTTTTAGTTTTCATTTGCGCGTTAGGGAGAAGAAAAACAACCATTTCTGTGTCAATGTTCTCTCTGTATTTATTGTTTTTCAACAATAACATTCATTCTCTTACTTTAAGTTTTACCTCGTCTATTCAAAATCGACTTAAAAGATGATGGTGCACCCTGAAACGTTACATTTTCTCCTTCATATGTCAGCTCCTCTGAGCTTTGTTTGGCAAAAGGGAAGGGAGAACTCTACATGCAAAAAACATAACTGTTATTTCAGAAAACAATGCAGTTCATGCGCAAACCGGGCTGGTGTTTGTGAAGTGAATGTTTTTTTTATTTTTATAAATTGATTCTTTTGGGGTTTTTTTACAGTTCAGTTTCATCCCTAATGTATACACCCCCAAGTGTCATCAAATATTCCATTTGACAGGAAGAGAAAGGGGAGTGATTTTGACATATGAATGCTCAAAAATACTATTGTGGGGACAAATTTGGTGTATACCAAGAAGACAATTAATTATTTTCACTATGTCTTAAAGTTACATCAATTAGAATGATCAAAGTGCATTTATATGCTGTGGCAGGATTCCTGCCAAATGTCTCCACATGGTGCCATAGTTTGGATTTATTTACTATTTTATTGCATTTAGTGTTTTTTGGTTTCTTTGGGGCAGTGGAAATAAGTTGTAAACACAACATTGACATATTATCACCTTTCAGTTGATATGGTGAAACTAAACTGTTACTTTTCAAAACATTTGGCTGACACATAGCATGAAAACTGAATTAGGCTTTAGCTTTGTTTTGGTCTTTAATAACTCCAGAAATATCTGCCTCTTATTGCTCCCTAATGCTTCACTGTGTTCACCAGCTATAACTGTGTGCTGTTTGATGCTGAGCATGTAACATACAGTGAGTTAATCAACGATTTTTCTCTTTTTTCCCCCTTTAGGCAAGTATGTGTACCAGCCCATGACCAATGTGTGCCAGCTGCCCAGCACAGCTGTGCCAGCTGTTGGGACAGAGTACAGTAACACCATGGACTTGTCCGTCTCTCTGGCTGAGCGCTTCCTGAAGCTCGCCCCCTGCTTCCAGTCCCCGCCTCACCTGGAGTCGCCCAAGTACTGCGTCATTGCCGATCTGTTTGTTGATGACTACATTGTAAAACGCATCAATGGAAAGATGTGCTACGTGCAGCGCCCTCCACCTCCCTTACCAGAACCGCCTCATCCTCCTACTCCTCCACCCCCTCCTCCCACTTTACCTCAGATGCCCAAAAATCCAGTTCAGCCTCGGCAACCAGTAAAGCCTACACCGCCGACCCAAGATGCACCTGTGCCTGTGCAGCCTGCCAAGCAGGTGTACAGTGAACACAAACATCCTTCCGTCATGGATAAGATAAAAGGCCCCAAAATGGACCACTGCTCCTCTCCATCCAGCTCCGAGGACTCTGGCATCAACGCGCTGGGTCTGCATTACCTGGAGTCCTGCGAGGAGGAGAGCGAGGAGGAGGAGGAGGAGGACGAGTTGAGCACAGATGGGAACTCAAGCCCTGGCAGCCTCTGGGATCAGGACGACTGTTCTCTGCTTTCCCCCTCCAAGTCCATGATAGAGATCATCGAAAAGATTGAAACAACTGTTTAACTGACATTAAAACGAACACCAGCTGTGAGGGAACTCCAGAGCAGAATAACTGAGAATAAAGATTGAGGATTTATTCTACATAGGACACAAATTCCTCTCTATTGCTTCAGCAGGGCTTTTCCGGTGGTTTAGTTGAACTTGTTTTCCTACGGTGGCCGAGGACTGTACGCCCGCACTCACACACAGCCGCCTCTCTTCTGCCCACATCCCCTGCATGGACTGAATTTCTAGAACTTATTAAAATACAGGAGAAAAACACAAGCACAAGAATACCAAGCACATGCACATTGGACCAAATAGACCTCCTATAGGTACTTATACAGTGAAAAAATCCATAGTAGGTGCACATCTGCCAGAGGAAAGTAGGAGAAAAAGTTAATTTTTCCTTAGATTCCCTATTTAGGTATATATTACTGGAGTTTTGTTGAAGACGAAGGTTTTCCTGATGAAAGATGAGCAGTTAGGTAATTCTCAGTGTTATCCAGTCATCAATCAGGCTGTCAGATTTATTGTAAATCAACATTTAAGTGGCAGATAAGTGTACAATTTCTTGTTCTCTAGCTAATGGCTCCACCCACACGTATTTGTGATGATGACACTTATAATAACTACAAGGCCAGCTACCTCTCATGGGCCTAAAGCACATCAGCCTTTTAACCCGTTAATCACTCAGCTCCAAGCTGAGCACACCTGTTTTTGTAAACGTTAGTAAAAAGATTCCCGGCCCACACAGTTTGTGTGCACTTTACTGACACCAACGCGAGCTGTATGTATAGGTCAGTGTTCGACAATCAAGAATTACACAGAAGCACATTCCTATACTGTACCTGCCAACCAGGGCCAAGGATACTCTTATAAAACCATTTATTAGACATTAACACATTGTTCTGACTCTCTGGTCAAGCTCAACTGAACTGCAACGCTGTTCAAGGTTAAATGTGGCATTAAGCAAAACATGTCTTGTATTGATCTCTATTAGGAGCAAAGGAATGAATTAGCATGGACGTGTCTCTGGCAGAGCTACATTGACAAAAGTGGAGTCACATTATCACAGCAGAAACTAGCAAGACACGCAGTGAAGAGGGAATATATCTAATATATATAAACTTATATAACAATAAAGCTGCATTGTTTTTTGCTTTTTTGGCTTGACAGTGAAATGTCTTGTGATGCCAGCTGAAAGTGGAGTCTGGGAAAGGTGTGCTGGCTAGACTAGTATGTCACAGTTATATTGTTCAATGGGGCTGCAAAATGTCACTTAATGCACCTTTGAAGGGCATTACAGTATGGAATATGATGCTGAGTAGGTGTTGTGATGTTGTGATGGACATGATATTATAAGAAATGCACTCAAATATAACATTTCCGAGACAGCCCCTTAATAGTGAGTTAGTAAAATGAAGATGGGCTGGGTCTAATTTTTCTTTTTAATGTTTAAAGAGTTATTTCCTGGAGAGTTAAACGCAAAAATCACTAAAATATTCACAAATATATATTGCTACAATGATACGCTAGATTTAAAAATAATAATAATAATAATTTTGCATGACTGCATTCATTTGCCGAAGTCCCTCATGTCACAAAACGAATTTAACAAAATCCTGTATCTGTCATTCAATTAAAATGTTTCATTATTCTGGGACA